>NC_133618.1:154035779-154353279 GCF_048593235.1 Sminthopsis crassicaudata
ATAACAATGACTTTAAAAAGTAGAATGTCCATATTGGAATGAATTAAGACCTGATTCACTATTTCCTAAATGGCCAAGCACTAAGAATAGATTGTCTGGTGAGGATGCACATTTCTTTTACAAAGCCATTTATTTACACAAGAATTGCCAGCCATTTGATTTACAGAGCAATCAGTCCAAAGCAGAAGGAATTTAACAGTCCAAATAATATAGTTGCATTAAAATCTTATTTATAGATTAATTCTGTTTAACAAATTAGTTATTAACCTCCCTGGGTATTCAAAAATAGCTTCAACATGCTGACTCCCTAAATAGAAAACCTAATAGTTACAAATGAGGTCAAGGAGATTTAAGGGCAGAAGGCTTTCATAAAGGGAGAGACTAATATTTTTTGTTGATTCTTGTTATATTTGAAATTGCATTATTTGTCTTCCTTTATTAGAATTATATCAGTCTGATGGTAAACTAATATGATTTGTCTGGGGGGAAGGGAAAATGCTCAACAAGCTTTATGTCCTCAACAAGGAAAGCTTTGTTTAAATGGAACCAGGAGAAAAAATGATATGATAATAAAGGTGGGACATTCTATCTTATTCCTAGATATAGAAATAAATTATCGAGAATAAGGTATCTAGATAACCTATATATCTTCTTCAAGTCAATGCTTGATCCCTGCTTTCCCAATGCCTACACCATTTTCTTCTGGATGACCTCCCCAGGAAGCCATTTGTCTTAAAGAAGGACATAAACCTATAGTAATAGTTTTCAAAATGGACATTATATATTCTCCAAAGTTTTGTAACATCATACAATGGGTAACAGAAAGAAAATATTGGAATTTCTATTTCTATTTGTTTTTCAAAAATTAAGTATCATTAATGTTTAACATGCAGATTGAACTAACACATTCAGTTTATATATTCAGTCAAATATAATACATGTATGTTTAAGGAGAGAGGAAATTCCAACAATGTAGAGATGTTGACAACGATAACTTCATTTGTTCATCTGCTTTCAGCATCATTTTACATTTGTTACATATATTTAAAGGAGTTTATAAATGCTATTATTGAATCTTAAATATAATAACATTAACAAAAATGAATAAGTGGCTTTAAAAAATGCTTACAAAGAAACCATTTACAAATTAAGATAATCCTAATATTATAAGCATAAGTGAGTAGCAAGAAAGTAGCAAAATTATCATTTCTCCTACCTCAAATAGAAACCCTTCTACAGTAGGAGATAAAACAATGTCAAGTTAATCAAATCTGACAAAAAATTGGCTAAAAAACTCAAAATTCTCAAGATACTTGAAATATATTCCATTCTCTATCATTATGTATTAATGTGAGATGCAACTTAATGAAAATATGAGCTCATCTCAATTAGCAAGACATTTAAAATTTAACTTTTTTCCTGTAAAAATTATGTAAGAGTTTAAAAACTCTTATAGTTTTCTGCTTTTATAACAAAGTAGAAATTGGATTTTTTAATCTGCTTATAAACCTTACAGATGTAGAGGTTTAGTGGAATCTGAACCTATTTAGAAAAAATATAAAAAATGTAACACCTTATAATTAGTTTACAAGAACAACTGATTTACATCAAGGAAGTTAGAATTTCCTAGCCAAATGTCATCTGAAACTTTCACATCAGTGAGTGGCATATGGGCTTGAAAATGAAGTATCTATTATTAATTAGTTCAGCCTATGCTATATCTCTTCCATTTTGATCTGGATATCTTGGTATAGTAGGAATAGCACTGATTCTAGTCAAAAGATCTATACTCTACTTCTAATACTGACTACCTGTGTGACTTTTGTCCTTAAGTGTCAGTATTTTTATTTGTTAAATGAGCAGGGATTCAAGTAAGTGGCTTCCAACATCCTTCCCAGCTCTTAATCTCCCATCCTGATCTTTGTAAAGTATCTTTTCAAGCTCTAACAGAAATTTCTGTCAATAACTAAAGCACCAAGTAATGAAAATAAATAGACCTTTGAATCATTGTACACTAAGATTTTCAAAACATAATAATGCATATTCAATTGTACTGCTTTCTCTAAAATATCAATAATCTTAATGAGAGCAAAAATTATGTCATTAATTAAATGAGATTAAAAAATGCTGTTGAAGCTTTTCTAAATTTTAGAATCAAATGAGATAATGTGTATTGTACTTTGTATGTCTTAAAGAACCATGGAAATATTTTGTTTCATATTTAATAGAATATATAATCAGTACAGTGTAATATATAATTGATGAATGTGTAAATATTAAGGGTCCATGCTCAAACATTTTTTTTTATTTATAGTGTTGCAATGCTCAAAAACATTTGGAGACCACGAAGGTGGAGAGGAAAAAGAGTGATAAGTACTGTATTGGTAATCACAAAATGTACCAATATTCAGAGGAAGGATTTTTGTATACTAATAAAAGCTAGGTAGCTTTTATTGGAGGACTTCTGGAGAATATTGACTCTGAATGAGAAAGCTATATATATTGTATAAAAGTATATATGTATCTGACTAAGTCTTATATAGATTAGGTAATGGAACCACTTATTTATTTTCAGACCTTTCTAGATACTGAGTCTCATGTGAGTAAAGTACTTCTACTTTATAATCCTTTTCAATTATAACATTTATGTCCTTGCTTAGTTAAAATATTCCCAGAATTTAGCTTTCTGTTTAGATTGGTGTTTTAGGGTTTGCATTTTTAGCTTTCTATGCTTATCTAAAATTAAAATGTTTGTGTTTTAAAATTTGAAAATAAATTGTCACTTTTAGAACTTATCCATCAGTAAGTATATCTTAGATAGACATGGCAAATAGATAATGAGCCTGGCCCAGGTTTGAACAGGAGAGTGGGTGGGATTGCCCTTGGGAAACTGAGCAGTTTTAATGATTTCAAACTTCTTTGCTAAAGCTAGAGTCCATCTTTTCAATAGCAATGTTATTCATTTGGAGAGGCAGTATGTAATAAAAGTGTATAGAAACCAATCTTAGAATCAAGAAGACTTGAGGTTAAGCTATATCTCTAATTATATTGGTTTTGTGATCCTAGGCAAGACACTTGAACTCTAAATCTCTCAGACAATTCTGAAAACCAGCTTTTTAAGGTCTGTAAAAGTTAGTCCTATTGTTCATCTACATGCATGGAGATAGTTTCTGTCTCAAGAATTCTTTTAATAATAAAATTAGAGATATGGACAACGTCCTTCACCTCTGCCCCATAAATAAACAATAAAAAAGTCTTCTGTCAATGCTGTGTGAATTCATAAGTCATGTAATTCCACAGTATTTGAAGAACTAAAATCATTAAAGTTGAGAGATATCCAATGAACAATGATAAAGCACATTGATGGGCATTCCCAATGATAGAGTAGGAATAAAATGGATGTCATCACATGTGATTAGTAAAAATAAGATGGGTCAGGTCTCATAGACTCTGAAGCAAAGTGACTCATAAATGAATTCCAAGTACCATTGTTATCTCTGCAGTGTTAAGGAAGTAGAAGACAGTGCTCTTCGTGGAGGGCAAAACTTTAAAGAGTCATCAAGATTTTCCAGTAATGCTATCTGGCTCACCACTGCCTCCTAGCTGTGCTATGGTCCCAACTCACACTCTTTGTGTTTTATTCTAATCCAGAGCCTAGGGCACAGCAGGATCCTATTAAATATATCCTACTCCTATCAAGTTTAGGGTCCAGAGTATGCATATGATATTTCTGTGCCAGGGGCAGCTACTTTCAATATATGAGTGGACTTGGAAGAGAGGGAGAATAGGAAAGGAGAGCCAGTTTAAAGATTCTTTCCAAATTTACCATGAGAATGGAAGGGATATTGCCTCTTTTTATATCTCCAGGAATTAGCAGGTTCCCTGCTATAAAGTAGGTACTTAATAAATGCTTATTGATTCACTTTTCATGGATATCAATGAGTTTAAATTAACTAGTCCCATGTTTGATATGACTTTTGAGTCTACACAATGAATAAGTATAATTTATAGAAGGCTCCTCATTCTCCAGAAAGACATTTAACTAGCATGTAGTAAGTAGGGCTTTGCTACAAATATTGAGATTTAGAGAACATAAAACTTTTATATAATGAATGTCAAAGGTTATGTATCTTTTACATTTATTACATTTATACTTTGACAGCCCTCTATTATTGGGGAAGAATAAAGAAGCTTCCAGATGAGACATTTCTTATCTATGTCTTCAAAGAGGTGGGTGATCCACAGGTATTACACATTGTTTTCAGATTTTTTTCAATATATCAAATAATTATTCTGACATTTTTCCCTTTTGAAAAAATAATGTTTGAAAAGGAAGTAACAAATTGGGAAAATATTTTTAAAGTTAAAGGTTCTGACAAAGGTCTCATTTCCAAAATATATAGAAAACTGACCCTAATTTATAAGAAATCAAACCATTCTCCAATTGATAAATGGTCAAAGGTTATGAACAGACAATTCTCAGATGATGAAATTAAAACTATATCCACTCATATGAAAGAGTGTTCCAAATCACTACTGATCAGAGAAATGCAAATTAAGACAACTCTGAGATACCACTACACACCTGTCAGATTGGCTAAGATGACAGGAACAAATAATGATGAATGTTGCAGGGGATGTGGGAAAACTGGGACACTGATACATTGTTGGTGGAGTTGTGAAAGAATCCAACCATTCTGGAGAGCAATCTGGAATTATGCCCAAAAAGTTATCAAACTGTGCATACCCTTTGACCCAGCATTGCTTCTATTGGGCTTATATCCCAAAGAAATACTGAGGAGGGGAAAGGGACCTGTATGTGCCAAAATGTTTGTGGCAGCTCTTTTTGTAGTAGCTAGAAACTGGAAGATGAATGGATGTCCATCAATTGGAGAATGGTTGGGTAAATTATGGTATATGAAGGTTATGGAATATTATTGCTCTGTAAGAAATGACCAGCAGGAGGAATACAGAGAGGCTTGGAGAGACTTACATCAACTGATGCTGAGTGAAATGAATAGAACCAGAAGATCACTGTACACTTCAATGCTGTATGAAGATGTATTCTGATGGAAGTGGATATCTTCAACATAAAGAAGATCCAACTCACTTCCAGTTGATCAATGATGGACAGAAACAACTACACCCAGAGAAGGAAAACTGGGAAGTGAATGTAAATTGATAGCACTACTGTCTATCTACCCAGGTTACTTATACCTTCGGAATCTAATACTTAATGTGCAACAAGAAAATGGTATTTACACACATATATTGTATCTAGGTTATATTGTAACATATGTAAAATGTATGGGATTGCCTTCATCGGGGGGAGGGAGTAGAGGGAGGGGGATAATTTAGAAAAATGAATACAAGGGATAATATTATAAAAAAATTACTCATGCATATATACTGTGGAAAAAAATTCTAAATAAAAAAAATAATGTTTGTCATATGGTATGACTCTGTGGGTGGAAGAAAAGGAGAGGGCACATGGTATACTCTGGTTATCTAAGAAACCAAATATCAGCAAAATTTTATTTAAAAAAAAGAAGATTCCAAGTGGCCCATTTCTATCTTCTCACCCTTGTGCCATAAAATAGGCAATATGCTCCCTAACCTTACTTAACTATTATCAGTGTTGGTGGTGGGCCCTTCCCAAAAGAGATCCTGGAAGTGAATGTCATAGAGTCTCTCTCCATCCTCCCTGCCTCAATGAAATCTCCCATACAATCAGGGTTGAGATCCAACCCAATTATTATTGACTTAAGAACAAACTTTGAAGTTTTTAACATTTATTTAAATTATTAAAGTGATTACTATTATGTACTTTTACTCTTCCAGCTCCAAAAGGAAGTATTATTTGGAAGTATAACTCAGGGAGCTTTGGCATGAGGTGGCAGATGCTCCTCTGTACCCCCAGTTTCAGTGTAGTTCATTCCTAAGTCACATCCTCTTTGTTTGGGGTAGTTGAATAACTGACTTTGGCGAAGGGATAAGGAAATAGGATAGTGTTCTTTGAGTCATCCCAATCCTGCCTATGATCCTCTTTAGTCTGAATATTAAGAGAGTAAGTAAGTCATCCAGGCAACTAGAATATTTTGAGTATCTATTGTACTAAGTGCCAGGGATACCAAAAAGAAAAAAGGGGGGGAGGGAGACCTAGTCCTTTGCTCTCAAGGAGTTTGCAATCTAACAGAAGGAAGTACAAAGGGAAGAAAGATTCTTTTTATCTCTGAGTATGCAATACTAAGGCAGCCGATTACCACTGATAGCGTAATTGGAAGTTCTAGGATAAAGTCAGGTAAATTCTGGGATACTTCTCTCTCCCATTCTCTCTCTGTCTCTGTCTCTCTGTCTGTCTTATCTCTCTCTTTCACACATACATACACACAAACACCCACACAGAGACAGAGACACAGAGACACAAAGACAGAGAACTGCCTTTAGCAATTCTCTACTAGTTTCAGGGCCTTAGCAATTCAGAGGTTAGCAGCTATTAGCCATCATCCAAGCTTTTACCAAGATTACACTAGACAAACAGGGCCTTAGATTTCTAGGCTGTCTAGATAATTACTAGATAGATGGAAAACTTACCTCTGCCTCCTGAGATCACACAGTTCTCCAAAATGTATATAAAGCACTTAAGTTCAATGACTGTATTTAACTTAATTATTGTTTTTTTTTCTATGTTCAACTGTCTTCCCTGGAGATAAGAGACTCTGTGAGGTAGACTAGACAGGTGTGATTACTCTCATCTTTCTTATATTAATGGAGAAACTGAAAGAGAAAAACTGCAACATATCAGAAGTGATATTAATGCCTCATTAATCTAACATTGCTGGGGAATTAAATATTCACAGAAAGGGTCCAGAAAAAAACTAAAGTACTGCATTATTTTTCCATTCTAGTCAATTTTTAGAGAAATTTAAAAAAGGCATAACACATTCCATACCTTTTAAACAGAGGGATGTAATTCAATATTTTCTTAATAACTCAGGTTTTTTCTCTATTGCTGACAGAGAAGAACTTATAGTTATATTATACAGTCAATAAAGTCTTCTATTTATTTCCTCATAATAGCCATGTAAAACAGGAAGTACTAGTAAAATTTTAGAGTTAAAGACAGAAGGCACCTTTTTTGCCAATGGGTCTAACCTTTCATTTTATCAATGAGGAAACCAAGACAGAGAGTTTAAGGGACTTTTCCAATATTACATAGTTGACAAATGGCACTTCTGAAATTCAAACTCAGATTCTTCCAAACTCCAAGTCCAATATGTCTTTTGTTATACTACATCAACTCTCTAAGACCAAATTTTCTTTCTTCTGTCTCTGTCTCTATTTTGTTTTTGTTTTTGGTTTTTTGTTTTGTTTTCTTTTTAATTGAATGATTATCCACAAGTAAGTTGCTCTGAACCTATAATCTAAAGTCTTGGAAAACAAGTAGCCACTTCCTACTCCAAGGATTAATATCCACCTATCCTTAAAACCATTCCTTATTTCTAGATTCCCAATGGTCCTTTTTCTTCCATCCTCCTCTATGATGTCAACAGTCTTTCACCAGCCAACCTCCTGACATTGGTTATAATTATATACATACTGTAGATCTCTTTTCTTCTTTGTTTTCACACTGAAGATATGTATTAAAAAAAATAGAAAATTTTAAGAGATACAACAGTAGCAGGGGAAAAAGTATCCTATGAGAGGTGAAAAGTGAGTGGGTAGTGGAGAAATGGAGACAGCAACTGTAGGCTATTCTTTTCAAGAAGTTTGCTGATGCAGAGGAGAAAAATAAGACATTAGCTTGAAAGCAAGAGAGAGAAGAGAAGATACGAAGGCGGAATATATCAGATATTCTTTTTTAGAAGTTTTCCAGGTGTCTGCACTGAAGCTCACAACCTCAAAATTTATGTATAAATGTCAAAAGTATAGAATAGGCAAGATAAATTATATATCCTAAAACAAGAGGGCAAATTTTTCTTTATTTACTCAGATTTGGTGAGATTAAACTTATGGCTGAAATGCTTTTTAGAAGGAAATTTTTTTTTCAAGAGAAATAGGACAGAGAGAAAGGTTAGAATTTTTATTAACAAGGTGTACTCACTGAGAAATTTAGGACTCAAAATGGGAATGCATAGTGAAAAAACTGCATAAGGTCAATGAAGGGAGAAAAAAGAAGCTATTTTCTTTATTGTTGTTCTATTGTGTCTGATTTCTGGTGGCCCTGCGAGTCAAAGCACATTAATGCTGTCCATGGGATTTCTTGGTAAAAGTACTGGGTAGCTTGTCATTTCCTTCCCCAGTGGAATAAGGTAAGCAAAGATTAAGTGACTTGACCAGGATCACACAGTTAATAGTGATTGAGGCTGAATTTAAACTCAGGTCTTCCTGACTGCAATCCCAGCACTCCATCTACTGATCCACTTAGCTGCCTCATAATTCCAAGGTTATAAACTTGATAACTAGGAGGATAATAGTGCCTTCAGTGAAAACAGATAGACTTTTAAGCTTCCTACTACATATTGTCTTTCCTCATTAGAATATAAATTCCTTGAGATGAGATAAGGGATTGTCTTTACACTTGTGTTTGTATTCCCAGAACTTAATATAATATTAGGCACTTAGTAAACATTTAATAAATTTTTGTTGGTTTCAACTTGATTTGAAAACAGGAAAAACAAATTAGAAATTCATTTTAATCATCCACATAATAAATGAAAAGAAGGTCGCATTGATGTAAATTAGGGCACCTTTATTGGTGATTCTAGGAGTGACAAGTGATAGTAGAACTACTATCTTATCTAGTTTAAAGGGTAATAATATATAATGAAGTGACAATGACTTTTAGGAATATATAGTCTAAACGAGTTAATGGTACCAAGTAGCTGGTAACTAGGTGATGGAGAGAAGGAAAAAGATGGAAGAAATAGTGTAGAAATAAAATTTAAAAGATATAGCTTGGCAAGATATGGGATGGGAGACCAAGGGGAAAAGGGATATATCAGTGATAATTCTAAAGTTATTAACCTGGATAGCCAGGATTATAGTGCCCTAAGTGAAAATAGTTATGATGGATTTAGATGAAAATTTCAGAGGTATCATGACATAATGGGAAGGGCATTGGTCTTTGAGTCAAAAGAGACTGGGTTCAAATCCTACCACAGATGTTTATTGTATTGAATTGTTATTGAATAAATCTAGCTGTACCTCAATTTTCTCAGCTACAAAGATGTATTGGACCCAGTGATGCCTATTGGCTTTTCTAACTATAAACCTGTGATCCTACGTGGCTTACATATTTTTAAGAGAAAAAAAGTTTGGGGAATTGATTTTATTCTATATTCAAATGCAAGATGTGTAACATCATGTATTCTTGGTTATCTTATCTTGTCTCATGACAAATATAAACAAAGACCACCATGAAGTTAATCACACCTCATATAAAAGCACTAGGAATTATTTAGAAGGCACCTTATAAATAATCTGATTCTATAATTTTATAGATGTAGAAATTTAAGCTAAAAGAGATGGTGTGATCTGCCTAATGTCACCTGGGTAATAAATCACAGATCCGAGATACAAATGAGTTTTTTTTAATCTCCATACTCAATGGTCTTCCTATAATATCATGATGCCTTAAGAACTGCAGAGAATGAAGTACAGATGATCCATACAGAAGATTCATACAGATATCCAAGCTGAATTAAAATGTAACTTGCTACTCAAAGTCTTCAAAAGCTACTGTGGCCATAGACAAGGCTGTATAAATTACTAGAACTATTAGAAAATAGACTGAGGAATCAAGAAACGATATGAGCCAAAGATTTATAAGCTACACAGAAATCTTACATCTGACCAAAATAAAAATTATGAAGAGAGTTGGAAAGTCCTACTGAAGGCAAATACCAAACATCACAACAAAATGACATTAACTATAGCTTAATGTATAGCAAACAACATGTTATCAACAGAGTAGTAATTTTAATACAATACAATAAACAACTACTATATGCCAATTATTGTGCTGAGCAAAATCAGCATTCTATGTACAGTCTTATTGGAAAATGCTAAGAACTTGATTTCAGGAAAACTGAGAATGGATCTATAAAGGAAGATGCTATTTACATTTAGAGAAAGAACTGACCAATAGAAATATGTATAGCTTGCTCTTAAATATAATAAAGGTATGTGTATATTCATTTGTGTTTAATTGTAGTCTTTCTCTGGGGTGGAGAGGAGGGACAAAATTTTTTTAAATAAGAGCACAACAGAGGAAAAAAATAGAAGGAATTACAGAAAAGCTGGGTAGTTTTGATAATAACATTAAGTATTTATTGCATAGGTCTTCAAAAAAAACAAACAGTTTAAAATAAAAATTTATTGTTTTATATTGAATTTTTATGTTCTTCTACATACAAGATTTTTTTTCTTTCCTCATTTTGCATTTAAATTTAAAATGAAAAAAATAAAAAGAAAGAAAAAGAAAATGCTAAAATCAAAGATCCAATGCAATACCAAATTAGGGTAAGATGATAAAATTGAGAAAAATGGTTCCACATATGATGATAACAGCAGCCAAAACCTATTTAAACATAATGTTGTTACAGAAGAATTAGAAAAGGAAACACATAAAAATGTAGACTCTATTATCATTCCTTAGGGAATTTTAACTGACACAAAAGAATTGCCAAATGAGGAAACTGAAATAACCTATAAGCAAACTCAATCAATAAAAGCTCAATCTCCTGTCAAGTGATAGCCAAAATAGTCAAGACTTAAAAAGGTAAGATTCATATACAGATCACTAGAGATAAGCAGGAAGCTGGAAGACTACAAACAACAGCACTCCCTCACAGTACAGTGCAAAAAATGGAAGAAAAAATAACTTTAAAGAAAACTTGGCATAGAACCAAAAGCCAGATTTTCTATCCAGTTTTCTCTGAAGATGTTCTTTCTTCCATTTATGTGTGAAACTGCAAAGTGGATAAAAAAATGTGAAAGGATCTTCTCACATTTTAGTAATCTAGTCTCAGCAGCAATAATAGAGTCATCTCCTATGTTAGAATTATAATACCAAAGTATTATACCAAAAGTATTATACCAAAATCTAATTTGTTATGTGTAGAAGTGTCAATGGCACTTAAAAATATAAAGTCTGAAAGAGAATTGGATCTAAACAAATGCATGAGAAGAAATATTTTCTGTCAAGACACCCTCTGACAGATTTTCAAAATATCTCAAATCTAAGATCCTAAAAGAATCAAAAAGATCATGGAATTATACAAGTCACTATCAACTCTTGCTTTACCTGACTATTTTCTTATTTCTATTCTAAGTGTTAGGGTGAATGTATCAGTAACCTCCTTAAAGAAAACTTGAGCATCGGTTCTACAGGTGATTTTCTATAATAAACTATTTGTTCATAGTTATACCACTGACAGAAAGATGTATAAGATAAAATGTTCAGAGTAGATAGAATATGGAACCTCCAATTAGGAAGAGTTTAAAGACTGCCTCAAACATTTACTAGAGAGGCAAATTACTTAATTTCTCTCAACCTACTTTCTTTACCTGTGAAATGGGAATAATAATGACAGCCATCTCATAGAGATAAATAGGAGTAAATGCATAAAGCATTTTGTAAATTTTAAAGCATAATATGGATGCTAGCTATTTATTATCGATTTAGGTTTTTCCACAGTTTAATATTTGTTCTAGAATAGGTCTAAATCATTTTGTAAGAGATGGAACTTAAGTTAATTCTTGATTATATATAATTATAAAACTGGTGAGTTATTTTATCTACATAGGGCCTTCCTATCCAGGCATCTAGATTGGACCTCCTGTTTTCTAAACAAATGTTGTTTGTTATGTCTGATGCCTTTTGATCCCATTTGGTTTTCTTGGCAAAAATACTGTAATGTTTTGCCACTTTCTTCTCTAATTCATTTTACAGATAAAGAAACTGAGGCAAACAGCGTTAAGTCATTTGTCCAGAGCTAATAAATAGTTGAGGCCAAATTTTAACTCAGGAAGATGAATCTTTTTGACTTTATGCCCTGGTGCTCTATCCACTATGCTTACAAAATGCCCTTTATAAAAATAATTATATCATAATAACAATGTCTCTCTCATCCCTCCCTTTCTTTCCATTCCTATTGTTATAATTATAGCTAAGCCAGAGATGTGCTAGAGACTGCTAATACCAGTTTATGAGAGAATATTGTTAGTTTCAGTATAAATATTTATATTTCAAATATTGATAAATACTACAAATTAAGTCTTATTGTTTTGTTGATTGTCTAAATTTAAGAAAATAATGGAAAAAATTAATAATGTTGCTTACATTTAAAAATATGTGAAATGTTCAGTTTTTTTTTCCAGAAAACTGATTATCAAAAATTTACCAGTATACCCCTAACTGAGACACTAATTCTCTACAAAAAGACTACTGTAATGGTTTCTTGTTCTACTAGTCTTCAAAGTGTTTTCCTGCAAATTTACTCTATCACTGCCAGACTAAATTTTTCTAAAGCAGAACTCTTACTATATCATTTCTCTAAATCTGGGCTGTGTGACTAGTGGACATAGATTTAAAGCTTGAAGAGACCTGGAATGTTATCATTTCTATTCCTTTTATTTTACAAATACAGAAATGGTGATTTTCCTAAGAAAGAGAAAGCAAAGAACAGAACCAAGTTTCCAACCCACAAGCTCTGACATTTAATCAAGTACATTTCCGTGTACTATAAGTTTTATAATATCTGGGCCCAAATGTGCACTAACGAAAGGGGAGAAATCACAAAGTATGATCAAAGACATAAAGATCTGATTTATCACATATCTTATTGCACAAAAGTGCTATCCATGCTCAGTCTTTTGAAGAATTAGGTGCTTAAACAGCTTAAACTGCTTATATCAAAGCATAGCAAAGTATACATGACTTTTCTCAATGGAACATATATAATGAGAAAATAGAAACACAGAAAAAGTCATCTAGTAAATAATAACATAAACATATAAGGTTTGGTGTTTATATACATTATGTTAATTGATCCTATCAAGCCCCTCTCAAGTAAATCCTATTACTGTCACCAAACCCTTTATAAATGAGGAAAGTCAAATTTAGAAACATTAAATGATTTACCCATAGCCACAGAGAGAGTAAATGTCAAAAGTAGAATATAGGACTTCATGACTTCTTCTAGTATTTCATATTCATTCCCAAAACTTTGTTGCTCTGTAACCAAGATGTCTTCAGTTTTCTGTCCTTCCAAAGCACATAGTTATTCCAAAACAATATGATGTTCTATACTCAATTTCTTCCTGCTTATAGAGCAAGGCTCTCTTTGCTTGGACATATTATTTAGAAACAGCCTCAGGGATCTCACTTGCTCCAAACAATCTTGCACAATCTCTCAGCATGTCTGGTCTCCTTGGACCAGCCCTTTCTGACATTAATGGTCATTGTTATGAGAGCAGACAACATCTCTGCTTTAAAAAAAAAAATCACTCCTAATCCCACTCAGTTACTTGAGCTGACCATACTGTCAAACATTATTAAGCTCAGGTTTTATATCATTAAGAATTCACTCAGCACATCCCATAGCAATTCTGAAGCAATTTGGAACTGTGATTGCTGTAGTTTGTAATAAAGAGAACTCAGATTGCATTGAGAATACATCATACACCCAAACAGCTCTCTGATGCATATACCCCAAGGAGGTCAATGTTAGAAAGAAAGGTTTCATACATACTGAAATACCCATGGAAACATTTTCTTAAATAGCAAGGAACTGGAAGCAAAGAGTGTACCTATCAAAAAGGGAACAACTTAAACTGTGGCCTAGGAATGTTCTGGAAAATTATTGAACCATAAGGAACAGGAAACATGACAAACTCAGATAAACTCAGAAAGACTTATGTGAAATGATATGGAAGAAGGCAGAACCAAGAGATACTGGGAATCAGAAGGACATGGATCCATATCCCACCATTGATATATGCTATCTTTGTGAGAGGTCATTTAAATACCATGAACCCTAGTTTCCTCACCTCTAAACTGAGAATTGATTAAGATAGTCTCTGAACTCCCTTCTAGATCTGAGTATATTATTCTACATATAGAAAATTATATATAATAGAAAAATACATATAATGTCTATGATACTCTAAGGGAGAAGGGGACACAAAAATATATTAGATCAATACACTGATCAATTTTGAATTCAAAGGATTTTCTTCTGCATAGAAAAGTGGTGGACAAAAACCTGATATATTTAATGTGCTATAATAATTGTATTTCTTACAAGGAAGAACTACTTTGTATATCTACAGTATCTAGAAATTGCAATAATGTCCCCAAAAGCATCCATAAAAATGATAAGAATATTCTATCCATCAAGAAAAGACACTAAGAATAATCATTATTATAACTATAGTAGGTAGTATTTTATATAATACTTTAAAGTTTATGAAACACAAACTTAGCAGTTGTCAGAAATACTTGTCAAGTAAATAAATGGGTGTGTTGTATGGCATAGAAAGCAGTGAGAGCCAGAAAGAAGAGAAATGCTGATTAAAAAAAAAAAAAAAAAAACATTCTGAGTACCATAGAATTCAGCGATTCATAGGGCACTAAGCACAGATCCTCATTTTATGGAAGAAGAAATGGAAATCTAGAGAAATTAAGTGAGGTATCCAAGATCACAAAAGTAGGAACAACAAGACAAATAATTAATGTGAATGCAGTGCTTTATGGTTTACCAATAATTGATGTACATTTTCTTATTTGGTCTTTACAATAAGTATTTGAAGTAGATACTATTATTATTTTTATTTTAAGATGAAAAAAACTGATGTCCTTTGAAAACAAATCAATTATGCAATTTTGCATAGCCAAAAAGTTGCAAAGATGAGATTTGAACACAAGTCTCTCATAATTCTTAATTCAGAGGATTAAATGGAATACAAAGCTTTGAGGTTTTCAAATCACTGTCCTTAAAATAATCCTGTAAGATAGGCAGTAAAACTATTGATTCATCATTTCACAGATGAGGAAACTGAGACTTCCAGATCTTTAACCAAAGAAAATAGGAATGTGGAATTCAAGTTTTTCAGCTTAAAATACAGGGTTCTTCATTTCCAAATTGAATTTTAGGGTAAAAAAAAATTTCTTGTGCCAGGAATGACCTTACATCTGAAAACAGAAAGAAAAGAGATTTAATACTGAAAATCATTGCTATGTAAAAATGCTTCCATTCACACCTTACTCTCATAATGGTAATATTTTCTATTTCCTTTTCCAGCTGCTAACTTTCTATGTGCTAGCTACTATGTCCCTTGGAAGAAATTCAAAAAATTCCATTTAGCAGGAAGTCTGACTGATTAGAAGTGGGGACACCATGGTCTAATCCCTTCTAAGTTCTTTTTGTGTTTTGTGTTTTTATTTTTATTTTATTTATGTATTTATTTTAATGCATATTGCTTTATGAATCATGTTGGAAGAGAAAAATCTGAACAAAAGGAAAAAACCAAGGGAGAGAAAAAAAAAAGGAAAAAAGAAAAATGAAACAAACATCGCATGTATTAATTTACATAGTTCTTTTTTTCTGGATGCAGATGACATTTTCTATCCAAAAATCTATTGAGATTGCCTTGAATCACTGAACCATTAAGAAAAATCAAGTTTTTCTTAGTTGATCATCGCACGTTATTGTGCACAATGGATTCCTGGTTCTGCTTGTTTCACTCAATATCAGTTCATATAAATCTCTGCTGGCTTTTCTAAAATCAGCTTGTTCATCATTTTTATAGAACAACAACATTCTATTATCTTCATAGACCACAACTTATTCAACTATTCCCTAACTGATGGGCATCTACTCATTTTCCAATTCTTTGCTACTACAAAAAGAACTGCAACAAACAATTTTGTATATGTGGCTCCTTTTCTTTCCTTTATGATTCCCTTGGGATACAGACCCAGAAGTGACAGAGCTAGATCAGAGGATACACACAGTTTAATAGCCCTCTGGGCATAGTTCTAGATTGCTCTCCAGAATGGTTGGATCATTTCACAATTCTGCCAACACTGTCCCAATTTTCCCACATCGCCTCCAACATTTATTATTATCTTTTCCTGTCATCTTAGCCAATTTGAGAGGTGTGAGGTGATACTTCAGAATTGTTTTGATTTGCTTTTCTTTAGTCAATACTGATTTGGATCATGTTTTCATATGACAGTAGATGACTTTAATTGCATCATCTGAAAATTGTTCATATCCTTTGACCATTTATAGTATTCTTGTAAATGTTTTTATTAAAGCTTTTTATTTACAAAGCATATACATGGGTAATTTTTGCAACACTGACTCTTGCAACACTGAAACCTTTCATTTCAAGTTTCTCCTCCTCCTCTCACCCCCTTCCCTAGCTGGCAAGTAATCCAATATGTGTTAAATATGATGAAATACATATTAGGCCCAATATATGTATGCACACTTATACAGTTATCTTGCTGCACAAGAAAAATCAGATCAAGAAAGAAGAAAAAGAAAAAACTGAAAAAGAAAACAATGCAAGCAAATAACAACAGAAAGAATGAGAATGCTATGTTAGGGTCCACACTCAGCTCCCACACTCTTTGGGGGGTAGATGGTTTTCTTCATCATTGAACAAGTGGAACTGGTTTGAATCATCTCATTGTTGAAAAGAGTGAGATCCATCAGAATTGATAATCATATAATCTTGTTGGTGCCCAGTTTAATGATCTGCTGGTACTGCTCATTTCACTTAGCATCAGTTCAGTCTCTCCAGGTATCTCTGAAATCATCCTGCTGATCGTTTCTTACAAAACAATAGTATTCCATAGCATTCATATATAATAATTTATTCAGCCATTCTCCACTTGTTGGGCATCCATTCAGTTTCCAGTTTCTTGGCACTAGAAAAAGGGCTGCCCCAAACATTTTTGCACATTTGGGTCCTTTTCCCTACTTTAAGATATCTTTGGGATACAGGCCCAGTAGAAACACTCTTGAATCAAAGGTATGCACAGTTTGATAACTTTTTCAGCATAGATCCAAATTGCTCTCCAAAATGGTTGGATCATTTGCAACTCCACCAACAATGTATCAATGTTCCAATTTTCTCACATCCTCTCCAACATTTGTCATTATCTTTTCCTGTCATCTTAGCCAATCTGACAGGTGTGGTATCTCAGAGTTGCCTTAATTTGCATTTCTCTGATCAATAGTGATTTGGAACACCTTTTATGTGGCTACAAATAGTTTCAATTTCTTCATCTGAAAATTGTCTATTTATATTCATTGACTATCAATTGGAAAATGGCTTGAACTATTATAAATTTGAGTCAATTCTCTATGTAATATAGAAATGAGACCTTTATCAGTTCTTTGGGATGTAAAAAATGTTTTCTCAGCTTATTGCTTTCCATCTAATCTTATCTGCATTAGTTTTGTTTATATAAAAACTTTTTAACTTCATATAATCAAAATTATCTATTTCATGATAGTTCTTCTTTGGTCACAAATTCCTTCCTCCTCCACAAACTGAGAGGTAAACTATCCTATATTCTTCTAACTTATTGATAATATCATTCTTTATACTTGGGGGTCTATACCTACTTTCTGCTACACTAGTTTCCAATTTTCCCAGCAGGTTTGTCAAATAGTGAATTCTTATATCAAAAGGTAGATTTGGGGGTGTGATAAATACTTGATTGTTATAGTCATTGGTTATTTTGTTCTGCAAATCTATCCTATTCCACTGATCAACTTCTCTATTTCTTAGCCAATATCAAATGGTTTTGATGACTGCTACTTTATAATATAGTTTTAGATCTAGTACAGTTAGGCCACCTTAATTTGCTTTTCTCTTCATGAACTGCTTTGAAATTCTTGTCTTTTTTTGTTCCAGAAGAATTTTATAATTTTTTTTCTAGGTCAGTAAATTGGTTTCTTGGGAGATTGATTAGTATAGCACTAAATAATAGATTAGTTTAGGTAGTATTTTCATCTTTATTATATTCACTTGACTTACCCAAGAGCACTTAATATTTTTCCAACTGCTTAGATCTGATTTTATTTGTGTGGAAAGTGTTTTGTAGTTTTGCTCATATAGTTCCTGAGTTTCCCTTGGCAAATAAATTCCCAAATATTTTAATATTATCAACAGTTATTTTAAATGGAATTTGTCTTTGTATCTGTTGCTGTTGGATTTTGATAGTGATATATACAAATGTTGATGATTTATGTTGTATCCTGCAACTTTGCTGAAGTTGTGGATTATTTCTAATAGTTTTTTAGTTGATTCTCTGATCATCTGCAAAGAATGATAACTTAGTTTCCTCATTACCTACTTTAATTTCTTTTTAATCTCTTTTTCCTTCTTTTATAGCAAAAGCTAACATTTCTAATACAATATTGAATAGTAATGGTGATAGTGGGAAACCTTGTTTCACCCCTGATCTTATTGAGAATGGTTCTAGTTAATGAGACCATAAATAGATTAGAGGAACAGAGGATAGTCTACCTCTCAGACCTGTGGAGGAGAAAGAAATTTATGACCAGAGGAGAACTAGAGATCATTATTGATCACAAAATAGAAGATTTTGATTACATCAAATTAAAAAGTTTCTGTACAAACAAAACTAATGCAAACAAGATTAGAAGGGAAGTAACAAATTGGGAAAACATTTTTACAGTTAAAGGCTCTGATAAAGGCCTCATTTCCAAATTATATAGAGAACTTATCCTAATTTATAAGAAATCAAACCATTCTCCAATTGATAAATGGTCAAAGGATATGAATAGACAATTCTCAGATGATGAAATTGAAACTATATCCAGTCATATCCACTATATCCAAATCACTACTGATCAGAGAAATGCAAATTAAGACAACTCTGAGATACCACTACACACCTGTCAGATTGGCTAAGATGACAGGAGCAAATAATGATGAATGTTGGAGGGGATGTGGGAAAACTGGGACACTGATACATTGTTGGTGGAGTTGTGAAAGAATCCAGCCATTCTGGAGAGCAATTTGGAACTATGCCCAAAAAGTTATCAAACTGTGCATACCCTTTGATCCAGCAGTGCTACTACTGGGCTTATATCCCAAAGAAATACTAAAGAGCAGAAAGGGACCTGTATGTACCAAAATGTTTGCGGCAGCTCTTTTCGTAGTGGCTAGAAACTGGAAGTTGAATGGATGTCCATCAATTGGAGAATGGTTGGGTAAATTATGGTATATGAATGTTATGGAATATTATTGCTCTGTAAGAAATGATCAGCAGGATGAATACAGAGAGGTTTGGAGAGACTTACATGAACTGATGCTGAGTGAAATGAGCAGAACCAGAAGATCACTATACACTTCAACAACAATACTGTATGAAGATATATTCTGATGGAAGTGGATATCTTCAACATAAAGAAGATCCAATTCACTTCCAGTTGATCAATGATGGACAGAAACAACTATACCCAGAGAAGGAACACTGGGAATTGAATGTAAACTGTTAGCACTACTGTCTTTCTATCCAGGTTACTTATACCTTCGGAATCCAATTCTTAACGTGCAACAAGAAAATTGGATTTACACACATATATTGTATCTAGGTTATACTGTAACACATATAAAATGTATAGGATTGCCTGTCATCTAGGAGAGGGAGTAGAGGGAGGGAGGGAATAAATTGGAAAAATGAATACAAGGGATAATGTTATAAAAAAATTACTCATGAATATGTACTGTCAAAAAAAATTTATAATTATAAAATTAATAAAAAAAGAAAATGGTTCTAGTTTATTCCAATTGCATATGATGTTTGCTGATGGTTTTAAAAGATGCTATTGACTGTTTTAAGGAAAAGTCCATTTCTTTCTATAATCTATATAATAGTGTTTTTATTAGGAATTGGTTTTGGATTTTATCAAATGCCTTTTCTGCATCTATTGAGATAATCATATGGTTTTTGTTAATTTGGTTATTGATATAGTCAATTATGCTAATAGTTTTCCTAATATTGAACCAGCCCTGTATTCCTAATATAAATCCTACTTGGTTGTGGTATATTATCCAGGAGATGATTTGCTGTAATCTCTTAGGTAATATTTTATTTAAAATTTTTGCATCAATATTCATTAGGGAGATTTGTCTATAATTTTCTTTCTCTGTTTTCTTCCTACCTGGTTTAGGTATGAGTACCATGTCTTTGTCATAACAGGAATTTGATAGGAGTTCTTCATTCCCTATTTTTTCAAATAGTTTATATAGTATTGGAGTTAATTGTTCTTTAAATGTTTGGTAGAATTCACATATAAATCCATCTGATCCTGTGGATTTTTTCTTAGGGATTTGATTAATAGCTTGTTCTATTTCTTTTTCTAAAATGGGACTGTTTAAGTAATTTATTTCCTTTTCTGTTAACCTGGGCAATCTATATTATTGTAGTATTACTCCATTTCATTTAGGTTGTCAAGTTTATTGTCATAAAGTTGAGCAAAGTAACTCCTAATAATTGCTCTAGTTTCCTTTTTTTTTGGTGGATAGTTCTCCCTTTTCATTTTTGAGACTAACAATTTGATTTTCCTCTTTCCTTTTTCTAATCAAATTAACTAAAGGTTTGTCTATTTCATTTGTTTTTTCATAAAACTAACTCTTAATTTTATTTATCAATTCAGTAGTTATTTTGATTCAATTTTATTGATCTCTCCTTTTATTTTTAGAATTTCAAGTTTGGTATTTGATTGAGGAGTTTAATTTGTTCTTTTCCTAGCTTTTTTAGTCACAAGTCTAATTTATTGATTTTCTCTTTCTCTATTTTATACAAGTAAGCATCTAGAGATATAAAATTTTCCCTTATTACCACTTTGTCTGCATCCCACAAATTTTGATATGTAGTCTCATTACTGTCATTCTCTTGAATGAAATTATTGATTTTGTCTATGATTTGTTGTTTCAACCATTCATTCTTTAGGATGAGATTATTTAGTTTCCAATTACTTTTTTGTCTATTTTCTCCTGGATCTTTATTGAATATAATTTACATTGCATCATGATCTGAGAAAAATGCATTTACTATTTCTGTCCTTCTACATTTGATTTTGAGGTCCTAATATATGGTCCATTTTTGTATTGGTTCCATGAACTGCTGAGAAGAAAGCATACTCCTTTCTGTCTCCATTCAATTTTCTCCAAAGATCTATTATATCTAGTTCTCCTAGTATTCTATTTACCTCTTTAACTTCTTTCTCATTTACTTCATGGTTTGAATTATATAGTTCTGAGAAAGCAAGGTTGAAATTTCCCACCATTATAGTTTTGCTATTTGTTTCTTATTTCATCTCTCTTCACTTCTCCTTTAGGAATTTAGATGCTACACCACTTGGTGCATATGTTTTATGTTGATATTACTTCATTATTTATCATACTCTTTAGCAAGATATAGTTTCCTTCCTTATTTCTTTTAATTAGATCAAATTTTTGCTTTTGTTTGATCTGAGATCAGGATGGCTACCCCTACTTTTTTTTTTAACTTTACCTGAAGCATAATAGATTCTATTCCAGCCTATTCCCTTTATTCTGTATGTATCACTCTGCTTTAAATGTATTTCTTGTAAACAATATATTGTAGGAATCTGTCTTTTAATCCAGTCTGCTATCCGCTTACATTTTATGGGAGAGTTCACCCCAATCACATTTACAGTTAAAACTACTAATTATGTATTTCCTACGATCTTAATAACCCCAAATTATACTTTTCTCTTTCCTTTTCCCCTTTCCCCCTCCCCAGTATTTTACTTATGGCACTACTTGCTTTAAGCAATCCTTCTCCTTTAGAGAACCTACCCTTTTCTTACCTTTCTGCTACTATTTATATTTTCCCTTCTATTTAACCTACCCCTTCGATTTTCCCCTTTCCCCTCCCATTTTTCTATAAGATGAGAGGTATTTCTAGGTGAAACCAAATATATCTAATATTCTTTCTTTGGGCCAAATCTGAGAAGAGTAAGATTCACATAAAGTTCATCCCCCTCCCTTTTTTCCCAGTTATAATATGTTTTCTTTGCCTCTTCCTGAGATGTAATTTCCCTTATTTTACCTCCCCTTTCCTGTTTTTTTTTTTTTTTCTGTTACAATCCCCTTTCCACCTCTAGTTTCTTTTTTACAGTATAACAGTAGAATCTGATTATACATGTCCTCTCTGTGTATACCAATAACAGAAATACAGTTCTCAAGAGTTTTTTTTTTCTTTTTACCTTTTTATGCTTTTCTTGAGTGATATATTTGTAGCTCAATTTTTTTTTTTGTTTAGTTCTGGTCTTTTCACCAAAAATAAAGAGAATTTTCCAGTTTCCTTGAATTTCCATCTTTTTCCTGAAAGAAAATGCTCAGTTTAGCAAGATAATTTATTCTTTGCTTCATTCCAAGTTCCTTCGCCTTTAGGAATATCAGATTCCAAGCCTTCCAATCTTTTAATGTGGAAGTTGCTAGCTCCTGAGTAATCCCTAATTTGGATCTTTGGCATTTGAATTGTTTCTTTTTGGCTTCTTGTAATATTTTTTCCTTGGCCCAATAGTTCTCAAATTTTGCCATGATATTCCTTGGGGTTTTAATGTTGGGGTCTCTTTTGGGTGGTGTTTGGTGAATTCTTTCAGTGGTCATTTTACCTTCTGATTCTATGATATCTGGGCAGTACTTTTTGATGATTTCCTTAAAGATAGTGTCTAGGCTCTTTTTCATCATTTATTTCAGGGAGTCCAATAATCCTTAGGTTGTCTCTCCTAGGTCTATTTTCCAGGTCAATTGTTTTCCCAATTAGGTATTCTATTTTTTCTTTTCTTTTCTTTTTCTTTTTTTCTTTCTTTTTTTTTTTTTTTTTTTTGGTTTGGCTTGACTGATTCTTGTTGTCTCATTGAGTCTTTCACTTCCATATGTTCAGTTTTGAATTTTAGTGAATTATTTTCTTCACTTACTTTTTTTTTACTTCCTTTTGTATTTGTCCAATTGAATTTTTAAATGTTGTTTTGTTCTATGGAATTTTTTTCCATTTCCAAATTATGTTTTTTAAGGAGTTATTTTCTTTTTTGGTTTCACAAATTCTGTTTTTGTGGGAGCTGTTTTCTTTTTCCATTTTATCAAATCCATCTTTTAATGAGCTATATGCCTTTTCCAAACCCTCTTGCAAGACTTTCATTTCCTTTCCTCATTTCCTTCCCATTTTCAGAGCTAATTCAGAGGCTGGATTTGCTAATTAATCTGAGGGTTGTAGAGAAGATCAGAGAGAAACATGTGTTGTCTCTGCCATCTTTGTTCCTCCTCCTATTATTATAAATTTGACACAATTCTATATATATTTTAGATATGAGACCTTTATCAGAAACACTGTTTATAAAATAATTTTCCCAGCTTTATACTTCCCTTTTACTCTTATTTCTATTTTGTTTGTGCAAAAACTTTTTTAACTTAATGTAATCAGAGTTTTCCATTTTGCCTTTCACAATGTTCTCTAATTCTTCTTTGATCATAAACTCCTCCCTTTCCCACAGATCTGGTAGGTAAAATATACTTTGCTTTCCTAATTTGCCTATGGTATCACCCTTTTTGCCCAAATCATGTACTCATTTTGACCTTATTTTGTATGGGGTATGAGATGTAAAGAAAACTATGCTGACTGTTTGACATTATTTTCTAGTTTTCCCAGAAATTTTTGTCAAATAATGAGTTCTTATTCCAGAACCTAGAGTTTAGGGATTTATCCAATACTAGATTATTATAGGCATTAATTATTTTTTCAGCTTTATCTAACCATTCTAATGTTAGATCCCCATTCTAGTGGGGGAAAGGAGGGGAAAAGTTGGAAAAGACGTTTTGCAAGGATCAATGCTGAAAAATGTCTTTTAAATAAAAAGATATAATAATAAAAAATAAAATAAATGCCAAAAATGTCATTGTTGTTGTATACAACACTCTATTAGTCTTGCTTAATGAGGATGAAATTTATTTTGTAATTCTCTTAACTTTTTTATTTCTTATTCATTTTACCATGAATTTTTCCTATAAGTAGAGAATGAACCTTAAGCTTAGTGGATTTCTTGTGCACGGTTTGAAATTTTCAATTTAATGGAAGAAATTGAGTAGATGCAAAATGACTTAAAAAGCATTCTATGTAAAAAGGGGAATATTTGAAAACTAGGATTCCAAATTTCCCTAATAGTCTCTGCTAACTCTTCTATTCCAGATGCGAACAAGCAAGATTTCTAGAGCTGAATGTTGTAAAAGTCAATAGTTCCAGAAACTAATCTAGGCTCTGTGAATTGTTCGTTTATTATTCATTTATCTATTAAAATTTCTTTAGTTTTGATGCAGAGATTGACAAATAGAATCATGTCCAGAAGATAATTGATGAGGATGATGTGGATAATAGAGACAATGCCAAATTAACATTTGTTTAAGACCAGTATGGTTAGCATGCATGTTTGGCATTCAGAGGGGGTCATAATAAATGTGTTCAAATCTTCAAAAGGCTTTTATATGTAAAAATAATTCTATTTATTATCCTTGACTCCAGAAGTCATACCTATTGTTGTTATTGTTGATATTGTTTTAAAATATAAAATGAAAGATATTGGATTAAGATCCTGTCCAACAAAAAATTTATGATTCTGTGAATCTATGAAGTTGCAAAAAGGTAAATAAGACTCAATAATAACAACAACTTTCTAACAATAAGTTAGTGGCATTAGATGTCTTATGATAGATTCCCTCTCTATATAGATTCTTTTTTTTTAATCTACAGGTTTTTAAATTGTATTTTAAATAGGATTTTATTTTTCCAAATATATGCAAAAATAGTTTTCAACATGAACCTCTGTAAAATTGTATTCCAAATGTTCCTCCCTCTTCTCTTTCTTCCTCCTCAAGACAACTAGCAATCTGATAGAAGTTAAACATGCAATTCTCCTTAATATATTTCCATATTTATCATGCTGCACAAGAAAAATCTGATCAAAAGTGAAAAACCACAAAAAAAAAGAAAAAAAAGCAAATAAACAACAGCCCTCCACAAGATGAAAATACTGTGCTTTGATCCACATTCAATCTCTAAAGTTCTCTCTCTGGATGAGATGTAACTTTCCATCTCACATCTATTGGAATTGCATTGAATCAATCATCACATTGTTGAAAAGAGACAAGTCCTTCTTAGTTGATCATCACAATCTTCTTGTCACTGTGTATAATGTTCTGTTGGTTCTGCTCACTTCACTCAGCATCAATTCATGTAAATCTTTAGAGTCTTTTCTGAAGTCAGCCTGTTCATCATTTCTTGTAGAACAACATTACCCTACATTCATATCCTTATTCATAACTTATTCAGTCATTTCCTAATTAATGGGTATCCACTCTATTCCCACAGAGATCTAAAAACAAATTGGATGACTATTTCTCAAGTCTGCTGTGGATGTTTTTTTTTTCAGGTACAGGTAACTGCCAAAGTTCCTTCTAACTATGAGATTCTTTGTGTGATTCTTCATGTAAGTTTAGACAATGGTTACTCTCTAACATTTTAATAGCCAAGTAACATGCCTAGCCCTATTATAAAAATAAAAAAAGTGAAAATGTTTTGTCAAATTCCAGATTTTGATAAATATCCAGATTCTTCCAATATCTTATTTTTTTAAGGGCTGGAGTTAGCAAAGAAATTTTTTCAGGCTAAGATTGTTCTGTATTATATAGCTATACCCATTAAGTCATTGTCAGTGCTTCAAAATTCTAAATATACCACTCCCTAGGCAACAGACTCCCAAATAACCATATAATATTTGCTCTCTCTAAAAGCAATGCTTTCCATTAAAGTGGTATATCACATAATTGTGTAATTTTCTTTTTTCTAGACACTCAATTTTTTTTGGTATTTATGTATGACAAGGGTAGTTTGGAGCATCATTTAAAATATTAGAAACCTAAATTTCTGAACATAAATCCATTACCAATTTGGGGGGGGAGGAAAAACGTCTAAACTCTATATTTTTAACTACTTCAGACTTCAGAAGTAGGTGGGAAAAGGAATTTGTCAATCAATTATCATTTTGGTTTGTGACTCTCTAATGCATTTATCATGGAAAGATTGTGTATTTTTGCCAACAGAACTATAATTTTCATGATAATAGAAATGTTGTCTGATTGATTTTTAAAATCATACTCCATAAAATAATATTCTTCACATAAAAGTTATATAAGAGGCATCAAGGTGGCACAGTGGATAGAGCACAAGTCCTGAAGTCAGGAAGACCTGAGTTCAAATCTGATCCCAGACACTTAACACTTCCTAGCTGTGTGACCCTGGGCAAGTCACTTAACCCCAATTGCCTCAGGGAAAAAAAACATATAAGAAATATATACCAATTATAAATTATTGATGGTGTCTGGTAGAAAGAAAAAAGGAGTAGGACCTGATTAGTTCCAAGAATTGGAAAAATCTTTGTCCATTGGGCTGGAACCAATTACCATATTTTATATAATGATACATTTGATAAGTATGAATTAAAATACTTTAGAAGACTCATTATTCATAATAATTAGAACATAGATGTACTTTATGACTCTGATCTCAATCTCTCCAATTTCTTGTTCCCTAGATGTTGCACAACTAAATAGATCATGCCTTTTTTATCTCTTTATCTCCAAGATCCTTACTCTAACATCTAGACTCTTTTGTAATTTTTTGTTCTACTTCCATTAAATTAGAGGGAAGAACATCACTTGGAATCAGATTTAATAATCACAGTTATTTTTGCCAAACTTCACAACTCAGCAAATTAAACAAATATAGGTTGTCTTTGAATCAATCAATAACCATTTAGTAAGTCCTTATGATATATCAGACACTATACTTATGTACTATGAATTCAAAAGCAAAAATGAAACAATCTATACATTCAATGAGCCTAATTCTCCTGGAGATACAACATATATACATACAGAGATATATCTGGAGATATAGAGATATACCTAAATATATGTATATATGTTATGTATAAATATATTCATATATATATGTAAGAATACATATTTTCATGTGCATGCATACATAGAAAAACATATGTAATCGAAAAAAGTAATTTAGAAGAAAGTTCTATTATCTGGGGTTGGGGGTAGAGGAGATTCAAGAAAAATCTATGTAGGAGGTATCACTTGAAATGAATGCTGAGAAAATCTATGGATTAATAGAGGTAGAGGTGGAAAAGGTATGCATTCCAGGAAGACATGACAGAATGTTCAAAGGCACCAAGACACAAAATAGAATATCCCATGTGAGAAATGATAAGAAGGGTATTTTTCCTTCCCTGCAGCTTGCCTGAAGGGGACTAATGAATAATAAACCTGAAAAAATAGGTAAAAGCTACTTTGCAAAAGCATTTATGTATCAAATAGAAAAAAATTTATATCAGATCCTAAAGGCAAGAAGAAAGCACTGAAGCTCATTGAATATGGTTAGAAGAATACTTAGAAAATATCACTTTGGGAGGTATAGGCAGGGTGGATTGGAGAAGTAAAATCCCAGAGGCAAGACGAACAATTAGGAGGCTCTTGCATAATCTAAATGAGAGAGTCGGGAATGAAAATCATGTGAATAGAGAAAAGGGAAGAAACATGAATGGAGTTAACGAGGCAGAATTGGTATGATTCATCAAATAAGTTGATATCTGGGATACAGGAGAGCAAGAATCTCAGATGTGATGTTTCAGGAGAAGGAATTGTGGTTGAAAGAAATAGGATGAAGTTGAGAAATGTAAGATGAATTATTTAAGAGCAATGATGAGGTCACTTTTATATTACTAATCAAGCAGGGCATTAGGTATTTGATGTGGATCAATAGATTAGAAAAGTGTGAACTTTTAGCAATACATCAGACCCAGGATTGATTTTCTCTGAAACCAAAAGCCATTCATATGGAAATGTATGCTGTCATTCTTTTTGGTTCACTGTATCATGTGTTTGACACAAATGTGATCACCTTACCCCAGAGACTGGTTGTCTCTTTGCAACCAAAAGTTCAATGCTCAGGTGCTACAAGCATTTACTGTCATTAAACACAGTTCCACAGCCATATGTTGCCATAGGCCTACAGCTGTTGAAGAATTTTCATGGAAGACCGATGCACATTTGACAGCTTTGCTGTGAAATCTCAGATTCATTACAGAAGCCATGGTTGAAATGATGCCAGGGAAATGATTTGTAACATGATGTGCTGAAATTTCTCTGTAAAGGAGAATCCAGCTAGGAAAAAAAGTCTCTCAACTTCCATGCAATTTCAGATGCCCAAGTTATAATAAATAGCCTAGTAGGAAAAGGCATAAAGTGCTAGAAAAAATAGAAATGCCAACTTGGCAGCCACTATAATTTTATGCATGTATATGTATATGTTGAGAGTTGGAGTGAGTTTTCCATTATCATTTGACTAATTCATATCATCCCCAAGACTAAATCTCTGATTTCCTAACTGTTTTCTTCTTCCAGACTTAGCAATTCCTCTCTTCCTCTGCAAAGACTAGTCACATTTCACTTTCAATTCTTCAGGGACATTTTGTTCTATGATAAAGGAAAAAAGAGAGAAGGAAAAAAATCAAGATAAGGAATAAATTCCAGCAAGATAATCTGAAAAGTCAGTATTGGATGTAATTTTCTTCTTTTATTGCTTAAGAAATGAGAAAGTTCTTTAAGTTTTTTCTCTGCTAACTTAAATAAAAAGCTATTATATAAAAATGAAATATGGCAAATATATGCCATTAGATTTATCAAGTATAACCAAAGATGATGTACCTTCCAGATGCTATATATGTAATAGCTAAGATGAAAAAAAGGAATAAAAAGCTTCTCCATGGCAAATGTCCATGTGATTTCAGCCAATATGTCAACAAAAGCATCATGAATATGTTTGTGTAGAGAGGTGGATGGTTTAATCAGTTTATTGATATCCAAAACTATTCAACATTATTACAGGCTATAAAGTTTTAACATCTTCTAAATACCTTTTAAGAAGTGACCTAGTTCTAGAAATATGTATCAGAAATTTGCTGTCTTTTATGGTCTGATATACAAATAACCATACTCTAATTGCAGTCCTCAAAATATCCACAAGAACTCAAGCAGTAAACTGTATAAGAACTAGATAATTATGACAATATGAACTTGTTCCCACAATTTTCAAAACAGCATTGATTCATAAAAAAAATAACCTAAGGAAAGGATGATGGAAAGACAGTAGAGTAGTTCAGAAAATTCCAAGTCTTTTGGATTTCTCCCCCCCCCCAAAAAAAAAAAACAGAAACAAAACAAAATTGTACTTCAGGGCAAACATAGACCTGTGAAAAGCAAATAAAACTTGGAGCAGAATAGGGGTATTCCTAGGACACCAGAGAAGTATGGAAATCAGACCTTAATAAGAAGAATTAATCAGCGTAAAGAGTAAACACTTCCAGGATAGCTCCCTTGACATATTTTGCAAAGAACCCTAGGGCTAGCTGAGTTCAGAGATAGTCTGAGAAGGAACCTCAGGAACTTAAACCTCCCAGAGAATGTGGGATCTGAGTCCAAAAGATTAAAGGAACCTCTTCTGATAAGGGACTGCAGATTCAGCTGTGCTGCTTAGATACTGTCCCAGGTGAAAAGGAACCAACACACACCACGAGTGCAGAAGCATCAGGGCAGGGAAGCTGCTGGCTTCCAGCACTTGCAGGAGAGGGGAGTTCTTGGTTTGGGGTTCCAGGTTAGAGGGGAGAACTAAAGTGAAGGCAGAGGCACCAGCTCTTTCCCACTTCAGGACTAAAGGTGAATAAACAATTAAGTTCTAATAAAAAATTTAAAATGAGCAGACAAAGGCAAAAGAATTCCCCTATAGAATGTTACTATGGGAATAGAGAAAACGAGTATCCTCAGAGGAGGATATTGAAGTTAAAAAAAAAAAAAAAACCTCTTCTATACCAAAAAGTAATGTTAAATGACTACCTGACCAAAAAGAATTTATAGAGGAAATTAAAAAACATCTTTAAAACCACATGAAAGAAATTGAGGGAAAACTAAAAGATACAAATAAAAAAGAATAAGCCAAGAAAAACAAGAAGATTATGAAAAGAAAGTCAACAATCTATTAAAAAATACATAGTCTTCAAGAAGAAAATGACTTTGAAAAATAAAATTGGGCAAGGGGAAACCAGTGAATTTAAGGGAAAACAGAAAATAATAAAACAAAAGGTAAAAAATAAAAAATAGAAGAGAATATAAAACATAAAAAGAACAGATCTGGAAAATAGATAACAAATAGAAAATACAAGAATAATTAGACTGCTTGAAAGCTATGAGCAAAAAAAATACCTTTACACAATAATCCAAGAAATAATTAAAGAAAATTGTCCTGAAGTAATAGAAAAAGAGGGAAAATAGAAAGAAAATAAATACACTGATTACCACCTCAAAAAGATCCTATGAAGAAAAAAAATCTACAAGGAAGCAAAAATGGATAGTTATGAGTAAAATGCCTTTTATTATTAGACATGCTTTCTTAAAATAGAAATTTATTGTTACATATTTGAATCTTCCTCAGTGTTTTGCTGGTCACAGGATACTGTGTGTGTGTGTGTGTGTGTGTGTATGTTTATTGCTATTTAGCATTTAAGTTTTAAACAAATGCCACTCCCCAAATCTTAAGAACATTTTAAGTTCACCATTTCAAAGCTACATAGAACAAAAAGCTTTCAGAATATAAAGACCTCGCTGAGAAAATAAAAATTATGTGGGAAAAGTACAATCATCTATATTCTTCTATCTCATCCAAGAATGTTTTCATTGAGTCTGCAGAAGTATATATCCTTTTATTCAACTGTAAAAAGCAGTTATTTTATCTCCCTGTGAAATAATTTGAAGACTATTGAATATAAAACAATAAGAGCAGGGTAATGACTTATTCCCATGATCATTTCCATCTGAACTCCATTAAACAAGATAAAAAGAATAATTTTTAATAATCTTAAATGATATATTATTAGAAGTGTGTTTTGGGGAGAATATTATGTCAGCCATGATCAATGAGAGGAAGACCAATCAGGCTATTATTAGAACCTAGGTAAGAAGTGATGAGAATTTAAAATCAAGTGCTAGAATGCAGATGAAAGAAAGAGATATAAAACTATGAAGCTGACAATCTCATTTCTTTGCTCTGTCCACAATATGCCTTGTAGATTTCTTATAGTTTCTTCAATCACCTTCAGCTGGAGAGTTCAAACCATTTAATACATTGCCAAATTTGTAATATACAATCAGCCATCTTAGAGATCAATTAATTGTATTTTTTCTATAACACTAAACATTATAATGAAAGCTTGTGGGCATTAGAGCAATCATCCAGATAAATTTTGCAAGGAAAATGAAGAAACTATGGTCCCTGTGACTCAGTCAAGCTCATTCCATAAACTATTCCACAAATAGATAGTTTGTGCCTGAGTACCTAGAAGTCTTCATATTAGAAAAGGAAAGTCATATCAGAATACTTTTACCTACTATACTAGATGATCTCTGACGTCTCTTTTAGCTTTCATGATTCATAATATTCTTCCTACAGAGCCTTACTCATTAATTTATCAAATCCAATAGCATATAAAGAATGTTTCACAAACCTTAAAGAGCTATATAAATGCTACCATCATCATCATCATCATCATTATCATCATCATCATCATTTTGCTGAATTTATCTAATGGGATTCTTGGGGTTTCTTTGGTCCTTGAGGATTTTTTACAGAATTCTTAAGTTGAACCACACTGACTCTAAATCACTGGTATAACATCTTTGGGCTACATATTAATCTTTTCTGCAGAGATGCCCTGAAAGCAATTTTGATATCTACTTGGCAGATGATGGCATGGAAAATGCTTTGCTTTGCCATCTGTAACAATTAAGGAGAGCAATATTTTGGGTACATGCCACTCACTGACTAATCCTTTTTCCCCTGTTCATTTTTTTCTAACTCAAACAAGAAGCATTCAGCTAATATGTCCAGAAATTCTTTTCTACCTTTGAAATTCTAAGAGACTTAACATGGCAATATTCTTCCCTGATTAAGTTGTCATGCCTGTCAGTTTGTTTGTTTGTTTGTTTGTTTTTTTGCCTTAACTTTTATTATCAAAGAATACTGGTAAAAAACCAATATTTTCAGACTGCTGGGCTGGACACTTTAAAAAGTTAGTCAACAAACTGGGCTCCAGAGTAGAGATGAGAAAATGCAGCCTTCTTCTATTGCAGACTTCAGGAATTGTTGCTGTGAAATGATATACTCTCAGAGGTAGTTTATGTGAATGTTGATCTTGTTGAATTGTTTTCTTAGGTTTCTAAACTTTGTTAATAATGGCCAACATTTATATAGTACTTTTATTTTATTCTAAACATAAGAAATAAAAAATGTATTTCTATAACTTGGTAGAAAAAATATGAAACTACAAATCTGTTATGTATAGTTTTCTTTTCTTTTTACATATATAATAACATTATCATGTAACTTTTTTTTATTTTTTTCTTCACCTTCCTCCCCATTCTAGAGATGGCTTACCATTAGATACATATGTATGTATGTATGTATGTATTATGTATGTAAATAGATAGATAAATAGAAATATATGTTCATATGAGGGGGTGTAAATTATTCTATACATATTTTTATTTAATAGTTTTTCTCTAGATATGGAGAGTATCTTCAATCATAGATTTTTGTAGTTAACTTGGGTATTTATAACAATCAAAATGACTTAGTCACTCGAAATAGTTCTTAAAATAACTTTAAGATTTACAAAGTGCATGTATTATCTACTTTTTTTTTTTTTTTTTTTTGCTGAGGCAATTGGGGTTAAGTGACTTGCCCAGGATCACACTGCTAGGAAGTGTTAAGTGTCTGAGACCAGATTTGAACTCGGGTCCTCCTGAATTCAGGACTTGTGCTCTATCCACTGCGCCACCTAGCTGCCCCTAAAATGCATATATTATCTCATTTGATTCTCGCTATAGCTGTAGGTGTCATTTTATCCCCATTTTATAGATGAGAAAATTGAGCTAGACAGAGATTGTTTCAGAGTCATATGGTATATGCCAGGAAGCATCTGAAGTAAAATTTGAACTTGAGTTTTACTGACTCCAAAACAAGAACTCTACTCACTATACCAACTAATTGCAAAGGAATAATTCTAGGGGCAGAGTAAAGGGAGGAATATATTCAGAAATCATTATAATGTAAAACCAAAAGACATTAATAAATATATTTTTATTTTTAAAATAATAAATTTACATTTTTTTCTTTTTTTTTTTTTTTTTACATTTTATTTTCAAAAAAAAAAGAGTTGGGAAGATTGAGATAGCTTCTTCCCTCTATGAGATTATTAGCTAAATATACAGTATTAATAAAGTTAAACTCTTTCAGGGCACATATGCAACTGAGAATAGAACAAATAGATTCCAATTTCCTAGAATATTATTTGCAACTCATTCTATTTTTCCCTATTGTCTTAATTTTCAGCCACTTACTCTTTCTACCTAAAGGAAACCCATATATTTTAGTGAAAACATATCAGGAGATATGTGAGTTTGAATCCTCCCTCTGGTAACTAGCTGCATCATCATGTATTTTATCTTACTGATGAATTGTGAGTGGTGAAGGGTTGCAATAAAATTCATATATTTTTTTTTCTTTTGAGGCCGGGATTAAGTGACTTGCCCAGGGTCACACAGCTAGGAAGTGTTAAGTGTCTGAGGTCAGATTTGAACTCAGGTCCTCCTGAATTCAAGGCTGGTGCTCTATTCACTGCGCCACCTAGCTGCCCCCAAACTCATATATTTAAACCTAGAAACTACCTTGGAGGTCAATGAATTCTTTTTACAGATAAAGAAATTGAGGCTGAGGGATTAGGCTTACAAACTTGCATAGTACAGCAAGTAGAACACTGGAATTGTAGTCTGAAAGACTTGAGCTAAAATCTATCATCAAACACTAGCTGTATAGTTCTGGGCAAAATGCTGAATCTTTGCTTCAGTTTAGCCTCAGTTTCCTCATCTGTAAAAATAGCAATAAATATCAGAGACAATAAAGAACCTAACTCCCAGGCTTACTGTGATAATTAAATGAGACAATGAATATAAAGTACTAGGCAAACTTTTAAGTGCTATATACATGCTAGATAGTGTTATTAACGCCCAGTGATATGCAGCTAGTAGGCATTTAAAGCAGAATTTAAATCTGGTTCCACAACTAGTGCTCTATCCACTTCATCACACCCTAAAATATTAGGAAAGTTGTTTAGTACCAAATTATGAAGGGCTTTAAAGAAGTGGAGGCATCAAGAGGAATGGTGTTGCAAATAGTATTTTAGGAAATTGAAACCTATTTGCTCTATACTCGGTTGAATGTATGCCCTGAAAGGGTTTAACTTTATTAGTACTATATATTTAGCCAATCATCTCAGAAGGCAGAATCTATCCCACTCTTTTTTTTTTTTTCTGGTAGCTTCTGTAAGAATGTTTCACAAAATCAATCAGGAAAGAATAAGATTTTCATGTAATATTGAGAATATAAATGAGAAAGGATAACATAAATTTGTGGTAATCCAGATCAATGTGGATCTTTGTCTTGTTCCAATAGAGTTGAGCAGTAAGAAAGTAGAAGCAGAAAAGGGAGTAAGGACAATCCAATGATAGGATATGGCAAATTGTGAGTATCAATGCCCCAAGGGATTTAGGGCTGGCTAATAGTAGGCCCAATGGTTAGCACAGTGTCTGGCACTTAATAAATGCAAGTACTACTTACTCCTACAACAACAACAATAACTACTACTACTACTACTATCACTACTACTACTACCATCACTACTACCACCACCACGATCTCCTCTTCTTCCTCTTTCCCTTTTTTCCCTCTCCTCCTCCTCTGCTCCTATTTCACATTTTTTGCCAATTTTTGGTCCTATGGTTGACCAAATTTGACCAAATACTATTAGTATTTCTTTGAATTTGTCTTTGTCTTGATACTCCCTGCCCTCAAGGAACTCATAATCATAATGCCTGAGATAACAATAATAAAAAGTTGAACAGTGGGGGAACTATGGGGGTCAGTGGGAAGTAGGAGAGGGTTGGTATGAAGTATAAGATAAAGTCCTATAGCCAAGTAGGAAATTATGAGGTGTCTGTCTCAGGCCCCTCTCTTTACATATAGATATTATTATTGTTGTAGTTGGTAGTATTATTTACATTGTAACTATATTAATTTATATCAATTATTTATCATGTTAAAGTGTTATAATATAAAGTTAATATTATTGGCATGTAAATTATTGTTATTGGTAATAATAGTTGGCACTTATATGGCACTAACTAGGAGAATAGGAATTAATGAAAGGACTAAAGGTCCTAGTAAAAAATATAGGTTTAGCTGGTGGTGTTGAATCCAACAGTAAGTAACAAAGAACACTAGAAAGAAGAGACTCACTCTCTAGTGTCCTATTGCCACTTATTAATTTCCCACCCAGCAAATTATTTTACCAATTATCCTGTGACCCTATTATTCTAATCTGAAAGGAGCACAAGCTACTATGAAAAGAAAACATTAGTGACCCCCTCTAAAGACAGGACAATCACATATTTCTGTACGTTATGCCAGAAATTCATTACTTATATTATTTTAAGGTATCACTCTAAACAGTTATAAGAAAATAATACAATAACTGATGAGCCAAAAGTGTTTGTTAATAGGTCTAAAGGTAGAAAGAGAAGCTTATTATTGATTCAGTAATTATTGAATGAACAGCCTCAAAGTGCCATTACATTTAAGCTACTTCTATTAATTATTTACATAGCTTCTACTCAATTGTACACTTGTGATTTATTCATATACTACAAATGTATAAAATGTACTCAAGGATATGAAGGATTCTGTAGTATGTGATGACAGTTATTGAAAATACATCAATACAAAAATATCAATAATAATTTATATTAAAATAGTTTATTTCAGGGATACAATTTAAGCCATATATGTTTCTTCTACTTCTTAAACTAAGTTCCATGTCTCCTAAGTAGAAATGAAGATAGTTTATAAATAAAACTTATAAATGTGTTTTTTAAAATGTCACTACACTAAGTGTTTATAATTTTCAAGCTTAATGAAATTAAAAGCTTTCAAAATGGAGATGCTGAGCAGAAGAAAGCAAAATAAAATGATGGAACATATAAATCTCCATCACCCAACCTTTCCAAATAGCAGTCTGGGTGATGCAGATTGATATGTTCCAGTACTTTTAGTCAATTACAAAAGGCCATTATTTTGCCTCTCTGTAGAACACTCAAGGAATAATATCAGGATAAGGACTTGTCTCAGTATCATTTCTATCTTAACTCCATTGAAGAAGATGAGAATGAAATGAACAATTACAAAATTTATTCAATATTTCCGAAGCACCAGGGCTGTCATACCAAGGCTGCTATAGAATATCAGCATTTGCTTTTTAAAAATAGAGGGAAAGGATTGTCAGATTTCTCATAGTGTACAGTAAATAACTTAAGAACCTGCAGAAATACTTTTAGAACCAGCAGACTCCACTTTGTCAATAATAAAAGCTATTATTTAAATAGTGCTTTTAAGATTTGGAAAGCCCTTCACCTGAGTTATCTTCTCTGATTTTTCTGACAATCCAAGAGGTAATAACAATTTCCATACCTACCTCAAGGGTTTGTAATGTAGACAAAGTGCTTCATAAGTGAAAAAACATTATACAAATAGAAAAGGTTATTGTCAACCAATTTGTATCATGGGATATGTAAATACATATAAAATATTAAATTATATATGTATGTGAGTATATTAGTATGTATGCATATATAGATATATGTATGTGAGTGTGTGTGTGTATGTGTATAGTTATCACTTTCACATCTTGGGGATTAGGGAGTACCCCTGCAATCTGGAAAATAGATATGAAATCTTTGATCCTCCCTTTGTATCATAGAAGAAATCAAATTTTTTTTAGGGGAAATTAGGGAATTTATTGTAAAATTTGGGTTCATATTATACAATACTATACATATATTTTATGCATTTCTGAGTTTCTAATTTTTTTTCTGTATTGTCTACTGGCTTCTGCATGTTGTCCACAGCTTCCACAAAACTACAAAAAATTCCCACTTAATTTCTTATGTTGACCTGCAACATATGGAAACCACAATGGGGAAACTTCCAGTGTTGAAAGGATAGCATACTCTTGTGTGTGTGTGTGTGTGTGTGTGTGTGTGTGTGTGTGTGTGTGTGTTGTGTCACAACTAAGTGATATAATAGATAAAGCACAGAGTCTAGAATCAACAACACCTGAATTCAAATCCAGCCTAAGATATTTAACTAGTTGTACAATCCTGTTCAAGTCACTTAACCTTCTTTGCCTCAGTTTCCTTATATGTAAAATGAATTGGAGAAGGAAATGGCAAACCACTCTAATATTTTTCCAAGAAAATGTCAAATGGGATCATAAGGAGTCAACCTAAATGACTGAACAACAACAGAAACATATTTCAATTTCAGTTGTTTTTAGGGAAATCCCTCGATAAATTTATTTCAAGGAAATATTCAAAACTCCACTTCTGGATTGTATATGAATTAATAAATTAACTATTTAGACACTCATGATGCTCTTTCCCTCATCCTCACTTATTATAATCTCTAGGTTTCTGTCAAACTTGGTTTCAAGTAGGGACTATTTGGTAGTTCAGTAGGTATAGCATTGGTCCTGCAGTCAGAAGGATCTGAGTTCAAATTCTGCCTCAGACATTTAACACTTAAAAACTGTTGCATGACCCTGAGCAAGTCACTTAACCCTAATTGCCTCTCCAAAATAATGTGATTTCAAATGGTACTTCTCAGATTACCACAGTTGTTAGGGATTCTCTCTTTATTTCCCCCTTCCCTCTCCCCAAAAATGTACAGTAGAATACAAGCTACTTGAAGGTAGAGACTATTTTATTTTGGTCTCTGCATTTCCCAAATTTAATTGCTACCCTATGCAAATAGGCATTAAATAAATAATTCTTATTAAATATAATAAAATTGTCTTCACTTTTCCTATCTAAAATGAGAGGGTATAGAGGACTATATGACTTCTAAGTCAGTGGCCCTATGAATTTTATGTATATAGAGATGGGAAATTTACTTATCCCTCTACTATTCTCATTAAAAGTAGCTAGGCCTGGAGTCAAGAAAATGTGAGCTTAAATTTGACTTAAATACTTACTAGTTCTGCAATCACAGGCAGATTGTTTAATTTGTCTGTCTCATTCTCCTCAAATGTAAATAAAATGGGAATAATAACATTACCTACCTGGCAGGGTTGTCGTAAGGATCAAATAAAATATTTGTAAAGTCTTTAAATAAAGATATTGAAAAGTGTAAACTACTGACACAAAATAGATATTTATTTTTAAAAAAACAACTTGTTTCCTTCCTTCCTTCCTTTCTGAAGGGTAAAAATTGTAAAGCAGCCAGTGCCCTGGACTGGGGAGCCAAGAAGCAGCAGCTGTTCAAATCTGGTTTTGATCTAGGACCCCAGGGAAATCACTTCATTTTTCTCAACCTGTGTTTTCTCACTTAAAAATTGTCATCACGTTATTGATTCTACCTGTCTCATAGACCAGACCATTGTGAGAAAAGCATTTTGCAAATCTTAAACCACTAAATGAATGAGAGTTGTTTAATTGTTCCACTCCTTTTCCCTCCCACCCCTCCAAAGTCATCTATTCTATTTACAATAGTTTTATAAGGAACTTTTTCCTTGTACTCAACCAAAACTTATTACCTTATGAAAAATGATGTTATCTTAGGTCAGGAGATCTTGGTTCAAACCCTTGTTCTAACATTTACCAAAGACATGATTTAATTACCTCTGCAAGTCATATGATCCCGCTGAATCTCAATTCCTTCATTTATAAAATGAGAATATTAATGCTTTAACAACCTCATAGGTTAGTGTTGAAGAGAGTGTTTTGTATGCCTTAATGAATATGATATCACATATACACATACACCTATTTATACACAATATTAAAACAATCACTCAAAGTCACAGAGCCAGAATTAGAACTCAGAATTTCTGGCTTTCACAACCAGCTTTCACTACATTTTTTGTTGTTGTTCAGTTGATTAGTTGTGTCCAACTCTTCATGTTTCCATGAACCATACTGAATTTGGGATTTTTTTGGCAAGGATACTGGAGTGAGTTTCTACTTCCATCTCCACTGGATTAAGGCAAACAGAAGTTGAATGACTTGCTAGGACCACACAGCTAATAAGTGTATAAAGCTGAATTTGAATTCAGGTCTTCTTGACTCCTGCTCCAGAGTTCTATCCATTGAGCCACCTATCCACTTCACTACACTATATTTGTGATAAAGTGCTCAACAAATAATACTTTTCTTTTTCCAAAGAATTCCATTTGATTTCAGGAGTTGACATTTTGTCCTGTCCATTTCTCATCAACCAAAATAATAGAACCTAAGCCCTGTTATTTCCATTATTCTGTGTTTATCCCAGTACCACTTTCCACTGGCTTCTACCTTTGCCCCTAAGGACAAAGGAGGAAAACAAAATAGCTGAAGGAACCAGTAGCATCCTGAGAATGCGCTGACTTTGAACCAATTTATCTCTACCCTCCCATCCCCCTGAGGCTCAAGGTAGGTGAAGAGCTCCCAGGTCCTATTTTCCTTCTGCTGTACAAGAAAGATAACAACACTCACTCATCTCACTGAACTGCTGTGAGAGGAATTAATACAAATGATTCCAGAGTTTTTACCCATATAAAGTGCTACAAAAATGAGTAATGAAGGGGGAGAACAAACCAATATACCTTTGTCCCCCTGAGAGTCAACAGCTATCTCTGCTACTGAATTAATAGGTTGGTTATTGTGCTTTATGGCATTGCACTGTGAATCCCTGGGGCAGAGACCGTATCTTTCCAGACTCTCACACAGTACCAAGTACCCTCCCATGTGAGCTCTGTAAATCATAAATAAAAATGATGCAGCTGGGTTTTCATGTTGCTGTTCTTTGCTAAAACTAGGATCAGGGCATGATTAGGGTAATCAACCAAACAGCGATGATAGCAGTTCCCCTGACCCTGCCCCCAAACTACCCACTAACCCAGTGGCTGGCAAAAGTCTGTCTTATACCAATGTAATTTCCCACAGATGATTGAATGAGTAGGTAGAACAAAAATAGGGAAATGTATTCATTGGGTGGAATTAATTTAGGTAATTAGGTAAAACTAATTCTTCCAGTGCATAATTGATCACCCAGGATGGGATATGTGGAAACTGAATTAACTCTTTCATGGTATGAGAGTATTGAAAGCAACCATAGATTGGCTGGGAGAAATTCAACAACAGAGACACTGAGTCCAGAGACAATTAGAAAACATTCCAAAGAGCATAACTGTTCACTGAACTGAACTCACCCACCACTTCAGGAAAACAAAAACTAAATATCTGCAAAGTACAGAGTAATGAATTTAGGGATCATGAGATTTACAATTAGATGGGATCTTAGAAATCATATGATCCAGTTCCATAACTAGGGATTACTGAATGCAAAGCAAGTTTAGATGAAGAAAATAGAGGCTCAAAAACTAAATACCCATCCAACCAACTCTGAAACAGGAGATATCACTATAAGACTCCACACTCTGTAATATTTAATTTCCCAAACAATGGTGGGGGAGATACTATTAACAAAATAAAGCTAGATATGAAATTTTCAGAAAGTGAAGAATGTACATACCAACCTCTCAAAAGAATAATATATATATAAATTTACAATTTTTTTTTGTTCTCTGTGAAGGCCGTAAGCCTTCTAAATTTACCAACTAAGTTTATCCTAGATATAAGGATGAAAGTGTGATAGTCAGAATATATATATATTTTGGTAAGAGGATCTTAAGGTAAAGGTGAATTTTGGAGTCATTCAAGAGAATGCTTTGCATGACAGAGGCCAGTCAATGGAGACTGGAAGAGGAAGTATTCCATGGAGAGGAAATATTCCTCTCCTAAAACACAGCCTAAATTAGTGCCTCAGTTGCCCTAACCTCGTTATGGGTCTCCTATAGATCAATTTCCTCATTTTACACATTCATATATTTAAAAAATTAGACCCAGAAAATTTGAGTAAATTGCTTCTTTCAGTCCTAAACTATAACACTTTTTAGTATGCATGGAGCAAGGAGTCAGAGTAATATAGTAAAAAGTTCACTGGCTCTGGAACCAAAGAACCTCAGGTAAAATTCACCTTCTGACACTACCTGTGTAATTAAGAGAAGTCACTTATCTCCCTTTGTCCTCAGTTACCTCCTCTGTAAAATGATTTGGTCAATATAGGATCTAAGTTTACTTCTAGTTCTATGATTCTATGGAAGTCCCAGGCATACTGGAGATACTTGACAAATATCTATTAAGAGTGTCTTCCAGCAAAAAAAAGAAAAAGAAAACTCATAAATCATACAACAGCAAAGCTTATATCATTATCTGCCAGATAGAACAAATGATTACAGTATAGTAGAATTTGTATCATTTGCTAAATGAATCCCCCTGCTGCATTCAGATTAAGTCTCCTGGTCCAAATGAAAGACAAGCCACAGAGGTTTTCTAGTGATGAGTTCTCTCTTCTATGAGTTAACACAGGAAAGTGGCTATAATGATTTATAAGAAGAGAATCAACAGGCTAGAGACAATCTGGAGAGCATTTAATCATTACTTTTACATTCATCAACTCAGCAGAAGGATAAATTTCTTTGCCCCACCTTGACTTCTCATCACCTTATCCTGCTGCTACCTACTTCTTGAAATCACTTGTCACCCAGCAATTGTTACTATGACTGACTCTCAGCAACAGCTTGTTTTTAAATCTTCTCAATGTCTCCATAATAAAACCTAATCCTGCAATAATTCCATAAGTGAATTACAGCTAGAAAAATCAAGGATAGCCTATAGCTGGTGAAATAGAAAGGATACTTGATTGAGGGTTCTAATCCTTGCTCAACTACCAACTGCTTCTTTTAGTTAATTCTCTATGAATCCTTGAGTTCATAATTTAACCAGATTTCAAAATGAGCTCCCTCCATCACACTTTCTGCAAGAAGTAGGGCACAAGAGAATTAGCTCAAAATGGGAATTCAGAGGACCTGAAATTCAGGGAACTATAACATGGGAAATTCAAATTCCAGGACCCAAACTTACTGTGTGATCTTGGGCAAGCCATTTCTTCCTCTCAGTTCCTCAGTTTATTCCTCTTTAAAATTCAGAGACTGGACCAAATGATCTCTAAGATGTTTCCCAGCTTTTAATCTAAGATTACATCTCAGAATAAAGCCCAGGTTTATGCATAGGCAGGTGGATATCCATGTTATATACACATTTAAGGAACTCTATGGTATTCCTTTTCTTTCCTTCCTCCCAAATAATGTCATGTAATGTTACAACTGAAAAAGCCAGAAGGATGATGTATAAGAGATCATCAACTTCAAAGCCTTCATTTTATAAATGGGAAGGAACAAACATTTATACAGAGCCTATTATATCACAAGCACTATGCTACACACTTTACAAATATTATTTTATTTGATTTTCACAACTGTGAAAAATAGATGCTGTAAATATCCCCATTTTACATTTGAGGAAACTGAGGCAGGCAGACATTAACAACTAATTCTGTCAAGTTCTGAGGCCACACAGTTCTTCCTGACTCCAAGCTTTAGCACACACCCTTAGTTGCCACTAAATGGAGAAACAGATCCAGACAGATTAAGTGATTTGGCTGAGATCATACTATTTATAACTAACAAAGGTAGGATTGGAACCCAGGTTTCCAATATAACATCTAAAGCTTTACTATTTCAGATTAAATTTTAGAAATCTTTCATTAGTGATTCATTTCATGGCATTAAAGGAACAACGTTCTCTTCTTTCATCTTCTATCAAGATGTGAAGAATTATGGGAGGAAATTTATATTAATGGATTCATAAAATCATGAATTCAGAACTGAAAAGAAATCTTGGAGTCCAATATCTTCAGAAAAGTTAAAGATTTAGGCTATGAGTTATATACATTTTAAGGACCTGAGGTCTGGAGTTAAAAACAAATCTTCCTAACTCCAAGATCAGTGTGCTATCCATTCATCATCCCACATTGTCTCTCATTCAGGTGCCTATAAGTTATTACCAACATATTCATGGCATTTTATTCTACCAACTTTAGAAGCCTGAGCTCCTGCAGAAGAGAAGCTACTAGTAGAAAGACAAGATTATAAGAAAAGACAAATGAACACATCAAAATGGAAATTTCACTTACTTCATAATTTTAGTAAGGTCTAGCTTTTGTGGCAGCTAAATGATACAATGAATGAAGCATTGGGGTTGAACTCATCTTTCTGAATTCAAATACAGTCTCAGATATTTACTAGCTGTATGATCCTGGACAAGTCACTTAATTTGGTTTTCCTCAGTTTTTTCATCTGTAAAATGAGCTGAAAAATCCAAACTACTGTAGTTGCTTTGCCAAGTAAACGCCAAATAGGGTCACAAAGAGTGGGACACATAAAACTAGAAAGATTAGAAGGACACAATTGCCTTTCTAAAAGGGCCATAATGAAATTTTTTAAAGTGTTATACCTATTGACTGGTGATTTATGGATTATTATTATTATTATATATCATGATCATGATGATGATGATTATGCTAGGGAAGAAAGATATATACTAAAAGTCACAGATTAAAGTCTTAATTGTAGTTTATTGGTCGTGTAATATGAGGAAAATCAATTAACTTCCCTGATCTTGAGTTTTTTTCAAATGTAAAATGGGTACAATAAAATGTGTACTGTTTATCTCCAACATCCATTATGAGTTTCAAATTGTATATAGGAATGTATATCTTCCTAGGAATATAGAAACATGCATATTTTAGGAACATAGGAATTCAGATGTTCTATATGAATAGAGAAATATATGTATAATGTACATAAGAATATATAAATATTTTGTTGTATTTAAAATAGTACACAAATGTAAAATATTAGCATTATTGTTGTCATCATTATCACAATCCTTAACTTTTGCCAGAAACTAGATTTTTAAAAAATGATCTACCCAATATTTATCTGGAACTATAAAGAAAAGGATCTTATTTTTAAATTCTCCAAACCTTGAAATTTCTGACCCCTAAATTCCCCCAAGATTTGACCATGTATCTTGTTTTATTTACTGTGTGTTCCATTCTAAAGATGATTATCTTTTTACCAGTGGATATAGGAAATACCAAGTATTTTTTGCCTTTCAAACATCCTATGATGAAACAAGTTGGCATAGAGGACTGAGTTTATCCCTATCCTGAAAAAATGAATTGGTTAATCCTGACCAAGCCAGTTTGAAAATCACATTGTTCCAACCAAGTTTCTCACCTGAGATAAACTTCCATGGAAAACACCATCAAAAAATTCTTGAGGGGTTTCCATGGTAATTTGCAGCCTGGCTGCTTGCTATAAGTGGCTCCAAGTAGCAAGCAGTGAAGAAACTAATCAGTACTTAAATGCTGACGATGGTATCCAAAGAAGAGGAAAGAAAATAAAGCAAAAGACAATTTTCTCATTATTTCAACTTTCTATGTACTGTTCTCAATTACCTTGTAAATCACACTATTTCATTGCTGCTGCTATGAACTTGGCCCAAGTTTTGGAGTCACTTAATTTCTGGGTACCTTTAAATTCAGGTCCATTGAGAATGAGATATTTGCTTTATGCTGATGCGATTAAGGGAGCTAATTTCAATTTTGAAGTATACAAGATGTATGTAAGTTAATAGCCTGAGGCACTTGGCCTCCAAACAAAAGCTGAAACTGGTTGTTCAAGCTTTAATAACCTGTGGGATGCATCTGTGCATTTATATAAATTGGAAACCATGCATCTCATCTGATTTTTCAAACAACTGCTTCCCTGATGAGAAGAATGCTTTAATTCTATAAATGTTTAAATTTCTTTTGTTTATTCAGAATATGACAATACTCTTTATTAGGGCTGTCTAATAAAAAAAAAAAAACTCTCCTGGGACTGCCTTGTAAGACTTCAACCCACTGATCAGGGGACACCAGGGTTATAAAAATCCCAGCCTCCATGCACCTTGTTCTGCATAGCCTCTTTTTCATGGTACCTTTCCACAGAAGGCTTTTGTATTTGCCCGTAGGACAAACATTCAATTTTCTTGACTCTTTTTTCTTATTTGCTGCCTTAGTGAATGCAGAGACCCTTGCCACTGCTATAATCATCTTGTGAGTATTATTTATGAGTATGTTATGTTTTAATGAAGAAACCATTTTGGGGCAACTATTGCCAGCCTATTTTATTGTTCAGCAGCAGAACAATTCTTACTGACTATTCAATTTTCTAAAATAAATAATAGGTCTGTTTTCCAGGTTCACCTTCCTTTTTCATGGGAGATGGCGCCTGGGTCTGTAAACATCATTTGAGATTCAACTCAACAACAGCAAACAGCAATGCATTTATGAATTACTTTTAAGGTTTTCTAAAACACTTGCACATGTGATCTTCATTTGATCCTCCCAATGACCCTGAAAGGTTAGTCATCTGGCTCCAGTTTTGTCATAGACTTCAGACTCTGGAGAGGTATGAGACTGGTGGCTTTGAAGATTTCTGCCTTATTTAAATCAATTTAAGCCTTTCATCCCTTGTACATGTAGGCCATATAAAGCTGCCTAAACCAATGAATGGGAATATGAGAAACTTTAGAGTACACAGACAGATCAATCAGTGGTCAAACATAGAATTACTTCTGTGATCTATGGCCTGGCCATAGGCCAATCCTCACAGCATCTCTTTGAATATAATTCAGATGCAAACTCTTTGAAGTAGGAACTGTTTCATTTTTTGTCTTTGTCTATTCACTTTCTTTTTTTTCCCCTGAGGTTAAGTGACTTGCCCAGGGTCACACAGCTAGGAAGCGTTAAGTGTCTGAGACCAGATTTGAACTCCGGTCCTTCTGAATTCAAGGTGCTCTATCCACTGCGCCACCTAGCTGACCCCTGTCTATTCACTTTCAATTATATAATGAGTACTTTATAAATGTAGCTAGGTGACATTGAATGAAATATTAGAATAGGGGTCTGAAAGACCTGAGTTTGAATTCTACTCTTACTAACTCTATGGGTTTGGAAAAGTCACTTATGTGCTGTCATTCTCAGTTTTCTCATTTGCAAAATGGGGATAATAATACTCCAGAATACAGAGTCTTTTCTATGGCACATAGACACTTAATAAAAGCTTTTGGCATATGTGTTTGCTTATTGTACTTGCGCCACCTAATTCACAGCCTTACTATGATCAAATGAAATTTTAAAAAATTAAAGTAAGCTGTTAAGAGCATCCTTGTGATGTCATTGGCCCTCTTTGAGAACTATCACCACAATAATAAACTTCTCTGCTAATCTATTTTATCTTATCTGTATTTACTTAACTCAAATACTTGGGGCTTTGTGTGTATATATACATATACTCCATTGATGAGTATAGATAACTTGTCCATATCTTACAGGATAAGAAATTTAGTTCAATTGAATGTGGATGCTCATCATTTGGGGAATGACTGAATCACTTATGGTAAAGGAATATTATAGAATATTATTCTTTTATAAGAAACAAGCAGCAGGATGACTTCAGAGATGCCTGGGGTGACTCAATTGAACTGATGTTGAGTGAAGTGAGAAGAACCAAGAGAATATTGTACATAGCAATGATTATGCGATGATCAGTTCTGATGTACATGGCTCTTTTAAAAAATGAGGTGATTCAGGTCAATTACAATAGACCTATGATGGAGAGAGCCATCTGCATCCAGAAAAAGGACTGTCAGGACTAAATGTGGCTCACAACATAGTATTTTCACTTTTTTGATGTTATTTTCTTGCTTTTTGTTTTCTTTCTCATTGTTTTTCCTTTTTGATCTGAGTTTTCTTGTGCAGCATGATAAATGTGGGAAAAAATATATAGAAGAATTGCACATGTTTAACATATATTGGATTACTTGCTATTTAGGAGAGGGAGTGGGAGATAGGGGAGAGAAAATTTTGGGATACAAGGTTTTGCAAGGGTAAATGTTGAAAAATATCTTTGCATATATATATATATATATATATATATATATATATATATATATATATATATATATATATATACATATATGTTAGGATTACTAAGTGAATCATACCATAATTCCTCATTTAAATCCTCTTGCTCTAGGGAAAGATCTTGTAACCTGGGTACAGATTGCTAAACTCTTGGCTGCATTAAGACGTACATCCCCTTGGTTCTTAGAGGAAGAAAAGATAGATGTAGATAAATGGAAGCTAGTGGGATATGAAATGAAAGAATTTCAAGCAAAAAATGGGCCTCGTTCAATTTCTGCAGAAGTATTTTATATCTACAACATAGTTCAATTAGCCTTAAACTATCAAGCAAGTTGTAGGAGAAGGAAAAGTTCTAAAAATGAACAGAGGAGGAAGTGTGAGGAAAAAAGGAAAGATCAAGATCTTTCCCTAGACCAAGAGGATTTAAATGAGGAATTATGGTATGATTCTCTTGAAGAAGCTTCAACCCTGCCTAGAGAACAGATTATTGACAGGCCCGCATCAACCCCACCTTCAGAGATGGAGGAAGAAAGAGGGGAAGAGGCAGAAACACAAACAGAATTGCCTGTGAAGAAGCCTAAGCCTATGACAAGATTAGAAAAAGCATTGGTTAAAGCTAAGAGAGAAGGACAGGATATAAGTGATTTTATACATGCATATCCTGTGATTGAAAATACTGACTCTGTAGGTAAAAAAAGGAGAAGATATGCACCTTTAGATTTGAATAAAATTAAGGATTTGAAAAAAGGTTGTACCCTTTATGGGGCTACATCAGCTTATGTCAAAATGTTACTAGATGGTTTGTCTTATGAAGTCCTAACCCCGAATGATTGGAAATCCATAGCAAGGACATGTCTGGAACCTGGAGAAAATTTATTATGGCTTGCGGAATTTCATGAATTATGTAAAATTCAAGTCAGATGCAATTTGGAAATAGGAGTTAACACACAATTCACTTTTGAGCACTTAGCTGGTGAAGGTCAATATGGAGAGAATTCGGAACAGATTAATTATACCATGACAATATATGAACAAATTGCTAAGGCTGCAATAAAAGCTTGGGGTGTCCTCCCTGGACAGAAAGATCGTGGAGAGGCTTTCACTAAAATACAGCAAGGTCCCAATGAACCTTTTGCAGATTTTGTGGGACGTTTGCAAACTGCTGTCAAAAGAACTATTGGAGAAAATTCAGCTACAGAAATAATGACCAGACATCTGGCTAAGGAAAATGCCAATGAGATTTGCAAAAGAATTATATGGGGATTAGACAAAGATGCTCCTTTAGAGGAGATCATAAGACGCTGTGCTACAGTGGGAACAAATGCTTTTTACACCCGGACAATGATGAATGTGGAAAGACAGGGTCCCTCCTGGCAAGGGACTTCTAGAGAAACTCGGCGATGTTTTCAATGTGGAAAAATTGGACATCTAAGAGCTCAGTGTAGGTATGGAGATACAGTGAGAAGACAGGGTGAAAGAAGACCTAAAACCCCATGTCCAAAATGCAACAGAGGACTCCATTGGGCATCAGAGTGTAGAATAATTCAGGGAAATGGGATGAGGGGCCCAGGTCCAGGGCCCCAGGCAAAAAAGACTTGGGGCATGATGGCAGCTGATGTTACACCCAAAGAACCTTTAGAAGGCCAGGACTCTGATTTAATCAATCAGCAGAAAAGCAATCACATGGCAGAAAGGGATTACCTGATAAGTGAGCCAAAAGGCAATCAGATTGCAAAAATGGATTATACTTGGGGAGAATACAGGCCTTTTAAACCAACAGGGCTGTGTCCAGTGCAAACAACTCCAATGTAATTGTCAGATGATGAGAAGAGATTTAGAAAGTGGTAAATAGAAGGAAATTAGATAGGTTAACTGCCTGGGAGAGAGGGTTTGCTTGTATTTCTTCAGCAGGAGAAGGAATCAGATGGGTGCCAACGAGTCATATTCGCCTTGTCCATCAGAGAGAGACAGAAAAAGAGAAAACCTCAGTTCTCACTTAGTAATCCTAACATATATATATATGTTATAGCTTTTTATTTACAAAATATATGCATGCATAATTTTTCAACACTGACCCTTGAAAAACCTTCTGTTCTAACATTTCCCCTCCTCCCTACCTCCTTCCCTAGATGGAAATAGTCTAATACATGTTAAATACTTTGCATATAATTTGAAAATAAAAAGCTATTATTAAAAAAAAAAGAAATTCAGTTCAAACATTTAAGTTAATAAAGTGACTTGAACATTTAGCCAATATTTGTTAGAGGCAGAATTTGAATTTAGGCCTTGCCTATCCAAGGCATAATATCTGTATTCACCATAATATCTGTATTCACACCAACTTTTTTGAGTCGTTAAGTTATTTTCCTCTGGCCCTTCACTTAAATTTATAGGAATCTTTGTTTTTCAACTTTTCCAATTTAGTTGGACTTAGTTCAACCCATATGATTCTGCTTTTTAATTCAATCTACCATTCTCTTCCATTTTATGGATGAGTTTATCACATTCATTTATCACATTCACACTTACATTAGGTTGTATTAATAGTGTATTTTCTCCCATTATGTCTTTTGAAGTTTTTCTTCTCATTATTCCTTCTTCATTTTTTAAAGATAAAAAGAAAGTTGTAGAAGAGAAAGCTTAAATCATCTTATGAGTGAAACAACCAGTTTCTCTCCATTGTAGCTCTTTTCTTCTCTTTAACCCTGCTCCCAGTATTTTATTTATTCTTATTCACTTTCATCACATAGAAGAATATGACAAAAGAGGGAATTGCAAACTTGAGTCAACAGTAGGATTTACCATTCCACAAACAAACAAACAAAACAAAAGAAGAAGAAGAAATATCAGTTCCAGAGACAAAACTGCCTTAAGGCACAAGAAATGGGGTAATAGGTACTTCAAAACATTTTATATACCTCCTAATTTGTGGTAAAATCATCTGATAAACCTTAAAACACTATAAATATGTCAAGATATCTCACTTCATAGCATGAATGAAAACATGAGCAGATATTCCTCTTCTGATTTCAGTCCAAATGACCTTGCAGAAAACCAGGGGAGCCAATTTAAAATCATGCTAATTCAAAGGTTAATATTGTCTTAGGATGAAAAGCCTTCTTATTGGTTGTAAAACCAGAAGAATTGATTTCTGAAAAATTTATTTCTCTTGCTAACAGACCCCTTCTATAAAAGAATATTTGGACAGCTATGAGTAGGGATTTATAACTTTTCCATGATATATGAAGGAAGTTTTCTGCTAACACAGAAAAATGAGCTAATGGTGAAGATTATTTGAGAAAAGAAGAAAATATTTTTAATAGTCACTATGAAAAATATAGTTTTAAGAAATGATCAGGAAGTAGTAAAAGACCTGATAGTGGTACCATGGATAGAAAAACAGTTTTAAAGTCAGAAAAACCTTAGTTCAAAGCAGTTTCATATATACTAGCTGTAAGACCTGAGCCAATTCTTAGCAATTCTAACAATCTTGGTTCATTATAGACTTACAACAACTCTAAGAAATAGGTGCTATTTTTACCCCCAATTTACAAAAGAGAAAAATGGCATGCTAAAGTTAAATAACTAGTCCAGAGTCACACAGTTAGTAAATGTCTGAGACTGATTCTGAACTATGGCCCTTCTGACTTCAGTTTTAGAACTCTTAGCATTATCCCACCCAACCACCTCATCACTTAACCTTTCTCAATTTCAGTTTATTCATCTATAAAATAAGATAAATTGTATTCAATAGTCTCAAATATTCTCTCCATCTCTAAATTTATAATCCTAAAATTCTATGTGCAACAGTGAGGGCTCAGATGAGATCCAAAAATGGAAATTTAGAGTGGATACAGCCAACAGTGTTTCATGACTTTCTGAGAAGTTTTGGAAGGGGCATGGGGAAAAACAGGCTAGGACAATGAAAGAATGAGCAGCTGTGATAGTACAGTGCGGAAAAGGACTCAAAGGCTGAGGACAGTGTAAAGGGGAACTGGATAGCTAAAGAGTCAGTATTGTAAAGGGAGCAAAATGAAGCCAGAGATGGGATTTGGTAGCCTGGGAAATCAAGGAGGAGTGAAAGAACTAGAGGTTTCAATTCCAGAAAATATGTTTAGGAGGAAAACCAGGGAGAACCAAAGGATGGGAAGCTGTGGTTAGAAAAAACAATTTCAGAATTAAGGGTTATTAAGGTAGAACACTTGTTAGTGAAGCTGAAAAGAAAATTATGACCATTCTTCAATGTAAGTAGCAGCTGGGTGACACCATAGTGCATAGAACACTAGCCCTCTAGTTAGGAAGACTCATCTTCTTGAATTCAAATATGGCTTCAGACACTTCCTAGCTATGTGATCCTGCACAACCTTGCTTGCTTCTGTCTTCTCATCTGTAAAATGGTCTGGAAAAGAAAAAAGCAAAATATGGAAACCCCAAAATGGATCATAAAGTATTGGACATGACTAAAAATCAACTGAGCAAAGATGCAGATAATATATCCCAGGATGCAGAAAAACAGGGGTATTTAAGAGCACATCAGCATTCAAATTGATGTCTTGAAGTATCATTACAGAGTTTGGGATGGAAAAGAAGACTAAGCTAAAACTGAAGGCTTGTAAACAAAAACTAAGGATCTAAATAAGATAATGTATCTAGATGGTGTGAAGTCAAAAATGAAGGATTCTTGAAGTGCCAGTGAGTAGTTAGTATCTTGGGGTCCAGATGATCTGGGTTCAAATTTCATCTTCAATACACTTACTAGTTATGAAACCATAGGAAACTCTTTTAGTTTCAGTTTCCTTCTACATGGAGAGGTTGGACTTGATCTCTATTGTCTCTTTTCATTCCAAATCTCTCATTTTGGACCATGAAAGAAGACACATTCAGAAATGGAGAGGGGTAGTCAGTGATTCAGCTTCAGGAGAAAATCAAGTTTCTGTGACTTTAAGAAAATGGAAGAAACACTTACTATCCCTGTAAAAAGCTTCCATTTCTTCATCTATAACATGAGTGATAATGGTATTACTTATCTCATGGGCTTTTGGGGAAGAAAGTATATTAGGAAACTAAAAATGTTATATAAATATGCCTGAACATTAGTTTTTTATAAGTCTAGGATTCACATCATACCCTTTCAACATTTAAATTATCATGAGATTTTGAGGAGGATCATAAATCACTCACTCAAAACAGAAGCCAAAGTGGGAGGACCAAGGAGGACTTCTCTGGACACTGAGAAAATAACAGTAAAACTTCCCTGTGGGGTTAAAGATGGGATCAATCATGTTTCATATTTTTATAAGTAATATGTGCAATGAAATCTCAGGGTTTGCAGATAACGCAACAATCTCTATGGTAGTAAAATGCTCAGTCTGCAGGATAAATTGCAGGAAGATCCCATAAGTTTGTTCAAGTAGGCAAAAAAGTGACAGAAGAGTTTTAATATAGACAAGTATAAAGTTATACATAATTCACTATGAACTTCTCAAGTATAGTATTGTTGAAACCTTTATTGGTTGTATTTTAGCTCAAGATACATCACTCATCTCATCACAGGCTTCCCTATGCTGTCCTCCATGTCCCTTGTTGCCACTATTGGAGACAGATTACTGTGCTGAATAGGCAATAAGTCTTATCCAAGGCAGCAACCTTTATGTCAAAGTCTAACAAATTTTTTTCTAGAATTTAATGCTGGAAGTAGTCTTAGAAGTCATCTAATATAACCATTGTACTTTACAGATTTTTAGTAAAGTTCAGAGAGATGATTTAAGACCATACAAGTCTAAGTAGAAACATCTGGCACTTGAACCCAAATCCCCTGACTCCAAATATTGTCGTCTTTCTCTATCACAGGGATTCTTAATTTAGGAACAGCAAACCTTCAATGTAAAGGATTTCAAAGATTCATGATTGTAGATTGTAGATTTTCATCTTGATTTTCACTAACTTCTAACTCATCTCTAATATTTCCTTCTATTACAAAAGTAGTCAACAATACTCAAGGATTCATGGTCTTCACTTGAATGATAGTGTGGTACATGAGACAAAATATATGAAACTTTTTAAATTCATGAAAAATAAACTGATTATTAAAAAACAAAACAAAAACTGCACCCATTATTTCCAGCTCCGTCACAGACTTAATCTAGAAACCTGGCCAAATTAGAGTATTTTCTTTGCTTCTACATCATTCTTAAAAGAGAACATGGTATAGCACTGCTGGACTCAGATGACCTGGCTTCAAATTTCACCTCAGACATACTTATTAAGTATGAGACCATGAACGAGCTTCATCCATTTTGGATTCAGTTTCCTACTAAAATAAAGGCAATTGGTTCAATGGTCTCTTTAGTCTCATTTGATTCTAAACTTCTGATCTGATCGTTTTGGTAAAAGAGGGTATTGCTATATACAATACACCTAATACAACACAATGGTGGGGGGGCAGCTGAATTGGGAATTAAGGCTTGGGTTTAAACTTTGCTTCTACCACTAGCAACTAGGTGATTTTGGACAAATCACTAGCCTTTCTAGATTTACTTATTTGCTTATTTAGTACAATTATGTATTTAGTACAGTTTGCTTATTGGTACATTTGTGAGGTTGGACCAGATAAGCCCTAGTATTTGATACTTGAGATAAGCATGCATAAAGTTCCAGCTAAAGATGATTCTAAAACTCAGGAGATATTGTAGTACATAAAATGTTGACTTTGAGGTCAAAAGACTTAATTGTAATCCAGTGTGATATTTGAACTTTTGGGGCCATTAATTTCCTCATCTATAAAATGAGATGAGGAGGCTGCTAGGCTACACATTGGTTATTAAAGAGCTTGAAATCAGGAAGTGCTGGCTTCAGATTCTACCCCAAATACAATACTAGCTATGCAATATTAACCAAATTAATTATTCTCTTTCACTCCTTGTGTAAAATAGGGATGATAATAATAGCAGTTACCTTTCACAGAGTATTATAAGGATCAGATGAAATAAAGTATGCAAAGCACTTCATAAACTTTAAATCACTGTACAAATTAATCAATCAGTATTTACTAGTAGCCTACTATGTGCCAGACACTGTGTTGTGTTGGGAATATGAAAAAAGGCAAAAGACAGTCCCTGCACTCAAGAAGCTTATAATATAATGGAAAAGACAGCATTTAAATAAATATATACAAAGTAAATTATATGTGAGATAATTAGGAAATAATTACTATAAGAAAAGCACTGGATAAAGAGAAATTGCAGGAGGCTTCCTATAGAAGGTAGGATATTAGTTGGGTCTTAAGAAAGCCAGAGAAATCACTAACTGGGTCAGAGGAGGGAGAGTGTTCCAGATATGGGGGATAGCCAAAATAAAGTATCCAAGGCCAAGAGATGGACTGTCTTGTTCATAGCACAGTCAGGAAGCCATTGTCACTGAGTCAAAAAAAAAAAAAGATTTTAAGAGTAATGGGTAAGAAAACTGAAAAGATAGAAGGATGCTAGATTATGAAGGTCTAGATATTAGCTATTATCTATTGTACCTCTGTAGGTTTACACCCATGACACTATGACCCCAAATCTAGAGTTGTTCTCTTTAGTAAAGGTAAAATGACGATCATAACATGTTAGGTTCAAGGAGAAGAGAGAGAAAAGAGCAGGATTTGAGAACACCCTCTCCCATTCTCATAGATACTATCTTATTATATGGCCCAAGACTGCTTAACAGTAGGGAAATTTCATTCTTTCTTACACTTATACCTTCTCTAGCATGATTCTCCATCCTTGATCCTGGCCATTCCTACAGACAATTTGTGCTAAGGGAAGAGATTGATTATTTAGCTTACATTAATGTCTTTACAATAAATTAGATTTCTGGATCCATATACCCTACAGCAACTTGTATCACCTTAGAATATAAATGAGATCCATTTCTTTTTCCAGCTGAGTTAAAAAGAAATAACCACTGGAAGAAATACTGGACTATTCGAGGAAATTATCAAAGAGAACTGCCCAGACGTTTTGGAAACAGAGGGTAAAATAGACATTGAGAAAATTCATCGATCACCTACTGAAAGGGACCCTAAAATCAAAACGCCAAGAAATATAGTGGCCAAGTTCAAGAACCATCAGACAAAGGAAAAGATATTGGAAGCTGCTAGAAAAAAACAATTCAGATATGGAGGATCCACAATAAGGATAACACAGGATCTAGCAGCATCCACATTAAAAGAACGCAGGGCCTGGAACATGATATTCCGAAAGGCTAAGGAACTTGGTATGCAGCCAAGAATAACTTACCCAGCAAGAATGAGCATCGTTTTCCAGGGAAGAAGATGGACATTTAACGAAATAAATGAATTCCATCTATTTTTGATGAAAAAACCAGACCTACATAAGAGGTTTGATCTTCAAATACAGAACTCAAGAGACTTCTAAAAAAGGTAAAAAGAAATCTTGAGAACTATACTTCTGTCAAAAAAATATGTAAAGAACATATGTACAATTTGTCTTAGAAAATAGAGGTGGAAAGGAGATTATATCATAAAAAAGTACAAAGTGGTGGTACTACATCTCATGAAGAGGCAAAGGTAACCTATTATATCTGAGAGAAAGAAAGGAGGGAGATGAACATAGCGTGTATCAATAGACATATTCGATTTATGGTGAAACTTCTTCCACTTCATTGAAAAGTGAAAGGGAAGGAGTAAGCTAAGGGGAAGGGAATACAGTAATTTCGAGGAAAAGGGGTAAAATAAGGGGAGGATCTTTAAGGTGGGGGAGGGATCCTAAAAAGGGAGGGCTGTGAAAAGCAAGTGGTGTTTACCAGTTTAATACTGGATAGGAGGGTAAAAGGGAAGGAAAGGGGAAAAGCATAAGCAGGGGTTAATAGGATGGCAAGCAATATAGAATTAGTCCTTCTAACCATAAATGTGAATGGGGCAAACTGCCTCATAAAGAGGAAGCAGTTAGCAGACTGGATTAAAAGTCAGAATCCTACTATATGTTGTTTACAGGAAACACACCTGAAACAGGATGAGACATTCAAACTAAAAGTAAAAGGGTGGAGCAGAATCTATTATGCTTCAGGCAAAACCAAAAAAGCAGGAGTAGCCATCCTCATCTCAGATCAAGCAAAAACAAAAATTGATCTAATTAAAAGAGATAAGGAAGGGCATTATATCCTGCTAAAGGGAAGCATCAATAGTGAAGCAGTATCAATATTAAACATGTATGCACCAAGTGGTGCAGCATCTAAATTCTTAAAAGAGAAATTAAGAGAGCTGCAAGAGGAAATAGATAGCAAAACTATAATAGCGGGAGATCTCAACCTTGCACTCTCAGAATTAGATAAATCAAACCACAAAATAAATAAGAAAGAAGACAAAGAGGTAAATAGAATACTAGAAAAGTTTGATATGATAGATCTTTGGCGAAAGCTAAATGGAGACAGAAAGGAATATACTTTCTTCTCAGCAGTTCATGGAACCTATACAAAAATTGATCATATACTAGGGCATAAAAACCTCAAAATCAAATGCAGTAAGGCAGAAATAGTAAATGCATCCTTTTCAGACCATAATGCAATCAAAATAACATTTAATAAAAAGCCAGGGGAAAATAGACCAAAAAATAATTGGAAACTAAATAATCTTATACTAAAGAATGATTGGGTAAAACAGCAAATCATAGACATAATTAATAACTTCACCCAAGAAAATGACAATAATGAGACATCATACCAAAATGTGTGGGATACAGCCAAAGCAGTAATTAGGGGAAGTTTTATATCTCTACAGGCCTACCTGCATAAAATAGAGAAAGAGAGGGCCAACGAATTGGGTTTACAACTAAAATTGCTAGAAAAGGAACAAATTAAAAACCCCCAGACAAACACAAAACTTGAAATTCAAAAAATAAAAGGTGAGATTAATAAAATTGAAAGTAAAAAAACTATTGAATTAATTAATAAAACTAAGAGTTGGTTTTATGAAAAAACCAACAAAATAGACAAACCCTTAGTAAACCTGATTAAAAAAAGGAAAGAGAAAAAGCAAATTGATAGTCTTGAAAATGAAAAGGGTGAACTCACCACTAATGAAGAGGAAATTAGAACAATAGTTAGGAGCTACTTTGCTCAACTTTATGCCGATAAATTCGATAACTTAAATGAAATGGAAGAATACCTTCAAAAATATAGCTTGCCCAGATTAACAGAGGAAGAAGTAAGTAGTTTAAATAGTCCCATCTCAGAAAAAGAAATAGACCAAGCTATTAACCAACTTCCTAAGAAAAAGTCCCCAGGACCAGATGGATTTACAGGTGAATTCTACCAAACATTTAAAGAACAACTAACTCCAATGCTATGTAAACTATTTGAAAAAATAGGGATTGAAGGAGTCCTACCAAATTCCTTCTATGACACAGACATGGTACTGATACCTAAACCAGGTAGATCGAAAACTGAGAAAGAAAACTATAGACCAATTTCCTTAATGAATATTGATGCTAAAATCTTAAATAAGATATTAGCAAATAGACTTCAGAAAATCATCCCCAGGATAATACACTATGACCAAGTGGGATTTATACCAGGAATGCAGGGATGGTTTAATATTAGGAAAACTATTAGTATAATTGACCATATTAATAATCAAATTAATAAAAACCATATGATCATCTCAATAGATGCAGAAAAGGCATTTGATAAAATCCAACATCCATTCCTACTAAAAACGCTTGAGAGTATAGGAATAAATGGACTATTCCTTAAAATAATAAGGAGCATATATTTAAAACCTTCAGTAAACATCATATGTAATGGTGATAAACTAGAACCTTTCCCTGTAAGATCAGGAGTGAAACAAGGTTGCCCACTATCACCATTACTATTCAATATAGTACTAGAAACTCTAGCCTTGGCAATAAGAGCCGAGAAAGAGATCCAAGGAATTAGAGTAGGAAATGAAGAAATCAAATTGTCACTTTTCACAGATGACATGATGGTATACTTAGAGAACCCCAAAGACTCTGCTAAAAAGCTATTAGAAATAATTCAGAATTTTAGCAAAGTCGCAGGATACAAAATAAATCCACATAAATCCTCAGGATTTTTATACATTACCAACACAATCCAACAGCAAGAGATACAAAGAGAAATTCCATTCAAAATAACAGTCGATAGTATCAAATATTTGGGAATATATCTACCAAAGGAGAGTCAGGAATTATATGAGCAAAATTACAAAACACTTGCCACAAAAATAAAGTCAGATTTAAATAATTGGAAAGACATTCAATGTTCTTGGATAGGCCGAGCGAATATAATAAAGATGACAATACTCCCCAAACTAATCTATTTATTTAGTGCTATACCAATCAGACTCCCAAGAAACTATTTTAATGACCTAGAAAAAATAACAACAAAATTCATATGGAAGAATAAAAAGTCGAGAATTGCAAGGGAACTAATGAAAAAAAAGTCAGAGGAAGGTGGTCTAAGTGTACCTGATTTAAAGCTATATTATAAAGCAACAGTCACCAAAACCATTTGGTATTGGCTAAGAAATAGACTAGTTGATCAGTGGCATAGGTTAAGTTCACAGGACAAGATAGTGAATAAAAATAGCAATCTAATCTTTGACAAACCCAAAGATCCCAAATTTTGGGATAAGAATTCATTATTTAACAAAAACTGCTGGGAAAACTGGAAATTAGTATGGCAGAAACTAGGCATGGACCCACATTTAACACCACATACTAAGATTAGATCAAAATGGGTCCAAGATTTAGGCATAAAGAACGAAATCATAAATAAATTGGAGGAACATGGGATGGTTTACCTCTCAGACTTGTGGAGGAGGAAGGAGTTTGTGTCCAAGGGAGAACTAGAGACCATTATTGATCACAAAATAGAACATTTTGATTACACCAAATTAAAAAGTTTCTGCACAAACAAAACTAATGCAAATAAGATTAGAAGGGAAGTAACAAATTGGGAAAAAATTTTTACAGTTAAAGGTTCTGATAAAGGCCTCATCTCCAAAATATACAGAGAATTGACTTTAATTTATAAGAAATCAAGCCATTCTCCAATTGATAAATGGTCAAAGGATATGAACAGACAATTTTCAGATGATGAAATTAAAACTATTTCCACTCACATGAAAGAGTGTTCCAAATCACTATTGATCAGAGAAATGCAAATTAAGACAACTCTGAGGTATCATTACACACCTGTCAGATTGGCTAAAATGACAGGAACAAATAACGATGAATGTTGGAGGGGCTGTGGGAAAACTGGGACACTGATGCATTGTTGGTGGAGTTGTGAAAGAATCCAACCATTCTGGAGAGCAATCTGGAATTATGCCCAAAAAGTTATCAAAATGTGCATACCCTTTGACCCAGCCCTACTACTACTGGGCTTATACCCCAAGGAACTACTAGAGAAGGGAAAGGGTCCTGTATGTGCCAAAATGTTTGTGGCAGCCCTTTTCATAGTGGCTAGAAGCTGGAAGATGAATGGATGTCCATCAATTGGAGAATGGCTGGGTAAACTATGGTATATGAATGTTATGGAATATTACTGTTCTATAAGAAATGACCAACAGGAGAAATACAGAGAGGCTTGGAGAGACTTACACCAACTGATGCTGAGTGAAACGAGCAGAACCAGAAGATCATTATACACTTCAACAATGATACTGTACGAGGATGTATGCTGATGGAAGTGGATTTCTTCAACATCCAGAAGAGCTAATCCAATTCCAATTGATTAATGATGGACAGAACCAGCTACATCCAGAAAAGGACTGGGAAATGAATGTAAACTGTTATTTTTACCTTCTGAATCCAATTCTTCCTGTGCAACAAAAAATTCGGTTCTACACACATATATTGTATCTAAATTATACTGTAATATATTTAACATATATAAGACTGCTTGCCATCAGGGGGAGGGGGTTGGGGGAGGAAGGGAAAAAATCTGAATAGAAGTAAGTGCAAGGGATAATGTTGTAAAAAATTACCCATGCATATGTACTGTCAAAAAATGTTATAATTATAAAATAAAATAAAAAATTAAAAAAAAAAAAAAAAAAAAAAAAGAAATACTGGACTATTTTATAAAATGACCTACCACTATCTTGATTTAGTAAACTATTTTCAAGGTAAACAATGCTTCCTATTAAAAACAAAACAAAACAAAACACAAATGCTGAAATCCTAAAGCAAAGAGGTGAAGATATGCTATGGATAGAGAAGGAGTAGCTTTGAATTTCTTGAAAAGGAGTTATGCACCTGATAGCTTACTTAAGAAAGACATTTTCATCAAACATTTCTAAACTGTTCACACTACCCCTGGCACAGTACTAGGTAATTGAAGTTCTACTTCCTTCAAATTAGATTGACTCCTGTTTTCAAGTAGTTTTTGATTTAGTGGGGACAAGAGAGGGATAAACACAGTTCACAAGCCAACCTAGTCAATAATATCAAATCTTGCCGAGTAGTCACTTTAGATTGGTCCCAGGGTCATCCCTAAAAAATAAGAATCCATTCCCTAAATGAGTTCAGCTTCTACAAGCCAATCCCTGAAGATCTGAACATTAGAACTAACTGAGAGAGAAGGCACAACCAGATTCCTTTAATGTTCCCCTAAAATTTCAAGATTAAGAAAGTATCCAAAATCACCTAATCTTGTAGTCAACCAGTTAAAGAAAGATAATATGCTCCTATATTTGACAGTTTTATTTATTATAACTTGGTTAGGGATGAGGAGAAAAAAGGGATGACAAGGAAAGATTAATGTATTACATAACCATTTATTGATTCTATGTATAAACAGATGCATTGCTAACAAAAAAATGTAGAATTTTGCAGATGAAAGAAACCTTTAAAATCTGGTCAAATCTGTTAGATTTTAAATAGCATTACCATCCTCCAATACACACTCACCACCACCACACTTATTAAAATGAATTACTTATAAGTACCTTTAAAAATCACCATAAAATTAGCATAAAATATGGCTTCTTTTGTATTGTATTAAGCTGGTAGTAAAGTTGTCTGCAACATCATCACCCCAAACAATGACTTCATGAATCATGACAACTCACTTTCTTTCCTCTTTCATAGTGTCCATACTGACCAATCTGCTAAGAATCCAGACTGATAAATATAATAGAGAGGAATCATTAAGCTACAATGAGGCATTTTGGGAAATCAACTCACTGAATTCTTGGTGAATTCTTTAGCAAAAAAACAATAGAAGTGAGTATTAATTACTGCATATCCTTCTTGTGGGCAAGAATGGACTTTTACCTTTAAAAGAAATAAAGTAATACCCATCTTAGCATACTAAAGGAAAGTGACTGACAAGGAATTGATATATAAGAAAAGTAAAGAGATGGTCAGAGTTTATGATGATTTCAGATCATGGAGCTCAGTTGAACCCTGAGTAATGAAAGAGTTGATGAATGTGATCACTAAACAAATAAGTTATTTTTAAAACATCACAGAGCAGGAATGGTGCTATAAGCCTGGAGTCCAGCAAATTCTCTCCTAATTTCCAAGTGAAAAACAATAAAGGCCATTGAGCTTGACACTAGTTTCTGGAAAAAATCTAGAACTTATTACTAAAAGTATCTATTGGTCTGTTTAAGATCCTCTATGATCTCAAGAGCCAGTCATTCCAGATAATGTTTTTTTTTGGACAGGGATAGTAAATAGGTAACCCAATAGCATACTAGACAAATTCTAAATCAGGCTGATGTTACAAATATAATTTACCTACAATTCAGCAAAGCATTTAACAAAATCATTTAAGTTGTCTTTGTCCTTGTGGACAAAATGAAGAGATGGAATCTAGAGGATAATGGAATTGGGTGAACTGAGAACAAGTTATATAACCAAATCTGAAAAGTAGTTATTAATAAGTCCATGCCAATTTGGAAGGAATTCTTTTGTGAAAGAACTCTGGGATCTGTGCCTCCCTGTAGGTGTTAGTATTTTTTTTCTTTATTGCTTTGGATAAAACCATAATCAGTGGTTGGCTGAAGCAATCTCCTATGGGCTTACAAGAGCCAATTATTAAATTTTCAAAATGAATATATTTATACCTCAGAAAGCAGCAACTGTTACAAATTGGGACTTATTGATTTGTTGATTGCCTATATTGATTAATTCAAGAAGATTTCATTGTAATATGAATGAATAAAATAAGTATTTAGTAGGGTTTACTAGATACTAAATTATTCCCTGACCTCAAGGAGCTTCCATGCTAATGGGAATAGAATGGGAAATAAATAAATACACTTAGAGAACTGGTGGTGAGAGAAGATCATTTTCCAGGGTGAAAAAGTAACTGAAACATTGTGGCAAAAACCAGAGAATCAGCAGCAGAATGGGAGAAGAATCAAGTGTTATCTTATGGCCTAGTATCAAGTATCCCTGTCAAAAAAGAAAATGAAATTATCTGAAATAACTTAAGAAGACTATTATGGCTCTTTAAAAGACCAATAGGTACTCTTAGTAATAAGTTCTAGATTTTTTTCTCTAGAAATTTAAATCAAGCTCACTGTCTATTTTTTTCCTTGAAAATTAGGAAAGAATGTGTCCTCTAATTATGACCTGAAAGTCCTGCTCTCTGATGTTTTAAAGATAACTTATTGGTCTGACCACTACACCATCAACTCAGTTAGAGGGTGAGTAAGCCATTGAGGGAATAGATTGAAACATCCTGCTCAGGAACATGAACAAAGTTGATTAAATCCATGGTCCATGATTCCAGAATTAGAGGAGAAATGAGAAAGAAAGGCTATATAACAATCATTTGATAAGACTGTCTGCAGAACAGAGGGGTGAAAAAAAGCATAGACTTGGTTTTCCTGAAATAGAGACCTGAAAGAGCTATCAATCAGAACAATAGGGCACTGGAGTGGAAGTTACAGAGATGAAATGGCTAAAAACCTTTAGATCATGTTATCTGCTGTAGATGACAAGATGGTTAATAAAGCTATGGGAGAAGATGACCAGAGAGTGGGTTCAAAAATCTGACTTTAAACATTCTAATAAAATGGTTGAGTAAAATGTCTAGACTAACTCCTCACCATTATCCAGCATAACAAGTTAGGCACCAAATAAAGTAAAACCAAAAATTAAAATTAAAGATGGAAGAAAGTTTCATAAGGAAAATATAGGGAAAAATAATAGAGACCAAACAAGTAAATAAAAAAGTTTAAGAATATGTGAATATATTTTATGGAAAATTAAGAGAAATATCCAGGAGGGAGGAATAATTATTTAATAACAATTGAATTAAATTAAAGCCTTTAAAGGCTTTTTTTTGGGGGGGGGAGAATGATTTAGAATAGGAAGTAGAAAATTTTAATAATTAATGAACACTGAAGAGTAACAAAATCAAAAGTGAAGTAATAGAATAGCAAATCTTAGAGAAAGATTAAAAAAATAAAATATGAGGTTTAACTGAGATCTCTCTAAGTAAAATATGTTTAGCTTAAAGACATAATTCAAAAAGAGAACATGAGAACAACTGATTTTTCTCCTATTTTTGTTACTGATTCTGTGGCTGTAGTGCCATAGTGTTTCAATTATGTTCTTGACCTGGAAGTTTCCTCAACACCTAGAACAATTTTCTGATTCTGTGACATTTTTACCCTAGAATATTCTTCCACCCCAAACCTCCTTTCTCCAACTGAGAAGTTCCTCCTAGAATCTCCATTTTGAAAAAGGGCCCAGGTCAGCCATCCTTCATTTCTCTGTTCTGATTCAGATTTTCCAGAATTTGTCACTGTCTCAATGTGTACAGCTCTTTACACTTGTGTCCTTCACTAGAATACATCCTCTTTGAAGGGAAGGACAGCATTTCTTTTTGTTTTTATTTATATCCTCAGTGCTCAGCACAGTGCCAGGAAAATTGTAAGTATTTAATAAATACTTGTTGACCTACTGTTGTTTCAGGAAAAAAATACCATGAAACAAGTAAACAGAAAAGTAATCATAATACTTCAGAATGTTATATGAGAAAAATTAACCAGAAGCATCAGAATTAGAGGGCAACATGGAATCCACCAATCATTGCTAAAGAAGAACCTCAATACTAAAATTCACTTAATAGGAATTTACTTTCTAGTACATGCAAAACACAATGCTAAGTGATATAAATATGGAAAAAAATAAATAGTCCCTAATTACAGGAAGTTTAGATTTGAAGGAGCTAAACTGTGTACAGTAAATAAGTGCAACATCATTTAAAGAAAAGTTTATCAATAACCAGGGGCATCTTGAAAGATTTCCTTGTAGGGAAGTAGGAGGGGAAAGAGCAATGGAAGTAGGGAGGCTAATAGAAAGGAGAACAGAGGTAAAAGCGGGAAAAGTATAAGAAAGGGGGAAGTGCTACAAAAAGGGAGGGCTGTTTGAGGATGTAAACTTAGCTTGGAACAACCACTAGTACTTAACCAAATTGCCATACCCACATACTAGCATTCTATTACATATATTGTTAACCCAACTCAGGCATGCATTTAAAGGAAAGATTAAAAGGAATAAAAGAAACTCAAACAAAAACCCCGCGTGTTTACCAAAAACATCACCTCTAGACCTAAATCAGGTAGGGTGAAAATAGAAAAAGAAAATTATGGACCAATTTCCCTAATGAAGTCATTATTTTGATTTTTTTTTCTTTTGAACCCTTAGTTTAAAATCTCATTTAGTCCAATGCAGATTATTTCTTTAAAAGAATGATTGAATATTGAATATTTTTTAGGGAGATTGGTCTATAGTTTCCTTTCTCTGTTTTCAACCTACCAGGTTTTGGTTTTAGTACCATGTCTGTGTCATAAAAGGAATTTGGTAGGACTCCTTCAATCCCTATTTTTTTTTTCCAAATAGTTTATATAGCATTACCTTAGAGGTGATTTTCTGTAATCTCTTTGCTAATATTTAATTTAAGATTTTTGCAAAAATGAATATCTATGTCAATAACCAAACTAACAAAAATCATATGATTATCTTCATAGATACAAAAAAAGCATTTGATAAAATCCTGTAGGCATTTTAAACTCAACATGTCCAAAGCAGAACTCTTTTTTTTTTTTTCCAAACCTTACCTTCTGTTGAACGTCCTATTCCTATTCAGGATAATTATTGCTTTTTTTAATTAATTATTCCTTTATTGTAAGAACTTTAATGTTGATTTTCATTTTATTTCTCAATTTGTTTTTTTAATATTTTATTTTGATTTTTTTCTTTTGAATCCTGTGTAAAATCTTTAGTCCAATACAGACTATTTCTTTAAAAGAATTTAAAAGAATATTAAATATTCTTTAATTTCATATATTTTGGATATTTTTCTTTATTATTTCTTTTCAATTTTGATATGTAATTCTCTTTTGAAGAATACTTTAATTCCTGATATGTTATTTTACTTTATTTTCTCATTGAAGCTATTTCAATTGTTTTTATTTTGAATGCTATTTTTTCTATAATCTTCCTTGAGATTCTCTAATTTCTTTTGGAATTGAATTTTTAAATTCTCTTTTGAGAATCAGTTTTCAATACATTTGTCCTTCTTTAACCTGTTGCACAAAATATTAATACTTGTTATTTAATAGTGGCAAAATGAAGATTTCTATACAATTGCCTATTTGATACACAAATGATATGTCATTATTATTATAGCTGTTCCTCTTTGTTTGCCTTGGTAATATCTGCTTGCTAACAGTTGTGATTGTTCCTGGTTTATATTATTATTTTCTGACCAAATTATTTAGGCAGCTGTATTTTTTTGTTTGGTTATTAGTTAAATATTACCATTTTGGACAAGTCTTTTGACCAGATGGAATGTTTTACTTGAAAAATATTATAATGTTGGAAACTTGTAGGAGTTTTTCTGCTTCCATCCCCAGAGGCTAAAAAATAGGACATCATTAAGACATTAAAGAAAAGGTGAAAGAACTGGGGGATTAGAGAGTAATACATGATAAGGTTAAGGGCTGAAGATAAACATCCATTACTACTCTGCCTTATCAAATGCCAGAAGCTATTTGACTTCAGTCTTTGTATCTCAAGAACTTAGAATAGTGCCTAGTACATAGTGAGTAATTACTTAATAAATGCCTATTCATTGATTAGTGATTGTTATCCTTTGTACTTCATTGTGCATAATGTGGCAACCAGAGAGTCATAAAGAAGCACTAAGAAAATTTGAATTACATTGAAAAGCATGTCATGGAGTAAACTACACCCCTCATGGCAAGCAATTGCTAGATGCTCCTAACCTATGTGGGTAAAAATTAGGGAGACCAAGAAAATACTATGCCCTTTTGTTATCAGGAGACATATTAGCAGAAGTTCTGGAATATTCAACCTTATTTGGCTGCAGTTTTTAAGATGGAAATTTTCCATGTGGACATCATTATGCCCAGCTTCTTAAACCCATACAAGGTCTTATAACTGAATGTGGGGTGACAAAATTATGATTTATTATAAATATTTTTGATTTGTATATCTTTTATATACCTATATACCTGGGGTCATGTAAAAATTTCTTAAGCAAATAGGGGTCACTAGTGGAAAAACTTTAAGAGACACTGCTTTAGTGAATATGACAAGCTGATTTTCAAGGTCTTGAAAGTCGTCACCCTAAGAATGGATCTAAGACCTAGAAGTTCCCTCTTTTTCCACCCCCTGAACAATTGTACACTTAGGCTTTACTTCATGCTTCAGCTCCTCAAGGGGTCCTGAGAGCCTGAGATTAGATGATTCATGAAAATGAGACAGAGATGAATAATGAGTGAATGGAAACACTAGAAGAAATGTCTGATACATCCCCCTAGGGTGATGAAAAACTTCTGTATTTGTATATCATCTTCTTTGCTTCTCAGTCATACAAAAAATGAACTCATCTCTTGGGGATATAAGGAGGTTGGTGAAAGATCATCTCCCAAAAAAAATATGCAAAAGACTGACTGGTGAGGCTGCAGAGCAGCTTATAACAAATCAAAAGACACTGAAGAAGTAAGAGCAAGTTATGGCACATATTTTAAATAGCATTTTTATTCAAAGGTATAACAAAAAAGGGCAGACAATAACTATTACTTAATGATCTCTTAGAAAAGGTAAACTTGGATGGCTGCCCTGTTTTCCAACAAAAGTCCCGTGTTGATCAGACTTTCCAAAGAGTCTAGGGGAAGGTTCAAAGTTTAATTTCTAATCCCATACTTAAGAAACTCTAGAAACATATCACATTACTTCTCTATATCTCAGTGTTCTTGCTGGAAGATGGGTATAATATTGATTTAGCATTTAGAGCTTTTATATTAATTCATGAACTATAGGAGCATTCTTTGAACATAATGAATATGTATAGATTTTTTTTTTTATTCAGGCTTGGGTTTTTATGAGGTTTCAATGGAAGGTAAAATCAGTGCCATTTGCCTTCTTTCCCATACCCCCACACATATTCTTATTCAAATTGTCCAGGCTCCCTGCCACCTTACATTAATGTGTAAGAATTGAAGAGGAAGATATAATATAGAAAAACTACTGTAGCTCCTTGCCCTCCTCAGGTCAGATGAGGTACTGCTACTTATTCCTTGATTATCTGTCACTTTTTCAGGTTCCAGCTCTTCAAACTTACTGAAATGTCACACTTGAGAGTTGGAAAAGGCCAAAATCAGAAATTTAAAACATCAAAATTATATTTGATTCTTCTTTCTGTAATGTGGGCATGAATGTAGGCATTCATGCATGCACACGTGCACACACACCCACACACATCTGTCAAGTCTGATAAATTCTATCTTCATAAAAACTCTCATTTTCATTTCCTTATTCAATGTCATTGTATGTATATTTTTTGTGCTTATATAAATTGTAAATTCTTCAAAGTCAAGTTGTTTCTAAGGGTTCTATAGCCTCAAGTGTTGGGTACAAAGTATATAATAAACATATTTCATGGCTTAGGTAAACTTGTTGATACAGATATTTTTATAAGTTAATATTAAATCAACATCAAAGAGGCACACAATCCATAAATGGTAAATAAAAATAATAATGCCATCATCTTATGGTTATTTTTATTTGGTTTTTTTCCTGTTCAAATGGAGTTTATTTTTTTGTTATTATATCTTTTTATTTACAAAACATATGCATGGGTAATTTTTCAACGTTGACCCTTGCAAAACCTTCTATTCAAAATTTTCCCCTCCTTCCCCCCATCCTTGCCCTTAGATGACAGGTAGTCCAATACATGTTAAATATGTTAAAATCCAATATATATATATATATATATATATATATATACATATATATATTGCTTTTTCTTGTGCAGCAAGATAACTGTATATATATATATATATATATACAGTTATCTTGCTGCACAAGAAAAAACGGATCTAGAAGGAAAAAAAAACCTGAGAAAGAAAACAAAAATGCAAGCAAACAAGAACAGAAAGAGTGAAAATACTATGTTGTGGTCCATACTCTGTTCCCACAGTCTTCTCTCAGGGTGTAAATGACTCCCTTCATTACAGAACAATTGGAAATGGTTTGAACTATCCCATTGTTTGATAGCCACATCCATCAGAATTGATTCTCATATAATCTTGTTGTTGCCTTGTATAATGATCTCCTAGTTCTGTTCATTTCACTCAGCATCAGTTCATGTAAATCTCTCTGGGCCTCTCTGAAAACATCCTGATGGTCGTTTCTTACCGAACAATAACGTTCCATAATATTCATATACCATAATTTATTCAGCCATTCTCCACTCAGTTTCCAGTTTCTAGACACCACAAACATTTTTGCCCATACGGGTCACTTTCCCTTCTTTAATATCTCTTTGGGATAGTAGTAATACTGCTGGATCAAAGGGTATGCAAAAGATGACTTTTTGGGCATAGTTCCAAACTGCTCTCCAGAAAGGTTGGATCTGTTCACAATTTTACCAACAATGTATCAGTGTCCCAGTTTTCCCACATCCCCTTGAACATTCATTATTATCTTTTCCCATCACCTTAGCCAATCTGAGAGGTATATAGTGATATCTCAGAGTTGTTAATTTGCATTTCTCTAATCAATAATGATTTGGAGCACCTTTTCATATAACTAGAAAGTTTCAATATCTTCATCTGAAAATTGTCTCTTCATATCCTTTGATCATTTATCAAATGGAGAATGTGTTGGTTTCTTATAAATTTGTGATAATTCTCTAAATATTTCAGAAGTGAGGTCTTTATCAGAACCTTTGAATGAAAGAATGTTTTCCCAGTTTATTTCCTGTCTTCTACTCTTGTCTGCATTAGTTTTGTTTGTACAAAAACTTTAACTTAATATAATCAAAATTACCTATTTTGTAATCAGTAATGATCTCTAGTTCTTCTTTGGTCACAAATTCCTTCCTCCTCCACAAATCTGAGAGGTAAAATATCCTTTGTGCTTCTAACTTGTTTATAATATTATTCTTTATGTCTAGACCATGAACCCATTTTGACCTTATCTTGCAATACAGTGTTAAGTGTGGGTCAATAGTTTCTGCTATACTAGTTTCCAATTTTCCCAGCAGTTTTTGTCAAATAGTGAATTCTTATCCCAAAAGCTGGGGTCTGTGGGTTTGTCAAACACTAGATTGCTATAGTTATTGACTATTTTGTCCTGTGAATCAAACTTAGTTCACCGATCAACTAGTCTATTTCTTAGCCAGTATCAAATGGTTTTGATGACCACTGCTTTATAATATAGTTTTAGATCTGATACAGCTAGTCCACCTTCATTTGATTTTTTTTTCATTAGTTCCATCGAAATTCTTGACCTTTTATTCTTCCAGATTAATTTTGTTGTTTTTTTTTTTTTTCCTGGGTGAGCAAAATAGTTTCTTGGGAGTTTGATTGGTATAGCACTAAATAGATTAGTTTAGGGAGTAGTGTCATCTTTGTTATATTTGCTCAACCTATCCAAGAGCATTTGATATTTTTCCAATTGTTTAGATCTGACTGTATTTGTGTGGAAAGTATTTTGTAGTTTTGCTCATATAGTTCCTGACTTTCCTTTGGCAGATAGATTCCCAAATATTTTATACTATTGACAATTATTTTAAATGGAATTTCTCTGTCTCTCTTAATGTTGAATTTTGTTAGTGATGTATAAGAATGCTGATATTTTATGTGGATTTATTTTGTATCCTGCAAATTTGCTAAAGTTATGGATTATTTCTAATAGCTCTTCAGTTGATTTTCTGGGCTTCTCTAAGTATACCATCATGTCATCCGCAAAGAGTGATAATTTGGTTTCCTCATTACCTACTCTAATTCTTCTCATCTCTCTTTGCTTATATAGCCAAATATAGCCAAAGCTAGCCATTTGGAATACAATATTGAATAGTAATGGTGTTAGTGGGCAACCTTGTTTCACCCTCGATCTTATTAGGAATGGTTCTAATTTATCCCCATTACATATGATGCTTGCTGATGGTTTTAAATAGATGTTACTGACTTTTTAAAGGAAAAGTCCATTTATTCCTATACTCTCTGTTGTTTTAAATAGAAATGGGTGCTGGATTTTTTCAAATGCTTTTTCTGCATCTATTGAGATAATCCTATGATTTTTGTTAATTTGGTTATTGATATAGTCAAAATTATGCTAATAGTTTTCCTAATATTGAATGAGCTATTCCTGGTATAAATCCTATTTTGTTATGGTGCATTATCCTATCTGTAATCTCTTCGCTAATATTTTATTTAATATTTTTGCATCAATATTCATTAGAGAAATTGATCTATGATTTTCTTTTTTCTGTTTTCTTCTTACCTGGTTTAGGTATCAGTACCATGCCTGTGTTATAAAAGAAATTTAGTAAGAGTCTTTCATTCCCTATTTTTTTCACATAGTTTATATAGTATTGGAGTTAATTGTTCTTTAAATGTTTGGTAGAATTCACATATAAATCCAGCTGGTCCTGGAGATTTTTCTTAGGAATTTGATTAATAGCTTGTTCTATTTCTTTTTCTAAAATGAGACTGTTTAAGCAATTTACTTCCTTCTCAGTTAATCTGGGCAATCTATGTTTTCATTTATATTCCTCCATTTCACTTATGTTATCAAATTTATTGGCATAAAGTTGGGCAAAATAACTCCTAATTATTGTTCTAATTTCTTCTTCATTGGTGGAAAGTTCTTCCTTTTCATTTTTAAAACTAACAATTTGATTTTCCTCTTTGCTTTTTCTAATCAAATTTACTAAAGATTTTTCTATTTTTTTGGTTTTTTCATAAATTTATTTATTTATTTATTTTTATTAATTTTTATTTATTAATTTTATTTATTTTTAGTTTTATTTATTAATTCAATAGGTTTTTTAATTTTCAATTTCATTAATATCTCCTTTTATTTTTAGAACTTCAAGTTTGGTATTTTATTGGGGGGTGTTGAATTTACTCTTTTTCTAGCTTAGTTGCAAGCCCAAGTCATTGATCTTTTTCTCTATTTTATGCAAGCAAGCATCTAGAGATATAAAATTTCCCCTTATTACTGCTTTGGCTACATCCCACAAATTTTGGTATGTTGTGTCATTATTGTCATCTCTTGGATGAAATTATTAATTGTGTCTATGATTTTCTGTTTCACCCATTCATTCTTTAGATGAGATTGTTTCATTTCCAATTACTTTTTGGTCTATTTTCTCCTGGCTTTTTATTGAATGTAATTTTTATTGCATCATGTTCTGAAAAAAATTCATCTACTATTTTTGCCTTTCTACATTTGATTTTGAGGTCTTTATGCCCTAATATATGGTTAGTTTTTGCACAGGTTCCATGAACTGCCAAGAAGAAAGTGTACTCCTTTCATCTCCATTCAATTTTCTCCAAAGATCTATCATACTTAACTTTTTTAGTCTTCTTTTTACCTCTTTAACTTCTTTCTTATTTATTTTGTGGTTTGATTTATCAAGTTCTTAGAGAGCAAGGTTAAGTTCTCCCACTATTATAGTTTTGCTGTCTATTTTTTCTTGCAGTTCACTTAATTTCTCCTTTAGGAATTTCCATGCTATAACACTTGATGCATATATATTTACTATTGATATTACATTTTAACTATGGTACCTTTTAGCAAGATATAGTTTCCTTTCTTATCTTTTTTAATTAGATCAATTTTTACTTTTGCTTAATCTGAGATCAGGATGGCTACCCCTGCTTTTTTTTTTTTTTACTTCAACTGGAGCATAATAGATTCTGCTCCAGCCTTTTACCTTTACTCTGTATGTATTACTCTGCTTTAAATGTGTTTCTTGTAAACAACATATTGTAGGATTCTGGCTTTTAATCTAATCTGCTATCTATTTCTGCTTTATGGGAGAGTTCACCCCATTCACATTCACAGTTAAAAATACTAATTCTGTATTTCCTGCCATTTTATTATCCCCAGCTTATTCTTTTCTCTTTCCTTTCCCCCTTTCCCTCTTCCCCTTAACTTATGAGCACCACTTACCTCAAGCAGCCCTCTCCCTTTAGAATCCCTCCACCTTTAGAGTCCCTTCCCCTTTCTTATACCTTTCAACTACTATTTCTGTTTTCCCTCCTATTTAGCCTACCTCTTCCCTTTTTGTTTTTCCCCTCCCCCTTTTCAGCAAGGTAAGAGCAGTTTCTCTGTAAACCTAATATATCTAATATTTTCTCTTTGAGCCAAATCTGATGAGAGTAAGATTCACACAATGTTCTTTTTCTTTCCTTCTTTCCCTCAAATATAATAGGTTTCTTTTGCCTCTTCATGAGATGTAATTTTCCTCATTTTACCTCCATTTTTCCCTTTTTTTCTGGTATACTATCCTTTCTACCTCTAGGTCTTTTTTTTTATATTTTAACAGTAAAATCAAATGATACATGCACTCTCTATGTTTACCCATAACAGAAATACAGTTCTCACGAGTTCTTTTTATCTTTTTTATGCTTCCCTTGAGTCCTATATTTGGAGGTCAAATTTTTTATTCAGCTTTCCTCTTTTCATCAGAAATAAATGGAATTCACCTGTTCCATTGAATGTCCATCTTCTTCCCTAGAAGAAAATGCTCAGTTTAGTGGGGTAGTTTATTCTTGGCTGCATTCCAAGTTTCTTTGCTTTTTGAAATATCAGATTCCAGGTCCATGATCCTTTAAGATGGAAGCTGCTAGATCCTGGGTAATCCTTATTGTGGCTCTTCAGTATTTGAATTGTTTTTGTTGTTGTTGTTGTTGTTGTTGTTGTTGTTTTTCTGGCTGCTTGTAATATTTTTCCTTTGGTCTGATAGTTCTGAAATTTAGCCACAATATTCTTTTGAGTTTTAATTTTGGGGTCTCTTTCAGGAGGTATTTGGTGAATTATTTCAATGGCTATTTTGTCTTTTGATTCTATGACATCAGGGCAATTTTCTTTGATGATTTCCTGAAAAAGTAGTGTCTAGGTTCTTTTTTTATCATGGTTTCAGGGAGTCTAATAATCCTTAGATTGTCTCTCCTAGACCTATTTTCCAGGTCAGTTGTTTTCCCAAGTAGATATTTTACATTGTTTTTCATTTTTTTGATTTTGCTTGACTGATTCTTGATGTCTTATTTATTCATTTCCATTTGTTCAACTCTGATTTTTAGTGAATTATTTTCTTCATTTACTTTTTTTTACTTCTTTTTGTATTTGTCCAATTGAGTTTTTAAATGAGTTGTTTGTTTTATGGAATTTTTTTTTCCATTTCACAAATTCTGTTTTTAAGGGAGTTGTTTTCTTTTTCCATTTTGTCAAATCTATCTTTTAGTAAGTTATATGCATTTTCCAAACCCTCTTGCAAAGCTTCCCTTTCCTTTCCCCATTTTTCTTCTATATCTTTTTAAAGATCCTTTTTAATTTCTTCTAGGAGAGCCTTGTGTGATGGGTCTCAGGTTATACCACTTTGGAGGGCTTCATCTGGGACAATCTGCCTTTAGTCTCCTGATGGTTTGAAATCTATTCTTCTTTTTCACCATAAAAGCTGTCTATGGTTACAGTTCTCTTTGCCTTTTTACTCATTTTTTTTAATGTTGGGATCTGCTTCTAGGGCAAGGCAGGCTTTCCCAGCTTCCTCTACAGGCACCAGGAAGCAGCAGTGGAGCATCTGTGACTGCACTGGGATTGTGCTGACTCATTCCCAGTGCTTTGGTCAACATGGCTAGGAACTGTGAGACTCTAGCATTTCAAGTTTACTCTTTACCTTTTGTGTTTGTGTTGGATGTTTTATAACTTCTCTGCTGATCTACTGGTTTGCAACCAGGGCCGAGTGGCCAACACTGCTGTTGATTCCTCCTCATAGATTCTCCACAGCATGGAGATCACACAGCCCCAAGGAGACTGCACTGTTCTGTGGAGAACACATTCCACCACCAAGTCTGCATTGTGTGTGCTGGAGTCTGTGCTCTGTCTGCCTGCGCCTGGCCACCTCTTTCATGCCTAACCAAAACAGACCTTTTCTGGTGATCTTCGAAATTATCTTCCGCTAATAATTTGCTGCACTGCCAATATTCATGGATTCTGCCAGTCCAGAGCTAATTCAGAGGCTGGATTTGTGAATTAGTGAGGGTCCTGGGAGAAAATTAGAAAGAAGCCTGTGCCCTCTCTGCCATCTTGGCTCCACCCACTGTTATTTCTTAAACATATTGATATTAACAAATTTTAATTTTGTAAATTAGAGGAACATAGGATAGTTTACCTCTCTGACTTGTGGAGGAGGAAGGAATTTGTGACCAAAGAAGAAATCACAAAATAGAAAATTTTGATTATATCAAATTAAAAAGCTTTTGTACAAACAAAACTAATGCAAACAAGATTAGAAGGGAAGTAACAAATTGGGAAAACATTCTTATAATTAAAGGTTCTGATAAAGGCCTCATTTCCAAAATATATAGAGAACTGACTCTAATTTATAAGAAAATAAAGCCATTCTCCAACTAATAAATGGTCAAAGGATATGAACAGACAATTTTCAGTTGATGAAATTGAAACTATTTTCACTCATATGAAAGAGTGTTCCAAATCACTACTGATCAGAGAAATGCAAATTAAGAGAACTCTGAGATACCACTACACACCTGTCAGATTGGCTAAGATGACAGGAAAAAAAATAATTATGAATGTTGGAGGGGATGTGGGAAAACTGGGACACTGATGCATTGTTGGTGGAGTTGTGAATGAATCCAACCATTCTGGAGAGCAATCTGGAATTATGCCCAAAAAGTCATCTTTTGCATACCCTTTGATCCAGTGGTGCTACTACTGGGCTTATATCCTAAAGAAATACTAAAGAAGGGAAAGGGACCTTTGTGGCAGACTTTTTTGTAGTGGTTAGAAACTGGAAAATGAATGGATGCCCATCAATTGGAGAATGGTTGGACAAATTGTGGTATATGAATGTAATGGAATATTATTGTTCTGTAAGAAATGACCAGCAGGATGAATACAGAGAAGCTTGGAGAGACCGACATGAACTGATGCTGAGTGAAATGAGCAGAACCAGGAGATCATTATACACTCCAACAACAATACTGTATGAGGATGTATTCTGATGGAAGTGGATATCTTCAACAAAGAGAAGATCCAACTCACTTCCAGCTGATCAATGATGGACAGATTCAGATACACCCAGAGAAGGAACACTAGGAAATGAATGTAAACTGTTTGCATTTTTGTTTTTCTTCCCAGGTTATTTTTACCTTCTGAACCCAATTCTTCCTGTACAAGAAGAAATTCGGTTCTGCACACATATATTGTATCTTGGATATATTATAACATATGTAACATGTATGGGACTGCCTGCCATCTTGGGGATGGGGTGGAGGGAAGAAGGGGAAAATTCGGAACAGAAGTGAGTGCAAGGGATAATGTTGTAAAAAAATTACCCATGCGTATGTATTGTCAAAAAAAGTTATAAAATTAATTGAAAAATTTAAATAAAAAAGAGCCAAAATTTTTAATTTTGAAAGAGATGATAGACAATATTTGCTATATTTTTGGGGGAGGGACAATTAGTTATAATGACCTGCCCAGAGTCATACATATGATAAGTATTTGAGGTCAAATTTGAACTCAGTTTCTCCTTACTGTAGGGCCAATGCTCCATCTACTGTGCAATCTAACTAACCCTCTTTCAATACATTTGGGATATCAGAAAACTCTTGACTAAATCAGGTAATTTTCCAAGGTCACATAACTGGGATAAACACTAACTTTTGCTGAGTCCTATCCAATCTTCTTTTCCCTGAACCATGCTACTTTTCTTTTAAGAGGGCAAGAATCCTCAACCAGGAGCTGAAAATCCTTCTAATCCCTATAGGGAATATCTGAGATACCTCTGGTTTATATATTTTTGAGAATTTTAAAAAATTTAATTACTTACTTGTTATATATGCTTTACTCTTGGTTTGGGATCATTCCACCCATGTTTTGGGATAAGCAGAGAAAAAAGCCCCATTAAATACAAGAGAATAAAACTCCTTAAAGCCTCGGGGTCTCAGAACTGGCTCAACCCTGTGTTTCTATTAATACATGAGTGCAATTTTCATGAATTTTCAAAGATTCAGTTCTCATGCCCATGCAAGTGACCCTCAGATCTACATATCCAGCTCTCATCTCTCTCAAGAATTCCAAATCTAAGTCGCTATCATCAATTGACCCTTTGATATTTACACTGTTTGTCTCAAAAGAATATCAAACTCAACATGTGCAAAAGAGTTCACAGGGGTTGAGTCAAGATGGTTATAAGAGAAAGTATTTTTGCCTACCTCATCCAGTATATCTCCTCCAGAACAACCAAAAGAAAACTCATGTACTTCCTTTCAATGAACCCCTCTTTTCTCCCTGTCTTGTTTACATGAAAAAGAATCTTTTCAGTCACTCAAATTCAGAGTACTCTAAATGTCATATTCTACTCTTAATTCTCTCCTACATGCCACATATAACCAGTTACAAAGTTCTATTAGTTCAACTTCCTTAACATCATTCATATCCATTCCTTTCTTTCTACTCACATCACAACAATGTTAGGCCAGGAACTAATGATCCTTTGGGAAGACGATTACAAGAGACTTGTAATTGCTTTCCCTACATAATAGTCTTTTTCTTCTCCAATACATTTTCCAAACAGCTGCCAAGCTGATATTCCTAAAATCCAGATATGTCTATATCACTTTCGTGCTTAGGATGTTCAATGGTTCTCCTCTCCATTGCCCTTGGGAAATTTTTCTGCTCAACATTTAAAACTTTATAAGCTGATTTCAGAAACTGACATATGACACATTGCTTTCTTTATTTTATTCTGCTTAAGCAAGTAGCTAGGTAGGTGATATAGTGAACAAAACACTTAGTCTAAAGTCAGAAAGACCTGAGTTCAAATCCAGGCTCAGACACTTACTATCTGTGTGACTCTCAGCAATTTATGTAAAATGCTACCAACTTCAGGTGCTTCAAGTGTAAAACAGATGGTATTATCTGCCTTGCTGTATTATTGAAAGAATCAAATAAGATTTGTTAAGCTTCTAGAATGATATTTTACATATATTAGGCATTTAATAAATGCTTTTTAAAAATTCATTTCCTACTTCTATGTCTTTACATAGGCTATCCCCCATGCTAGGAATGCATTCACCACCACCCCCATCCATCTCTTGGAACTCCTAATTCAAGTCTTAGCTCTCTATTCTATTCCTTCAAGAGACCTTTCTTAATTTCCCTCAGTTGTTGAGTTGTTGGTTCCACTCCCCACAACGTTAAATTTATTTTATGCCTATATTATATGTACTACATCTTGTAGCCCCCAAGATAACTAAAACTCCTTGAACCAAGAATTCTCTTTTGTTTTTCTATTTCCAACACCTAGGTGTTGCTAGCACAGTAGCTAGGATGTTGTAGTCACTACATAAGTTGTTTTGTTTTTTTTATCCTAAACTTATACAGATATATATACATACAAAGAGCATTTCTATATATGCAATGAAACACTCAAAATGATTTTATATGAAGCCATAAATTTCTATTTTAAACCAGTTACTTTTTTAAAAGTATATAATAAATTCTATATATTACTTTCAAAACTGTCTTACTAATCTGGTTTCTGTGCATTTTTTAAAAAAATGTTTTAATGGTCTTTTTTATTAATATCACTATTACTTCCCAATCTTCTTCCCAATACCCTCCATATTGTCCAAGAATAAGAACAAAAGAAAAGAAAAAGAAAACCTTACAACAAATATTTATAGTCAAATAAAGAGAATGCATAAAGTGATCGTATCCTAAAATTTTGGAGACATGGTTGATCAGTTTTGTGATCAGAATTTTTATCTTTCAAAGTTGTTTTACTTTATAATATCATTATTGCAGTTTTCCTGGTTCTTACTTTATTCTGTATCGATTCATATTATAGAATATTTTTTTAAATCACATCACTCAGGACAATAACATCCTGTTATATTCATATACAATTTGTTCAGCCAATCCTCTATTATCTAAGAAGTAATGTAAAATATCCTCTTAATTTCTAGGGGTTTTGCCCTCCTTTTAATCTCTCCTTCTGGATCAGGTTTGTTTTGCCTGTCCCTATTCCTTCTCCAAAATTATTCTCCCTTTTATCTCCTGCCTCCTTGTTGCTTCTTATTTCATTGTTGTATTTGAGGATATGTTTCTGCACCAAGAATATGTACTTTCTGTGCATTTGAGTGTGTACAATCCTCTTTTGTTTGTTTTAGATAAAAGGCAGCAGCATCCATTATCCATTTTCCCACTGCTTTCCCCATGTTTTACTGGGTTTTTTTCTTATGAATTCCAATTCTAAGAAATGATAAGCTCTACTCCCTCCTTTCTGAATTAGTCTATTCTTTCTTTTACCATCTCTTCTCTTTCTCCTATTAAAGCTTTCATAGGACCTCTGGGAGTTGTTTTGGTTACTGTTATTTCAATTATTTCAATTTGACTCCCTCAGTATTTTTAAAGACATTGAGATACTGAAGGGATATTTGTTTTTTTTCCTTGTATTAGAATAATAAATTATCTTCATTTTCATATGATGCATGCAATTGTTCAAATGAATTTACCTTTCTATTTTTCTGTGGACTCTTGTGTTATTTCAAAGTTCTTCCTTAGATGCAGTCTTTTTCTCAAAACATCTTGAAAATCTTGTGTTCAGTTCAATGATCCATTTTTATCCTTGTAGATTGTACTCCACTTCTTAAGATAAGTTATTCTTCATTGAATAAATGCTTGTTGATAAGAAAGGCTCCCAACCCTAAAGACATAACCCTAAATAGAAATTATGCATTATTTTGGGATGTTCTTAACAGATAGAAATCTAGGAGGTCAGAATTAGGAGAGAGAAGATAGAGTTCAGCATTTCCTAAATGAGAAGTTTATTGGGCCTAAAAGTTAATTCAAATGTACTTAATTTTAGAAACTTTGGATATTGAAATTGTCTCCCTTGAGATCCTGTGCAGGAGAGCACATAATACTCTAAAGGCAATAAATTTATGATTCCAATGATATCCAAATAGTCCACAGATACTGCTTCTAGTTCTGTATCAGAATTGCTATATCTGAGTTTAGAGGCTTCCATTGCCTATGCAAAATTTACCATTTTGAATTCTTTTGGTTGACAAAATGCAATAGTAAGTTCCAGATGTATTCCATGTAAGTAAACTCTTCATCTGTCAGTATAGAAATGAATAACCAGAATAATAAAAAGTTTTTAACAAAGGATATATTATGTTAGGACTTTAAGATTATAGATTTAGAGATTATCTAGTCTTAATCCCTTATTTTACAGATGAAGAAACTAAGGCCACAGAGGTGACTTCAATTGCTTATTAATAAGCATTAATGAAATCTATCCCTATTCTAAATTTTCCCTATGTTTGTCAAAGACACCACCACCCATCAAATCACTCAAATTTAAAACTTCCATGTTATCCTCAATTTCTCACTCACCCCATATGCAGCTAAGTGGGATTGTGAATAGAGTATTAGCCTTAGAATCAGAAAGTCAAATCTTACCTCAGATACTTCCTAGATCTGTGACATCTCAGTTTACTCATCTGTAAAATGATAATGACAACAGCACTCAACAAATGCTAACTTAACTGATAAATTGCCAAATATTGTCATTTATGCCTTCCGACTTCCATACATCACCTTCTCTCCATTCACAGTCATCATCCTGATTCAGGTTCTCATAACGGTTCATCTAGGTTATTTCAACAGCTTCCTTATTTGTCTCTATGCTATAAGTTTCTCTCTACTATAATCCATCTTCCAGACATAATGTACAATTTCCTTAAAGTACAATTCTGAACCTGAAATCACCCTACTTAATATAAACTCCACTGCCTCCCTAGGATCAAAAACAAACTGTTTGGTTTAGTGTTTCACAATCTGGCTCCTTCCTATTTTGTGAGTTCTTTTATTCATTGCTACCCTCTATATCATTAATGGTCAGACCAAACAGAACTTCCTGGTGTTCTACATACACAGTACTTCATTTCCTATCTTCTTCGTTGCACTAACTGTCCATATACTGGAAATGTATTTCCTTTTTACCTGCATTCCTTGAGACCATCAAATTTCCATCAAGACTCAGATCAAGCTTTATCAGATCTTTCCTCAGTTCCAGCTTGCCCCATTGCAAATTCTTCACTTTCTTAAACTGACTACATACATGTATTTAGGTGGTTTATATGTAGCAACATATGTACATGTTAACATTTTCCTATTAGAATATAAATTTCCTGAAACTAAGAACTATTAATATTTTTTCACACTAAAGATGCAAAAAATAAATAATATCCCCTGCTTTCAAAATGCTTATATTCTACCAGAATATTTTTATATTAGACCATATAAATAATAATTAGTTAAATAAAATCAATCCTAGATTTTTCATCCTGCTTGCCAATTTCATTTCCCTGCCCTTACTTACTTAGCAAATATAGTTGATCAAAAATAAAATTAGTGTTGTGCCTCACCTTCCCTGAAACCTTGTTATTAAGTCTAGGATAAAAATTTAATGTAGATGAAGTTAGATGGAAGTTAGATAGAAGTTAGGTGGGTACAGAGCTGCATATGGAGTCAGAAAAACCTGAGTTCAAATTGTACTTCAGATATTTACCATGGACAAGTCATAATCCCTGACACCCTTGGTTTCTTCATCTATCAAATGGGCATAATAATAGCATCTACCTCCCAGTGTTTTGTGAGGATAAACTAAGAAAATATTTGTAAAGTGCTTAAAGCACTATATAAAAGTGAGCTATTATTATTTTTGTTACATAAATGCTAAGCAGAATTACTCTAAAGTAGAAGAAAAGAAAAATTACATATTATTATTGCTTCTCAACTTAAGAATAATTAGAATGTACATCTCTGCCCTTCCAAAGCTGCCCACCAGCCATTTCCTTCACATCCTTCTCTTCCCTGATCGCATTTAGGTCGTAGCAAATACACAATTCCCTTACATCACTGCTGACAACATCCAAAGACATGGAGTCAGGGAGTGACTATCATTTTCTTTTCTCTCTTGTACTAACAAGAGGGAAGTCAAATGTATAATTCCTTATTGACATAGACCCCTGACTTGAGGATATCAGATTAAAAGTACATTTTTTCCTTGCCAATAAATAGCATAGAATATTTAAATCTCCTTTTAGATGTTACACACATAACCAGTGATGATCAATTTTCCTCTTTAGTAATTTTAGCCCTGCATGCAGAAAAGCCAATTTGAACCTTTTGAAGAAAAAATGGAAATGCCTTAATTACCAAGGTTTATATTTTTTTAAAACCCAAGAAAGATGAACTTTTGATGATCATTTGTAATTCAGCTCCCCAAACAAGTTCATTTATAAGCAGGAATCACATGAATTTATGAAGCCCTTTCCATTTTACAGCAGAATGAGAAATCACCTGGATTCTGGGTATTAGTTTAGAGAGAAATTTGTCTTCCATATCCAAGTACAACTTGAGAGTAGAACTGAAACACATTATCATCTTTCTTTGCTCTTTAATTAAAAAAAAAAAGATCTAGGATGGCTTTTTATACTTCCCATTTAATCCCACAGATGCCTATAGCTACTTAGAATACAACACTGGCAGCCACTCTTGAACAAGCACAGGGACTGACTACCTAGGTAAATAGATTAGATAAGGGATAGAGCTGCAGGGGGAAAAAAACCTGACAATATGGTAATAATGCTATAATATTATCACCAACAGCAGCATTACCCAAGGGCGAATAATTTAGGAAGGAAACTTCAGGAAAACCTTGTTCAATGATTATTTTTAAATTATATTAACTTTCCCTTTAATATTACAAACAGGGAACAAAGTTCATTTTCTAGTATATTCTTCTGCTGGAGGATCCAATTAAAATTAAAAGGAGAAATTGATTTTTTTCCTTTGGTTTCAATTAAATATTTCATTTGATTAGACATTGCTAAGGCTGACAAATTAACTCCTTCAGAATTTTCACTGCCAGAAAGGTTTAATCCAAGGAAAAAAGCCAGATGCCCTCATTTTCTGGGGACTATGACAAGTTTGATCCTTCTGTTTCCAAATATAAAGTAGTCACTGGAATTACCTCTAGTTAGAGGAATAGCTATAAATTTGACCTAGAGATTACCACTAGTAAAATTAAAAAAGAAAAAAATTCAAGAATATCAGGCTTTCAGAATAAAAGAAGGTCATATTAATTTTTTTCATTTAAATACTCTGCATGTGGACTGAGCATTGTAATTAGACAAAGATTTTATGCTAAAAATCTTAAATATGCTTCAATTTTTCAAAAGATTTGAGATTTCATAAATATGAACAGTCTGTGCATCCATGTAGTTCTCAACTTCTCCACATTATAACAGATGATCTTCATGAGTAGCTTTGGCCCAATAAATTCAGAATGGTTACATGACCTAAATACTATATGAGCCATGCTTTTTTTTTTAATTAGAAGAGGGACAAATTATATACCTTTCACAAGCCTGGGAAAAAAATAAATACTTTTTGTATAAAGATGAGAAACTTTTATAAGTCCCAAATTATAATAGCATAAGAAGGAAAGTAATCAATTGGAAAAGAAAAAACTTTGTATCCATTTTCCTGTTAAAGTTTCCTAACCGATGTATACAGATAACAAACATTAATAAATAATACCAAAAGCCAATCCCCAATAGATAAGTGGTCAAAGAACAAGAGGAAATAATTCTCTTCTTTAAAAAAGAACCTATCCTTCTTTTAAGAACTGCAAACTATTAGCAAGCATAATAAAGAACAGTCTATATTAGGAACATGAAAGATGTAAATCAAAAGAACACTAAGGTGACTGAGCAAAGTTCCAAAGATGACAAAATTTGGAAGTATTCAAAGCTGAAGGACTGACACTAATAGATTATTGGTGGAGCTAGGAATCAGTACAACCATTCTGAAAATGCAGTCTAGAATTATGCAAACAAAATGATTAAAATATGAATATGCTTCAAGTAAGAGATTCCATTTCCAATAAATCCTCAAGACAATCAATGACAAAAAGAAAGACTACATGAATTTAAACTATTTATAGAAGCAATTTTTGTTTTTTATTAAAGCTTTTTACTTTCAAAACATATGCATAGATAATTTTTCAACATAACCTTGCAAAACCTTGTGTTCCAATTTCCCAACCCTTCCTCCATCCCTTCCCCTAGATGACAAGTAATCCAAGATATGCTAAACAGGGTAAAATATATGTGAAATACAACATATGCATGTAAATTTATACAATTATCTTGCTGCACAAGGAAAATCAAATCGAAAAGGGAAAAATGAGAAAGAAAATAAAAAGCAAGCAAACAACAACAAAAAAAAAAGAGTTAAAATGCTATATTGTGATGCACATTCAGTTCCCACAATATTCTTTCTGGGTACAGATATCTCTCTTAATCACAAGATCATTGGAACTGGTCTCAATCATCTCATTGTTGAAAAGAGCCACATCCATTAGACTTGATCATTGTATAATCTTGTTGTTTCCTAGTTCTGCTAATTTCATTTAGCATCAGTTCACGTAAGCCTCATGTAGCCCTCTCTGAAATTATCCTGCCAATTGTTTCTTATAGAACAATAATATTCTGTAATATTTATATGCCATAACTTATTCAGCTATTCTCCAAATGATGGATATCTACTCAGTTTCCAGTTTCTTGACACTACAAAAAGGGCTGCCATAAATATTTTTGCATATATGGGTCCCTTTCTCTCCTTTAAGATTTCTGTGGGATATAAGCCTAGTAGAAACACTGCTAGATCAGAGGGCATACAGAGTCTGATAGCACTTTGGGCATTGTTCCAAATTGCTCTCCAAAATGGTTGGATTTGTTCACGGTTCCACCAACAATGTATCAGTGTCCCAATTTTCCCACATATCCTCCAAGATTCATCATTATCTTTTCCTGTCATTTTAACCAACTGAGAAGTGTGTGCTGGTACCTCAGAGTTATTTTAATTTGCATTTCTATGATCAATGGTGATATAGAGAATCTTTTCATATGAATAGAAATGGTTTTAATTTCTCTATTTGAAAATTGTCTGTTCATATCCTTTGACCATCTATTAATTGAAGCATGGCTTGAATTCTTATAAATTTTGGTGAATTCTACCTATATTTTATAAATGAGGCCTTTATCAGAAACTGTGAATGTAAAAATGTTTTCCCAATTTATTGCTTCCTTTCTAATCTTGTCTGCATTAGTTTTGTTTGTATAAAAACCTTTTTAACTTAATATAATCAAAATGATCTATTTTGTGTTCAATAATGAAGTCTATTTCTTCTTTAGCCACAAATTCCTTCCTTCTCTGCAGATCTGAGAGATAGACTATCCTTTGTTCTTCGAATTTGCTTATAATATCACTCTTTATGTTTAAATCATGAATCCATTTTTACCTTATCTTGGAATATTAGGTGTGAGTCAGTGCCTCATTTCTGCCATACTAGTTTTCAATTTTCCCAGTAGTTTTTGTCAAATAGTGAGTTTTTTGCCAAAAGCTGGGGTCTTTGGGCTTGGCAAAAACACAAAAATACTACAGTCATTGACTATTTTGTCCAGTGAACGTAACCTGTTCCATTGACTGAGTACTGTTTCTTAACCAATACCAAATCATTTTGATGACTGCTGCTTTGTAACATAGTTTTAGCTCTGGCACAGCTAGACCACCTTTGTTGGCATATTTTTTCATTAATTCCCTTGAAATTATTGACCTTTTGTTTTTCCAGATGAACTTTGCTATTATTTTCTCTAGATCTGTAAAATAATTTCTAGGGAGTTTGTTTGGTATGGCACTGAATAAGTAGATTAATTTAGGTAATATTGTCATTTTTATTATGTTAGCTAGGCCTACACAGCAGCACTTGATATTTTTCCAATAGATTACATCTGACTTTATTTGTAGAAAAGTATTTTGTAGGTGTGTTCATATAGTTCCTGACACTGCCTTGGCAAGTAGACTCCTAAATATTTTATATTATCAACAGTTATGTTAAATGGAATTTCTCCTTGTATTTCTTGCTGCTGGACTTTATTGATAATATATTAAAATGCTGATGATTTACATAGATTTATTTTGTATCCTGCAGCTTTGCTAAAGTTGTAAATTGTTTCTAGTAGATGTTTAGTTAATTCTCTAGGGTTATCTAAGTATCACATCATATCATCTGTAAAAAAGTGATAATTTGGTTTCCTCATTACGTACTCTAATTCCTTTAATCTCTTTTTTCTTCTCTTATAGCCAAAGCTAGCATTTCTAATACAATATTGAATAAAAATGGTGTTATTGGGCTACTTTTTTCACCCTTGATCTTATTGGGAATGGTTCTAGTTTATCCCCATTACATATGATGCTTGCTGATGGTTTTAAATAGATGCTACTGACTATTTTAAGGAAAAGTCCATTTATTCCTATGCTTTTTAGTGTTTTTTTTAATTAGGAATCAGTGTTGGATTTTTATCAAATGCTTTTTTTGCATCTTTTTTTCAATTCTTCTAAGAGAGCCTTGTTTTCACAAGGCTTGGGGACCAATTCATAACACTCTTTTGGGCTTCATCTGAAGCTGCTTTGCTTTCAGGATCATCAGGGATGGATCTCTGTTCTCTTTCTCCATAAAAGCTGTCTATGGTCACAATTCTTTTTGCTTTTTTGCTAATTTTTTAAGTTTGAGGTCAGCTCTTAAGGCAAAGGGGTGACAGCAGTTTTAGTTTGCCTGGGGTGGTTCTGCTGACTGAATTCCAGGGATGGATCATCACAGCCATGTCCAGGGGGATCAGTGGCTCACAATTTACCTTTTATAATTGCTTTTGGGTATTTTACAACTAATTTGCTGATCCACTGGCTTGTAATCAGAACAGAGTAGCCTAAGAGCCTCAGAATGAATTCGCAGTGTGTGGATGGCACAACATTCTGGCAATGCACACCAGCTCCTTGCCTTTGGCTTCCTGCACTGTGGTCTGGGCTGGGCAGCCTCCCTCCCTGCCCAATGAAACAGAGCTTTTTATGAACTTCTTCCAAAGTATCTTCTTCTGGAAATTTGTTGTACTCCAAATATTTGTGGCTTCTGTCACTCCAAAACCAGTTCAGAGGCTTAATCTGCTGTTTATTTGAGGGAAGTTTGGAGGAAGTCACATAGAGGCAGGTCTACTTTCCACCATCTTTGCTCCACCCCCAGCAATTTTTATTTGAAATAGAAAAGACATGAAAATAGTGTCAATTGATTATGAAAACTACTAAATTATGGTATATTAATGTATTGAAATATTATTGTTCTGTTAGAGATGGAAAAAATTGTGGCTATAGAGAAGCAAGGAGAGATTTATATGAACAGATAGGAATTGAAATAAACTAAGCACTTTTATAAATATTAACTTATTTGATCCTCACAACAACTTCAAAGTGTGTGCTATTATTATTATTTCACAGACATATGTCTACTAGTAGAATATCTCATTTAAAGTGTTTAAGCAATTTTGTGATTTTTTAGATATAAGTACAAATTGTTTTTGAAGATACCTGAGCCAATGCACATCTTCAAAAACAATCTATCAATATGCTTCTCTATCTGTAGTCCCATCAGCATAGACCTTCCTTTTGTAATGCTTGTCCATATGACAGGTAAAGGCACAAAGTTGTTTTAATTTGTATTTCTCTTATCATTAATGACTTGGAGCAATCTTTTCTATAATTGTGGGTACTTAGTGTTCTTTTGATATTCTTCAACTAGAAGATTGTCTTCTTAGAAAACACCAAAAAAGCATTTTATAGGATAAAAGGGAGGAAATAGGGGCAAAAGAGAGAAAAGAATAAAGAAGTGGGAGATAGAAGATCAAAAAGAAAAAAAGTGTTGACTGTATAAATGTGTCAATTTCATAATTATAATCTTTAATCATTTCAGGCATAGAAGAGTGAAAGAAAATTCACAGTTTCTCCTCTATAATATTTTGGAAGACAACTTTGCCTATAATTCCCCTTCTGATTTGTCTGACCTATTTCCAAAATGCTGATAAGGAAGGAAGTTAGTTATCTTTTGGTTGAGTGTCATGTCACACTGCCTAGTCTGTGTGCATAGCAGAATTTACTACATCTTGTGTCACTATCTGAATGTCACAAAATGCCATCACATTATACCCCCCAGGCAATGATAAGCACTTTGTGCCTGAGATATATTTAGTGAGACAGATAATATAAAAAATGCATAAAATCCACATAGAAACACTGACCCTGTGAACCAAATAAATAGGAGAGTTCATGGAATGTTAAATAATGGTATCTTTCACCGATTATCACATTTTTATCACATCTTATAACCATAGAGAACTTTATATACATTATACAATTTGACCTTTATAATGTCCCTATCACCATTTTACATATGAGGAAATTAAAGCTAAATGCCCTGTATCATATAGTTGATAAGGAACAGAGTCAGGTTGGAAGGGAGAAAGGGAGAAAGGGGGGGGAGGGAGAGAAAAAGAGGGAAGGAAGGTTGGTGGGAAGGAAAAAGGGAGGGAGGAAGGGAGACAAAGAAGGGAAGGAAGGAAGGAAGGAAGGAAGGAAGGAAGGAAGGAAGGAAGGAAGGAAGGAAGGAAGAAAGGAAGGAAGGAAGGAAGGAAGGAAGGAAGGAAGGAAGGAAGGAAGGGAGGAAGGAAGGAAAGAAGGAAGGGAGGGAGGGAGGGAGGAAGGAAGGAAGGAAGGAAGGGAGGGAGGGAGGGAGGGAAGGAAGGAAGGGAGGGAGGGAGGGAGGGAAGGGAGGGAGGGAGGGAGGGAGGGAAGGGAGGGAGGGAGGGAGGGAAGGAAGGGAGGGAGGGAGGGAAGGAAGGGAGGGAGGGAGGGAGGGAGGGAGGAAGGAAGGGAGGGAGGGAGGGAGGAAGGAAGGAAGGAGGAGAGAGGAAGTAACAGATATGACTGCTTAGCTATTAACAGAGGAAATAAAAGATTAAGGAAAGGCTAAAATTAGCCCAACTTTCAAGAAGAAAGAAAATGGAGTCTGCAATCTATAGACCCAAGAGTTTGACTTTGGAAAATTCTAGAATGGATCATTAAAGAACTAGAGAACATCTAAAAGAAAATAAACAATTAAAAAGAAGCCATACAACTTCATAAAAAACATATTATGCCAGAATAACCTAATTCCCCGTGGATATATTTTATCTAGATTTTAGCAAAGAATATATTTCATGCTATTCTTTTTTTAGAAGATGAAGAAATATGGACTAAACATTAATACAATGAGGCATAGTTACAGCTGACTGACTGGATGAACTCAAAGATTGGTCATTAATGTTTCATTGTTAAGTTAACAATGATCTCCAGTGAAAAACCCCAGACATCTGTGCTTGGTTCTGTATCATTTAATATTTTTATCATTAATTTGGAGAAAGGTAAAATGACACAAACCTGAGAGGAATAAAAAATATCCTTGATTACTTAATTAACATCCAAAAAGATCTTGGCAGGCTGGCACATTTGGCTGAATCTAATAAGAAAAAATTCAGTAAAAATAAATGTAAAGTTTTTCTCTGGCTTAAAAAATCAATGCACAACTATAAGATGATTAGATAGAAAATTTTTCTAGAGAAAAATATGTTGTGGGAGAGGAAGCAAGGTGTAAGGGAAATACCAATTCAATATGAGCCTTTCTTGTGATATGATTTTTTTAAAAAGCTAATGTAGTCTTGCACTACTTCAAGATTTCAAGGGGATAAAAGCATTTTAGGATATCAGTGCTTTATCCTTCTCAGACCACAGATGGAATATTGTTGTATACAATACTGCCTGTCACAGTTGAATTAAAAGGAAAATTGCAGTATATCTATAAGAAAGTAGCTCTGATGGTGAAGAGAACCATGTTATATGAGGATAAGTAGAAGGAACTGGGAATTATTATCCTAAAGAAAAGAAGATTGGGGGGAAATGGAATCAAATATTTGAAGGATAATGTTAGCATATTAATGTGAAAAGATATTAAATTTCTTTTGTCTAAGTGTTAGTGCAAAGATCCAGAAACAATAGGTAAAGGTTGCAAAAAGGCATATCTGTGCTGGATCTCAGGAAAAAACTTCCTAACAAGTAAAACTGTCCAAAAGTGAAACAACTACCCAGAGAGGTGATGCTTGACACTCACTGGAGGTCAAAAAATAAGGACTGAATTTCTATCTTTCTGGTATGTTATTATGGGGATTAAGTCAGGGATGTGCTAAAGCCAACTTGTTCAGCTAATGAGAGCTGATTATTAAATTTTCCATGTACATACTTATACCTGGAAAAATTGCAAATGCTGCAAATCACGCTCTGATAGTTTTGTTGGCTATTTAGGCTTAAAAAGTAATGTAGAGTGTGTTAAATACAAAATAAATTTAAAAGTGTACTCTATGTATCTTTATTTTATAAAGTCAGTTTTTAAATATTTACCTTTTCTTCTAACTCCTAGATTCTGTGATTCTGTGAAATAAATGTGTAAATGTCATAAGAAAAGATTCAGAGCTTTCCAAAAAGCTTCTTATTTTTTCTTGGTTGTAATTTCTAACTCTTGTAGACAACTCTTTTTATGTTTTAGCATGTTAGTTTCTCTATCTGGCATACACAAAGATCAGGAAATTCCATATTGGAAAGATCAACTTACTACTCCAAAATCTGACACTGAGAGATGTTGCCTTAAAGTGAAAGAAAATGCTTTAGTTGAAAGTTCTGAACTATGAAATTAAAGCCAAAGTTAATTAAGAAACTTTCACACTTAATCTTTTCTTAAAATGTGAAAAAATATCACTTCATTAAAACAAATGAAATTAAACATTATTGTCAAGAAGAAAATCTAAGATATATATGTGTGTGTTTGTGTATAAAACTTTAGCTTTTAAAGAAAAATATATTTGGGAATAGTATGATTGTGTCTCTAATCCTTAACCACTAATTTTTGCTAATCCTGATATTTTCCTTAAACTTGGTTTGTTCACTTTTTTCTGATTCAGCCTCAACCTTAGCTCCTAGTCTACCCTCTTTCCTGATATTGTCACAGGGTTTCATGCTTTATGAATAATATTTCAGACCAAACCCCATAACAAAAAGCATCTGGACTTCTTTATCACCTGTTTTTCTCTACTCTGGTCATACCAATTGAATTTAATAGTGGTAATAATTGATTAATAGGGAGCAACGAGGAGCCACAGAAGATAGGGAGAGCCAGACCAAGGATCAGGGATTCTCATGTTTATAAGTTCATTTCCAGCCTCAGCCATTTACTAGATGTGTGATCCTGGATAAACCATTTAGCCCTGTTTGTCTCAATTTCTTCATTTACAAAACGAGTTGCAGAAGGACATGCTAAATCATTCCAGTATATTTACCAAGAAAACTCCAAATGGAGTTACAATGAGTCAGAAGCAACTGAAATAATTAACCAATAATAACAACAAAGTTAATTTTTAGAAAATGATACATTGGCACTTTAAAAAGGGATAAAGAGAATTCCATTACCTCTTTATCATTATTTAACTCAAATCCTCAATACTTCCACTATGGAAATTGAGACATTGGTCCCAAATTCTCACTGCTAACTAGCAGTGCTACCTGAATGATAAAAATTTCTGACTTTCAATGTTATTTAAAAACCCTATATGACAGATGAAAGTGAAGGCTTCCCTATGGTTTTATGTAAAGTTATCCTTGTAAATGTTTAACTCCCCTGCAGAAAAGCGCCATGCATATGATCTTCAACAGCTGTTATTCATAACTCCTACTGAGTGTTACTCTATTTCCCTTGATTTGGCTTTCCCCCCATGAACTGATACATTTGAATCATGTGCCACTTAGCATTTGTCTCTTTTGTTAATAAATGGCACAAGTCCACAGCAAATACAGTAATGGGGAAACAAGTAACAAAGGGTAGAATTTCAAATGGAAAAGAAAAAAAAGGCCTGAAAGTTGACACAATAACTGAAATATTAATGAGGAAGTAATATCAGAAGTCATCTAATCCAACCCTAATATCATAAGTCCTAATAAAAAGTAATAATTCAGAAGATTTTTAAGACCTCCAATGATAGAAAACTAATTATCCATTGAAGTATCCCACTGTCCCAGCTTTGCACAAAGCTTGGGCAAATTGCCTATTCTGTTGTTTTCTGTAAAATTAGAATTAAATTATTTCCAATATTCCTTCCATGACTAAATTCTATGATCTACAATCTTATGATCTTTGCTTAAAGATCTTCATGAGGGCAACATCATTACCTTTTGAAGTAGTCTACTCTACCACTGGATAAGAATGACTCATAAAGTTTGTTTTTCCCTTAAATCATGCCTAAATTTGCCTCTTTCTAGCTTCACTCCTTTATTCCTACTTCTGTTTCCTAAGATCAAAAAGAGATTTTTTTTTCCATCTGACCACTCTTTAGATACTTGAAGGCAGTTATCACAGCTCTCTTCTCCACTCTCCCTTGCCCCAAATCTCTATTACCACCATTCAAAGTTTTCTCATGTTTAGTCCAATGTTCCAGATTGTTGTAATATTCTTGAATCCTGACTTTGTCATCTAATGTAAGAACAATCAGTTCTTCCTTCATATCATCTGCAAAGGATGGATAAGAATACTAATTTTATAACCCTCCAAGCTTTTGACCAAAATGTGTGATAGCACAGAAACCAGGAAGGTCCTTAATATGCTTCACTAAAGACTTTTCTTCAAATATGACTCACACTGCACTTTTCAGAACAATCCTTTGGGCCTTACCACTCTAAATACAGCTGATTTTACTATCATCTGACTCACATTTCTCCGTCTTGTGTCTAAAGATAGTAGGACATATTTTGCCAAATGCTTTCTTGAAATCTAGGTAAACTGTGTGTGGCATTTTCCTGATTTTCTTGTATAGTAACTTTGTGATAAAATGAAATAAGCTCATTCTGTCTTGACACACTTTTAGTGAAATCATGCTGGCTCTTAGTAATTACTGATTCTATTTTCAAAATGGTTCATAAACAATCCCTTGAATAATATATTTGGGATTTTAAATGCAATTGAAGTCAGGCTCACCAGCCTCCATCTCTTCCCTTTCTCAAAAATCAGAATAGATACCCTTCTCTAATTTGAAACATCTATTATACCTATAACCTTCAGAATTATGCATTGAAAATGGGCCGGATATACTGGTACAACTAGTCGTCTCTATAAACAATTCTTTCAAAGATTTCTGGCAGTGATTCAACAGTTACACTTCTTTTTTAATTATCTTGAGACACAGCCCATACCAATTGTAGTTTTCATGCTCTCTCCTAACATATCCTGAGTCTCAATTCTAAATTACCATTTTTGTTCTATCTTCTACATTTCAAAGATAAGGCATGATAATAATCATAACCCTTAGGATCTATATCACTTTTCATATGTTTTATCTCATTTGAGTCTTATAACGACCCTGTGAGAAAAGTACTATTAGAATCATTATTTAACAAATGAGGAAACTGAATCTGACAGATATTAAATAACTAACTTGTCCAGGTTCACACTGCTCATATGTGAGGGAGGATTTTGAGTCTTCACAACTCAAAGTCCAGCACTATCTGCTGTAAGCAAGCTGCCCAAAACAGAAGCAAAAAAAACAGAAGTTCTACCTTCTTTCCATCAACTTTTATAATGGACTTCCCAATCTTGGTATGTCTGGTATGTATGAGCCTATAATTATTTTAAGACTAAGACCTGGCTTGTTCCACTAGTCTCTCTATAACTGAGCTTTTATCTCTAAAACCCAATCCTCACAGCTCTATCAGCACTGCTTTATATTATGGATCTGATTTTGCCTGCCAATATAACTGGGCTTCTTTTTTTGTTACTTTTTTCTTTTCTTTTTAATTTTGATAACAGCTTTTTTATTTTCAAAATACATGCAAAGATAGTTTTCAACAGTAACTCATTCAATACCATGTGTTCCAACTTTTTCTCCAACTGATGGGCACCCATTCAGTTTCTAATTCCTTGCCACTACAAAAAGGGCTGCTACAAACATTTTTACACCTGTGGGTATAATGTTCCAGCTGCTTTTTTGGAGGTCTTCGGACCAGCCTTGGTCTCAGCAAAATACCAATCATGAGAATAATCAGGGATAAAGTCCAAAGTCTTTATTATCTCCTTTACAGTCTGAATCCTTTGCTTAGGGCCAGGCTAGCTTTCTGGAGGTCCTCCAGAATGGGTCTTGGTTTCAGTGGAGGAAATGCAGAAGTCGGTATAGCCACCAGGATGGTGGTCAAGTCTTCTCTTCTGTGGCTGAGTTTGTCCCCAGTTTATATATTCTATTACAATTAAATCAATTCATCATACTGAGTATAAACCTGTTAGGTTCTTACTAGGTGCTAAGTCAGTACTTAACAATTCTCTAGCTCAGGGTTCACACCTTTAGTTCACACCTTTAAAAGGAGCAAGTTCATTGGCTGTAAGTAGTTCCCACAAGCCCCTGGAGTACCCACAAGCCCATTCTCTGCGAGGATAAAAGAGGAGGGCAGTAGGGAAGGAAGCAGGCTGGATTGGATCAAGGGCAAGTCTTCCCAGGAGAACTTCAGGGAAGCTGGAGGAGATTCAGAGCCAGGATTCAGGAAGAAGAGGATTCGAGATTCTACCTTCACTCTGGCTGGAGGTTCCAGAAGCCTCCCAAGAAACCTGCTCCCAGAGAAAAGGATTTACAAAAAAGAAACCTCTTCCAAGAGAAGGATTATAATTGAGAGATGACAGAACATTTACATAAACCAACCATTATATCAGTAGGGTACCATTATTTGTTGTTAAATTAAATCAATCCTACTGAACTAGAGAACTATTAATCACCATACTAAACTAGATAACCAATTGTCTTATCAATTCCACTGAATTAACACCTTTCTCCAGAGTTCTGGCCCATTACATGTGGGTCTTTTCCCCTTTTTTATGGATCTCTTTGGGATGCAAACCTAGTAGAGACATTGCTAAATAAAAGGGTATGGACAGTTTGATAGCCCTTTGGGCATAGTTCCAAATTATTCTCTAGAACAATTGAATAAGTTCACAACTCCACCAACAATTTATGTGACCCAGTTTTCCTACATTCCCTCCAACATTTATCATTATATTTTCCTGTCATGTTAATCAATCTGAGAAATATATAATGGCACCAGAAAATTGTCTTAATTTGCATATTTCTAATAAATAGTGATTTAAAGCTTTTTTTCATATGACTTAAAATGGCTTAAATTTCTTTATCTGAAAATTGTTCATATCCTATGACCATTTTTTCAATTGGAAAATGGATTCTATTCTTATGAATTTGTGTGAATTCTCTATGTATTTTAGAAATGAGGCCTTTATCAGAACCTTGAATATAAAGCTTTTCCCCAGTTTTCTGCTTCTTTTCTAATTTTGTCTGGATTAATTTTGTTTGAAAAATTGTTTTTAATTTAACATAGTCAAAATTATCCATTTTTCATGTCATAATGTACTCTAGTTCATTGACCATAAATTCCTTTATCTTCCCCAAACTTCAAATGTAGACTATCCTTTCTTTTTCTAATTTGCTTATAGTATCACTCCTTTTGTCTACATCATGAACCCACATAAACCTTGATATAGGTTGTTAGATGTGAGTCAATGCCTGCCGTACTAACTTCCAATTTTCCCAAGAATTTTTTGTCAAATAATGAATTCTTATCCCAGATTTGTCAAACACTAGGTTACTATAGTCATTGACTATTGTGTTTAACCTATTCCATTGATTTACTACTTATTTCTTAGCCAGTACCAAATGATTTTGGTGATCTAACTTTTCTAAACTTCCTTAACTTCCTTCTTTTTAATTTTTATTTTTTTATTAATTATAGTTTTTATTTACCAGATATATGCATGGGTAATTTTACAGCATTGACAATTGCCAAACCTTTTGTTCCAATTTTTCCCCTCTTCCCCCCCCTCAGGTGACAGGTTGACTAATACATATTAAATATGTTACAGTATAAATTAAATACAATGTATATATACATGTCCAAACACTTAACTTCCTTCTTGTTTATTTTGTCATTTGGTTTATCTAATTCTGATAGAGGGAAGTTGAGATTCCCCACTAATATAGTTTTGCTGTCTATTTCTTCTTGAAATTTTCTTAAGTTCTCTAGGAATTTGGATGCTATACCACTTAGTGCATATATATTCAGTATTGATATTAATCCATTATCTATGATACCCTTAAGAAAAATATCTCTTTTAATTAGGTCTATTTTTGCTTTTGCTTGATCTGAGATCAACGTCACTATCCCTGCTTTTGATACTTCAGATGAAGCATAATAGATTCTGCTCCACTCTTTTACCTTTACTCCATATGTATCTCTCTGCTTCAAATGTATTCATATAAACAATATATTGTAAGATTCTGGTTTTTAATCCAATCTGCTATCTGCTTTTGATTTATGGGAGAGTTCATTGCATTCACATTCACAGTTAAAATTAACTCTGTATTTTTTACCATCCTATTTTTCCCAAATTATATTTGTTTCTCTCTTTTCCCCCTTTCCCTTCTTATCAGTGTTTTGCTTCTGACCACCACCTCCCTCAATCTGTCCTCCCTTTTTTCAGTCCCTTCTCCCTTTTATGTCCTTTTCTCCTTCTACTTCTGTCCTCCCTTCTATTAGTCCCCCCTTTCTCTTTCCTTTCTCCTCCTACTTACCTATTGGATGAGAAAAGTTTCTATATCAAACTAAATATGTATTCTATTACCTCTTTGAGCCAAATTCCATGAAATTATGGTTTAATGTTCATCCTCCTTTCATCTTTCTCTAAACCGTAACACGTCTTTTTTTGCCTCTTCATGTGATATAATTTTATCTCCCCTTTCCTCTTCTTCCAATACAATTCTTTGTCCACCTCTAGTTTCTTTTGTATATCAACACTATATATCATTGTATATCAACATTAGAGTCAGCTTATACCCACACTACCTAACTATACCCCTAACAAAGGTACAATTCTCAATAGTTACACATACCATTTTCCCATGTAGGGATGTAAACATTTTAACCATTATAAAACAGTTTTTTCTTTGCTTTTTTTACCTTCTTATGCTTCTCTTCAGTTCTGTATATGGAAATCAAAATTCTGTTTAGTTCTCATCTTTTCATCAAACATAATTGCACATCCCCTATTTCATTCAATGTCCGCCTTTTCCTCTGAAAGATAATGATTAGTTGTGCTCAGTAGTTGATTACTGGCTGCAGTACAAGCTCCTTTGCCCTCCTGAATGTCATATTCCAGTCCCTTTGATACATTAAAGTGGAATCTGGTAGGTCCTGGGTAATTCTGATTGTGACTCTTCGATATTTGGATTCTTTCTTTCTGGCTGCTTGTAGCATTTTCTCCTTGATCTGATAATTCTGGAATTTAGTTACAATATTCCTTGGAGTTTTTTTGAGGTATCTTTCAGGAAGTGATCAGTAATTGTTGAATTCTTTCAATGGCTATTTTGTCGTCTGATTCTAAGATATAAAGGCACTTTTTCTTCATGATTTCTTGAAAGATGTTGTTTAGGCTCTTTTTATCATCATGGTTTTTAAGTAGTCCAATAATAATTAGATTGTCTGTTCTGTATCTATTTTCTAGATCAATTATTTTTCCAATGAGGTATTTTATATTTTCTTTAATGTTTTCTTTTTTCTTTCTTTCTTTCTTTTTTTTTTTTTGGTTTTTGTTTCTTGATGTCTCATTGAGTCATTCACTTCCATTTGTCCAATTCTAATTTTTAGGGATTTTTTTCAGTTAGATTTTAAAACTTAATTTACATTTGGCCAATCATACTTTTAAAGGAATTGTTTCATTTATTGGATGTTTTCCATTTCACCAATTCTATTTTTCTTTCTTTTTTTTTTTCAAATTAAATAGTAACCATTTATTTATTTATTTAATAGTTTTTATTTACCAGATATATATATGAGTAATTTTATAGCATTGATAATTGCCAAACCTTTTGTTCTAATTTTTCTCCTCCTCCCCCCCCCCCAGATGGCAGGTTGACCAATACATGTCAAATATATTAAAGTATAAATTGAATACAATATATGTATACATTCCAAACAGTTGCTTTGCTGAACAAAAAGAATCAGACTTTTAAATAGTGTACAATTATCCCATGAAGGACATAAAAAATGAAGGCAGACAAAAACAGAGGGATTGGGAATTCTATGTAGTGGTTCATAGTCATCTCCCAGAGTTCTTTTGCTGGGTGTATCTGGTTCAGTTCATTACTGCTCTATTGGAATTGATTTGGTTCATCTCATATTTGAAGATGGCCATATCCATCAGAATTGATTATCACATAGTATTGTTGTTGAAGTATACAATGATCTCCTGGTCCTGCTCATTTGACTCAGCATCTGATCATGTAAATCTCTCCAGGCCTTTCTGAAATCATCCTGTTGGTCATTTCTTACAGAACAATAATATTCCATGATATTCATATACCACAGTTTTTTCAGCCAATCTCTAATTGATGGGCATCCACTCACTATCTAGTTGCTGGACACTACAAAGAGAGCTGCCACAAACATTCTTGCACATACAAGTCTCTTTCCCTTCTATAAGATCTCTTTGGGATAGAAGCCCAGTAGTAACACTGCTGAGTCAAAGTATGTGCACAATTTGACAACTTTTTGAGTATAGTTCCAAATTGCTCTCTAGAATGGCTGGAAGCATTCACAATTCCATCAACAATGTATCTATGTCCCCTCCAACATTGCACATTATCTTTCCCTGTCATTTTAGCCAATCTGACAGGTTTGTAGTGGTATCTCAGTGTCTTAATTTGCATTTCTCAGATTAATAATGACTTGGAGCATCTTTTCATATGGCTAGAAATAATTCAATTTCTTCATCTGAGAATTGTCTGTTCATATCCTTTGACCATTTATCAATTGGAGAATGGCTTGATTTCTTATAAATTAGAGTCAATTCTCTATATATTTTGGAAATGAGGCCTTTATCAGAGCCTTTGACTGTAAAAATGTTTTCCCAGTTTATTGTTTCCCTTCTAATCTTATCTGCATTAGTTTTGTTTGTACAAAAACTTTTCAATTTGATATAGTCAAAGTTTTCTATTTTGTGATCAATAATGATTTCTATTCTTCTTTGGATATAAAGTCATTCCTCTTCCACAGGTCTGAGAGGCAAACTATCCTATGGTCCTCTAATTTATTTATAATCTCATTCTTTATGCCTAGGTCATGAACCCATTTTGACCTGATTTTGGTGTACAGTGTTAAGTGTGGGTCAATGCCTAGTTTCTGCCATATTAATTTCCAATTTTCCCAACAATTTTTGTCAAACATTGAGTTCTTATCCCAAAAGCTGGGGTCTTTGGGTTTGTCAAACACTGGATTATTAAAGTTATTGATCACCTTGTCCTTGGACCTAACCTATTCTACTGATCAATTAGTCTATTTCTTAGCTAATACCAAATGGTTTTGGTAACTGCTGCTTCACAATATAATTCTAGCTGTGGTACAGCTACGCCACCTTTATTTGATTTTTTTTTCATTAATTCCCTTGAAATTCTTGACCCTTTGCTTTTTTATATGAACTTTGTTGTTATTTTTCCTAGGTCATCAAAACAGTTTTTTTGGGAGTCTGATTGGTATAGCACTAAATAAATAGATTAGTTTAGATAGTATTGTCATCTTTATTATATTTGCTCTCCCTATCCAAGAGCATTTAATATTTTTCCAATTGGTTAGATCAGACTCAATTTGTGTGGAAAGTGTCTTGCAGTCCTACTCATATAGTCTCCAATTTTCCCTTGCCAGATAGATTCCCAAACATTTTATACTATCGGTATTTACTTTAAATGGAATTTCTCTTTGTAACTCTATTAGACTTTGTTAGTGACATATAAGAATGCTGATGATTCATGTGGGTTTATTTTGTATCCTGCAACTTTGCTAAAGGTGTGGATTATTTCTAATAGCTTTTTAGTAGAATCTTTGGGGTTCTCTAAGTATACCATCATATCATCAGCAAAGAGTGATAATTTGGTTTCCTCATTATCTACTCTAATTCCTTTAATCTCTTTCTTCACTCTTATTGCCAAAGATACCATTTCTAATACAATATTTCTCCCCCCGATTTCCCCTCCCGAGGCTGGGGTTAAGTGACTTGCCCAAGGTCACACAGCTAGGAAGTGTTAAGTGTCTGAGACCAGATTTGAACTAGGGCCCTCCTGAATTCAAGGCTGGTGTTCTATCCACTGTGCCACCTAGCTGCCCCTTTCTAATACAATATTGAATAGTAATGGTGATAGTGGGCAACCTTGTTTCACTCCTGATCTTATTAGGAATGGTTGCAGTTTATCCCCATTACATATGATGCTTATTGACAGTTTTAAAAAGATGCTACTGATTATTTTAAGGAAAAGTCCATTTATTCCTATACTCTCAAGTGTTTTTAATACAAATGGATGTTGCATTTTATCAAATGCTTTTTTTGCATTTATTGAGATGATCATATGGTTTTTGTTAATTTGGTTAATAATATGATCAATTATACTGCACCAATCCTATTTTTCAAAGAGCTGTTTTCTTTTTCCATTTCATCAAATCTGTTTTTTAAGAAGTGGTTTTCTTTAGTATATTATTCCATCTTACCAAATGTATTTTTAAGGAGTTCTTTTCTCTAGTTTCTGTGTTACTTTTTCAAACTTTCTTGCAAAGCTTTTATTTCCTTTCCCTATTTTTCTTTTAACTATCTTTACAGATCCTTTTTAAAAATTCTTCCAAGTCTTTTGAGTTGGAAACCAGTTAATATGCCCCTCTGAAACTTCATCTGGATGTGTTTTGCTTTAGTATCTCAGTGTTTGAATTCCATTCTTTCCTGTCTCCATAATAGTTACATTTGGTCAAATCTCTCTCTCTCTCTCTCTCTCTCTCTCTCTCTCTCTCTCTCTCTCTCTCTCTCTCTCTCTCTCTCTCTCTTCTTCAGATTTTCTGCTCATTTTTAAAGATTGGGGTCTGCTCCTAGAGCACAGGGGAAATTTTCCTGAGATTCTTCTACAAGTAACATGGGTTTTACAATGCCCCACGGCTAGTGCGGCTGCAGGCTTCTTCTTTGTGCTGGGTGGATCTGGCCAATCACCACTTCTTATGCTGAGATTCAGGAGCTCCCTATTTGCAGAATACAGAATTTAGTTGTGTTGGAGAGCTCACAGCTAGTCTGCTCATCTTCTGGCTTCTGAACCAGGACAGAGTAGTTAACACTACTATATTTTAGCTAAGAACCTCTCACTAGATTTCCCATGTGGGACCTGTCTCCCTAAGGTCTCCCTGCACCATGCCTGCACTGGGCTATGTTGCCCCACCTTGCTCAATTGAGACATACCTTTCCTGAAGTGCTCCCAAGTTATCTGCTGCTTGTTATACTCCAAATATCTGTGGTTCTGTCACTCCAAAATCTGTTCAGAGGCTTGATCTAGTGTTAATTCTAAGTGAAGCCAGGAAGACCTCAGGCAAAATCCTGTCTACTCTTGGCCATCTTGGCTCCACCCCCCACCTCCACCCACATTGCTTTATTTTTCTAACACTATATTCCTCTGACAAAACTTTTCCTCAACTTCTCTCTACTATGAGCATCCTGGATTTCCTGCTTTACCCTCTCCAATAAAACATGGATCCCTCTGTTTTCAAAGTGAGAGACCCAGGTTAAGCTTTTGAAAAATAAATTGATTCCTATTTACAGAATCCTTCTTTTACTCTAATGAATTTATGTTTCATTTTAAGTTTCAAATTGTTTCCCTCCCCATCCCACACTAGAAAAGGCCACCATTTCACATACAAACACCCCACTCACACTCAAACACATTTACACACATATAAAATCATACTATGCATACTTCTATTTATCAGTTCCTTGGAAATGTATAGCATTTTCCTTCATATGCCCTTTGTAGGTGAACTGAATATTTATAATACTCAGAATCACTTAGTTATTCAATTATTCTTCAAACAGTATTGTTGTTACCATATACAATGTTCTCTGGATTCTGCTCATTTTCCTCTTCATTATTTCATTCAAATGTTTCCATGTTTTTTCTAAAATCAACATGCTCTTCATCTCTCACAGCACATTCATAAAATTTTTAGGACTAGAAAACAAGTTAGAGATCACCTCATGATGGAATATTTGCTGGTGTGAAAATATCTCCTAGAATTAAAGTTTATTAATTCCCTGATCAACCTAATCTGAGTGCAAAATAAGAAGCTTGAGTGCCTGCTAGAAATCAAGCTCTGAAGATAACATTAATGTTCAATGAAGCACATTTCAAATTTCCATACCTGGAATACTAGCATAGCCTCTGCTGGTGTATTATTCCTTATAACTCTTTGTAGCTTTGGAGATTCATGAAACAAAACTCGTATCCAGAATAGTTTCTTGGTAATCAGGACTGAATTGCTGCATTAATATTTGTTCTCAAATCTCATTGCCAGGAAGAAGACATGGCAAAATTGAAGATATTTCAGGTGATTTAGTCTGGGCCAAAGGCATAATTTCTTTAGGTCATGTTGATCTGCCACTCTGGACGCATTAAATTTCTCCCAAGCTACCACACTTACCCTCATCCTCCACTACTCACCAATTCTATCCACTCCTTTCTTTGTACATGTTCCCAACTCTTCTATCTGAGCCCTCTATCAGTCACAGTGGGAAGAACCTCACAACTTCCCACTGCTTAGATACCATTGAGAAAAATCACTTTCTCTACCATGTTACCTAGTGACTATTCTCCAGATGGAATGTTCCCAACCACAAAGGAAGATCTCTTCTTTCCCAACTTCTTGCCCTTACATAAGCACAAAGCAAAGGAGACTCATTCTCCATTGACAAGAAGATCTTATGCAAATAGACTTAACTCCCAGGTTACATACATAAATAATTGAATATTAATGCTAATACTGAGCACTGATACCAAAATTGTCTCGATGGAATATAATATTTAATCATAAAAGATTTCTTCCTCAGCTACATGAGTTATTAACCAAGAAGTCTGGCCTTGGCATTACTCCTATATTATTTTACCCCATATGTATTAGAATAGAACAATTGAGGCCCAGTAACCATAAGACATTAAAATAAAAAAAAAAAAATCCTTCCTGGGTCACCAGCAAAAAGCAGTCTCTAGAGTCTGAAAGGCCCAAGTTTCTACTTTGCCATTTATATTTGGAGCTATTATAGAAGGTTATTAACTTCTTATTTCATTAGGGTATTGCTGAGAAAAAATTTTGAAGAGGAATACTGAATATTTCATCAAAAAATACTTTTTCTCCATTAACAAAAGAAATAAAACTTAACTAACCATTTAAAAGTAAAAGTAAGTTTTATTCTAAAAACATACATTTACAAAATACAGAAACTATAAAAAATTTTAGTGAGATATTTAGGACATGGCTGAGCAAACCTAGCATATCTTCTATATATGCTAGAGGTACCTATGTTATCTTTGATAAATCACCAAAACTCTTTGGGTCTCAGTTTACTCAAGTAGTCAGTCAACAAGTTTTTATTATTTTTATTTTTATTTTTTCTGAGGCTGGGGTTAAGTGACTTGCCCAGGGTCACACAGCTAGGAAGTGCTAAGTGTCTGAGAGCAGATTTGAACTGAGGTCCTCCTGAATTCAAGGCTGGTGCTCTATCCACTGCGCTGCCTAGTTGCCTCCAGTCAACAAGTTTTTAATAAGAACTACTTGAGTGACATTTTCCAAGCAAGGGGGTTACAAAAAAAGGTTAAAAAAGGCTTTTTCCTCAAGGAGCTCATATTTTAAAGAGGAAGAAAAATGGTCAAACAAATATGTATGTGTATGTACAGGTATACATAAAATTATAAATTTATCATGCTTTAATGTTTGCATTATTTATTATATGTGATTATATGTAGCTATATGTATTATATACTATATATTTTATAATAAAATTCTATTTTTGTTATTATATATTGTTACATTTCATTTATAAAACACACAAACATGCATATTCACAGAAATATACCAAAATGTCTACGTATAAATAAATGCAGTGTAATCTCAGAATTTTTTCATCTATAAGTTTTTTGTTGTTATTGGAGCTTTAAAGCTATATATTTATTAATCCATACATGTATAAAATTTAACTAACTGGTGGAATGACTTATAACATCTCTATCGGCTTTTGCTTTCTATTCTCATGTAAAGTCATTGCAGAGTATGTGGCTTCCTGGGTGTGAGTTGCTACAGACAGCATGCACTATGGATTCCTCCAGAGCTCAGAGTGGTTACTTCAGCAAATGTTAGAGAGTTCAATGATGCTAAAAGGAACAACTTCTACATTACTCAAACTTAGTCATTGTAAGAAAGAAAACAAAAGTTTTCATTTTTCATATGTTCTGCATAATAGACCTCACATAGCTAATGCTTGGCAAATATTGATTATTACTGATAATGCCCAGGATTAGAGTATTAAGTTATATAAGATAATAAATATTTCAGTAGGCCTGAGAGGCATAGCTTCCCTGTTCATTTAACTAATCTAATTAATTTTCACTCAGAATGGGGAAGAGGGAGCAGAGAAAGAAACCTGTCTAAATAGTTAAGGTACTTCTGATGAATCTCCACTAACATGAACATATTGTGGTTAAGCACCCTTTTAATTAGGGTGATCCCAAGCCTACTCAATCATAGTTATTAACTTTTGATCTCCTGGGAACATAAATGCTCTAACATGAGATATAAACTCACTTTAAGAAAATCTCTCCTAAGTAATGACTGATTTAAGAACTGATCCATGGCTGATTTCACTCCTTCTTCTCACTAACACTACCAGATACATATATGCCCACTTACATACATAATAAATACTATCCTACCACAGACAACTCTGGCATCATGAAGGTTCCTTTAAAAATAATCAATTGCTGTATTTCTTTTGCCTCTTACATAGAATTAGGGGAAATGACAAAAGTAAAGGCGGAGGACATTACATAATAAGGGCATGCAGAATTCCATTGGAGATGGGAGAAAGCAGTGTACATTATACTGGATTTGAAGTTAAACAGCTTATATAGTTTGAAATCCTAACTCTGCTACCTTATAAATCATATCTTTTATGACCTTGTAAGTCACTTCTCATAAGTTTCCTAGCCTGTAAAGTACTAAAAGAGTTGGACTGAAAGATCTATAAAGTCCCTTATTGCTCTTAATTCCTGTTATCTATGAGAAGGAGAATAAACAGCAAGAGAAATCTAGGACCAAGGAAAAGAGAAAGTGGAATGGTCTACATAATCAAAAAAAAGGGACAGTCAGCCATTCTAAATTAGCTTCCCATGGATTGCATTGTACTAAGCTCTTAGGAATAGCTATGAAGAAATGAAAATAGCTTCCAAAATAAAAAGAAAACTATAATACCGTAGGGTCATGAATATGCTAGTAAATATTTAACAACTGGCCCTCGAGGTTGGGGGATAATGTAGATACAGCACAATTTTAACTTAATCTGCATTATGGACATCTTTTCATCACTTTCCTAAGCCTAGAAAATCAATAAAACAATAAACCAAGACTTGATTTTTAACTTTCCCATTTCTGAGATGTAAATGCTCGTATTGAAAATTATAACAATTGACTTTCAAATAAACAGTTTGAACTGGTTCCATACAATCCTGAATAGGGTGGAAAAGAAATACACACACACACATACACACACACACATATATATATTTACAAGTTGTCCCAAAAGACTTAGTGTAGATTTAAGACATTAAAGCTTTAATAAGCTATTAAAAGCTATTAAATGATTATTATTATTATTAATAGCTTAAAATTGAATTCAATCTTTTATGTATAATGTTACCTGTATAGTCACATATATTTGCATAGAAATATATATAATATATATTTATGCATCTATATGTATGTGCATATAGAATAATTACAAAACTATATTTTTAAAAAGGGGGGATAGAGATAGTATTGATACACTAAACAAGAATTGGCATTAAGCAAGGAAAAGTTCCTGAAGGAGATTGACATGAAATTGTGATTCAAGATGCTTGAGAAGGAAGCTATCTATAGAAAAAGTTTTTTACTTGAGGAAAAAAGAGAATAGGTTGATTTTTAAATACTTAGGAACATATAATGTCAAAATTTGAGATAATACATGTAGGGGTTGTAAAATCTTAAATAAGAAGACCCTACTCTTTGCTATGATCTCCTATTTCTTTTTTTTTTCTATTTCTTCCCAGCCCCTTTCCAAGGTCTTCTGGGAGTTTTTGCCTTTGGGATGTACCTCTAATTTTGCCACTTTGTGAATGTGAAGCTTCTCTGACCACCTTCATTTGAAATGAACAACAGGAATTATTATCTGAACAATTCATGTTGGCAAATGATCACGTACCACCTTCTGATCAATGAGTTCAGGACTTAGAATTAGGGTTTGAATCCCACTCATTAACTCAGTGACAGTTGGCTATTCACTTAACTTCTCTCAGACTCATGTATAAAATAAGAATAATAATGAAACCTACATCAAGGGTTTTTGTGAAGATCAGATGAGATAAAATATGTAAAGTGTCCTACAAAAATTTAAAAATTTATAGTTAGATATTATTCTCTTATTAATAAAGTATTTTATTATTAATTAATTTTCTCATATTCACATATTCTTAATTTTACAAATTCACATATTCTTATTCTCTAGCTAGAGTTGCTTTTTAAGAGTAGAGATTATCCTATATTTGCATTCCCCTCAACCTTCACTAGTCAGTCCACCAGACAGTCAATGAATGTTTATTAAATTCCTATTATGTTACCTATAGGAATACAAGGAAAGACAAGACATTGCCTGACCTTAAAGAGTTTAACAATTTAATAGGGCAAGACAACATCCATACCAAAAAAAAAAAAAAAAAATCAAACTGAAAAGCAGCCAGAGGGAAGGCACAATGCCTAGTGCCAGGGCATAATAGAAAAGTCCAGAGGAGTATCTTGCATGTCCCATATGTTCAATAATAATTTGCTGTAGCATGGCAAAGTGGAAAGAATATTGGTTTTCAAATTAGAAGACAGGCACGAAGGTCCCAAGCCCTGACACATTAATTGTGTAACCATGAGCAAATCATTTAGGCTCCCAATACTTCGGTTTTCCCATTAGTAAAATTGGAACAACTATACATCTTTGATTATATAATGGATTTGGGGTGGGGAAAAATGCTTTACCAATCTTAAAGCACTATACAAATGTAATATATTATTATTTATTTATTTGGTTAGGAGTCGGGGGTGGGTGGGAAGCTAAGAGTAACTTGAAACTTTGATTTAAAAATGAACTTGTATACTCTGATCTGTGGTTTTCAGAATCAATGTGTAATTAATTAGAGCTCATTAGGGAAATCACTCTATTTCTTGTCTTTAAAACTAGAGCATTCTGTTCAAATGTTTTAAATTGCTTAAAAGTTTACCAAAAAACTAGGCTAGCCTCTTTTGAAGGACTGGTCTGAGAAACCTAGCTAGCTGGAGGTAATTAATTAAACTCACCTAAAAGCAATACTCAACTAAGAGAATCATTCAGTAAAGATGAGGGATATTTGAAAAAAAAATGGAGAATATGAAGGAAAAGAATTTTTTCCTAATAAGAAAAAAAAGAACAATAAATTATGAATAGTATGGGAGCTTGTCTCAATAATCTTTCCTTTTCTAGATAATTCACATGGAAGAAGTTTAGTTTGGCTATATTTTTGTTTCTTCCTTTAGAAAATAAAAGATGCAGAATAAATAGAGGGAGAAGCAACCTGAGATCTAATTAGCAGTGCTCAGAAGGTACCAAGGGCATTCTTTCTGAAAAGTGGAAAAAAGTAGAAATCAAATCACCTTCAAGGTCTTTATGACACAAACATCACAAACATTGAAGCAACAAGAAATTGAATAAAGTCTTTTTGATATTTGAAGTGTATGTCAGAAAATGACAAAGGGTTCCTAAAGCATTTAAAAAGCCATTAGAGTAATCAAGGATTGCTTAATAGTTATTATTTGCATGTAAAGGGCATAGCACTATAATTTTGATGTCTACATTTTGTTCACTTTTGCTCCAACTTGTACATTATCATTTTTGTTGGAAATTAATAATGAGTAACATAAATATGTGATAAATGGTAATTTAAACTATTCTGATAAAGTTGTACATTTGTGAGGCATAAAGGGAAAACCTTAATTGTAATTATTTTGTATTCTGTGCTTCTGCTTCCAGCAAAAACATCTACCATTCTACCCCACTCCTCCCCCCCAAAAAAAAAAACATGAAGCATCAGGCTGCCAACACAGGGTCTGAGGAACACAAAGATGAGCTAAGACTGTGAATTTTTTGCTCATGTGTTTTATTCAATAAAGTTCTCCTCATCCATAGATAACTTTCATGAATGCAATCTCCAATGGTTAATAAATCCTCAGATCATCTTATATTCCCATTCAGAGAATCTCATGCTGCAGATCTTAGAATTATCTACTCAGAGTTATAAGCAAAATGAATATCACCTGTAATACCTCCTACAAATTGTCATCTACATTCTGCTTGAATTCTTGCAGGTTGAGAGAACTCACTATTTCTCCTTTTTGGATAGTTTATATTATTGGAAAGTTTTCCCTCACATCAAATCTAAATTTTTCCATTCATTGTTCCTAGTGCTAACCTCCAGTGCCAAATAGAAAAAATATAACCTATCCTTTATATCATAGTCCTTCAAGCATTGGAAGACATATATTGGCTCCCAAGCCCCAACTCCTGAATCTCTTCTTCTCCAGGATATATATGCTGTTCCTTCAACTGATCTTCTTATGTTGTGATTCAAGGCTCACAGCCTAAATTCTCTATTCTTACTCAAAAACTGGAACTAGAATAAGTTACACAACTATGTTGACTAGAATCATTACAGGTTTATATTAACCAATTACAATTAGATGCTCACTGAAGCAAGAAATACTTTCACTCCTCCCTAAATGATATTCTTTCTCACTTGTTATGGGGGCTATTTCAAACTTTCCTTTCCTTTCTCAAGTCTCCAGCAGCACTCCTCTCGCCAATATGGCTTCATACTTTACTAAAAAAGTCAAAGACATTCTTCTTGAGTTCCTTCTCCTTCCCTTCTCATCCTATGACTTCTGAACTTTCAAGTTTCTCCTTTATTCTCTGGTGTAGAAGGGGCACTTCTCCTCCACAATGCCAATCTCTCTATAGATAATTTTGACCTTGTTCCCTCCCATTTTATCCAATACAATGCCCCTTCTATTTTCTACCTTTCCTCTTCCCTCCCCTCTTTTTCATCTTTAATCTCTTTTCTTTTATTAGTTCCTTTACTTATTTCTACAAAAATGCCCACATGTTCCCTATCCTTCAAAAAAACTCAATCCTACAATCTATCATCTACTGACCTGCTTGTCTCTCATCTTTCTCAGGCCAATTCCTTGAGAAACTATATATACCTGATGCCTTTACTTCCTCTACTCTCACTCTTATTAACCCTATGCAATCTTATCTCTTTACTAAACTGAAATTGCTCTCTCCAAAGTCATCAATCTAACAAGCCTTTTCTCAATTGTCATCTTTTTTTTACCTCATTGAAGCATTAGCATTATTGATTCCCTAGCAAAGAATTGGAAAACAAGTAGATGTCCATCATTTGGAGAATAGCTGAATATTTTATGGTATATGAAAATAATGGAACATTATTGTTATATAAAAAATGATGAACAAGCTGATTTTAGAAAGGCCTGAAAAGATTTACACAAACTGATGCTGAGTAAAACAAGTAGAATGAAGAATATAGTATACATAGTAACAGCAAGATTGTGTGATGATCAACTATGAAAGACTATTCTTCTTAGCAGTTCAGGGATTCAAAGCAACTATAGACAATAAATGTAAATCAACACATGTTAAGTTCATTTTTTCCCTTTTTTCTTCTGTTGTTTTTTCCTCTCATGTTTTTCTCTTTGGTCCTGATTTTTCTCTCCCAAAATGATTCATAAATAAATGTATATTTTTAAAATAATGTACATGTATAGCTAAAAAAATAAAGAAAACAATAAAAAATTATTGATTCACTCTTTGGGTTTTCATGACACTGCTCTTGGTTTGCTCCTATCTGTCTCAAAAGTGTTTTTCCTTTATAACTCCATGATAGCTTCTAACTTGTGGGAGTTTGTCCTAATTCATCTTCTCTTCTCCTCACTAATACACTCTTATTTGACTTCCTTGTATCCCAATGTTCAAATTTGTTCTCGGCTACTTACTAGCTGTGATCCTGGTCACGTTACTTTCCCTTGTTTGTCTTAGTTTCTTCCTCTGTAAAATGATTTAAATATGAAAACCCCAACAGGGTCATGAAAAGTTGAACATAACTGAAACAGAATAAAATCCTTTATGTATACCTAACACATGCATGTTGTCTCCCTTAAAGGCAGGGCCTATTTCTTGAAATTATTAGTCCCAGAATTCAGCACAATCTCTGGCAATTGCTAAGTGCTTAAAAAATGCTTACTGATTTTTTATTTATTAAAGACTAAGCCAAATTGGTCCATTCTCCTATGAATCAGGAACATAATTTTTACCACCTAGGATAAAAATAGTAGAGGCATGGTACATGGTACTCATGGCAAGAGGAGAGAAGATGACCAAGTAACAACCTCATTCATTGGTGGGTTTTTTTGGTATCCATCTTCAACAAAAAACCTTCACTAACTAGCAAGGACTCAAACTGAACAATATTAGTTAAGTCTCTAAACTGTATTGGAGAAGTAGCATTCTCTCTCCCATGTAAGCACTTGTCAAGCTCAGGCATTCTGACCTGTTATAGTTTTGTCAAGTATCATTCTTTACCTGGGGCCTGGTACCTCTATAGCAGAAATAATAGCTCAACAGTAGTATTCAGTTTGTAGATATAGATCTCACATGTATACTTTAATAATCGTTATGTCATGGCTTCTCTAACACTGCCATCACATCACACCTTGATTACTGTAATAGCATGCTGGTGGGTCTGTCTGCTTCAAGTCTCTCCCCATTCTATTAATTCTCCATTTAGCCACTAAAGTGCTTTTCATGAAATGCAAGTCTGATCATGTCACCCCACTACTTAATAAACGCCCCTGTTTTTAAATTGTCTCTTATTTCTTCTAATACAAAATTAAACATTAAAAGCTCTTCAGAAGCTAGATCCCTTCTACCTTTCCAGTATTCTTATATATTACTCCCTAACATATATTTTTTCGTCCAGGGACACCAGCCTCTATGCCATTCCATGAACAAGAAGCCCCATCCCTCAGCTCTAGGGATTTTCTCTATTGTTCCTCATGTCTATAACACTCTCCCTTCTCCACATCAAATATTGATTTTCTTGGCTTCCTTTTAATCCCAACTAAAATCTGACCTTCTACACAAACCTTTTTCTAGCCCCTCTTAAGTATAACATTTTTCTTTATTTAATAATTTCTTATTTATCCTATACTTAGCTTGCTCTGTATATATTTGCTTGCTTGTTGTCTCCATTAGATATTAAGCACCTTGAGGGCAAAAACTGTTTTTATCCTTTTTTGTAGCCCCAGAACTTAGTATTGTACCTGAAATATAGTAAGTATTTTAATAATTTTTATTGATTGAGTGGTCAAAGGATGAATAAACAGTTTTCAAAGGAAGAAGCACAGACTATTAACAGTCATAAGAAAGATTACTTCAGATAACCAAGCATGAGAAAAGTGAAAATCAAAGCTACCCTGAAAACTGATAAATATGACCAAAGACAAGAAAATGTATGAAAGTTGAAAGAATTGTGAATTAATCCAGGTTTTCCAATTCCAAATCCATTTTTTCTTTCCATTGGGTCATGGTGTTCTGAGGGAAACTGTATTCAGAGCATCTGAGACAGCTACAATGGGTAGAGTGTGGGATTTGGAATCAGGAAGACCTGAATATGAGTCCTTCCTAAGACATTAGCTTTGTGGATCTGACCAAGTCTCTTAATCTTTTTCACTTTCAGTTCCTCATCTGCAAAATGGAGATAATCCAACCATTCTAAAAAGCAATTTGGAGTTATTCTGAAAATATTTATATTTTTTTTAATCCTGAGATTCACTAGATATCTAGTCAAAGTAAGAAAAAGATGGAGGGTAAGTCTTACATACAACAAAATATATGTAGTAATATTTGCTGTAGTATAAAGAACTTCAAACAAAGTAAATGTCAACGGGGGCTGATGAACAAATTTTGGTCCATGGATGTTATAGAATATCACCATGCTGTCAGAAATGGTAAATATAAAGAATTCATAGAGCAATGAGAATATTGATAGAGAATAAAGCAAGCTGTGGGATATATACAGTGACTATAGCAATGAAACCCAATAGAACAACAAAAACAAAAAAAAAATCAAAATGAACTCTACATGATTAAAATCACTACAATTATCCAAAGATAAGGGTAGAGAAAATATATGATCCTACAGCTTCTTTGCTTCTTTTCAAAAATGGAGTGTGTATGTGTAGTATTATATACAGTGCCAAACATTTGTTTTATTGGTTAGTTTTGCTAAATAGTTTCTCTAGATAAATAGATAGCATGACAGACAAAACATATTTCTTTGGTAGGACATATATTTTGAAATAAAAGTATTAAATAACCAAAAAATGGGGCAACGAGGTGGTTCATTTATTAGATAGAGTGTCAGGCCTGGTCAGGACAAATCATGTTCCTGAATTCAAATCAGACCTCTTAGATGCTTACTATCTATATGATGCTGAATAAGTTACTTAACTCTGTTTGCCTTAGTTTTTCCATCTGTAAAATGATTTGGAGAAGAAAATGACAAACCCTCCAGTACCTTTGGTGAGAAAATCACTAATGGAGTCTCAAGTAATCAGACATGACTGAAATGTTTGAATAATCACAACTTAGCCAAAAGTGAATAGAAATAAAATGAAATAAATCAATATTGCATTGAAAAGTAATCCTTTTAGTTATCACTTCAGCTTCCTAAATATTTTAGCATAAAACCTTCCATGCTCCTAGAATTATGGGTCATAGGGACAGTTTATTAATTCAGGAGATCCCAGAGATTAAAAGCACTTCTAATTCTCAGATACATAAACAAAAGGCAGGCTCATTACAATTATAATAATTGTAGGATTTTTATATTCCATTATGAGGAAATTCATGGTCAGGATCATTCTAGTTGACTCTAAATTGAATATTTATCTTACACAATTTAAAATAACAGTTATTAGAATTCCTTTAATGGAACCTTAATCACTGAGGATCTATTCTTGTCTTATCCTTCTGAATAAATTGCTTAAATTGACTGGTTGATAATTCTTTCTCTTGATAAACAATAGCAGAGTGAGAATTATATTCACATTCACATTTGATGAATCTTCTCAATCCAGACTTGGGCATTTGACAAAAAGCTATCCAGTAATTAAGCAAGTTATCTAAAATGAACCTAAAAAATCAATCTCATTTGTATTGAAAGGTGTTGATTTTGGTGATGGCTGTTTATTGGTTTTGTTTTTATTAGGAGAGAGGGGTATTTGGGGGCTTTTTTACTGAAAGCAATAGAAAATCAGAATTCTCAACAATTTAAGCACTGATATTGAAGCCATAGTGTACCTTGGATTTGAGATCAAATTAATCAGAATTGTTAATTTGTATATCCACTGTTCCATATGGGTAACATCCATTTTTAATTCCATTCCACTAGTGCAGAAATAAAAATGAAAATGTCAACAGAGGCTACTTTGGATAACCAACAGCTGACTCTATCCTTAGTACTTAAGGCTAACCTAAAGCTCAGGTTGCCAAAGGGCTTAATTTATTTCTAGGGTTTAACTGAAGGCCCTGACTTATTGGGTATTCTAGTAGATGACAGATATATTCAAAAGCGTGTCCTTCCTCATTCCATGAATATCATAAATAAATATGGGACTGCTGAAGTATTTTATTTGGCTTTGCCAAACAGTGATATTTTTTCATTGCAGCTACTAAGTAATTACAGCTTGTTCTATAATGGCAAAATAACAATATAGTTTTCTGGATTATGAAATTTAAGGAAAATTTGGATTAAGATTATTATTGCTAATAATACCTCCTTCCCCCATCACTACCACAGATAAGAACTACACATGTATGTTCATTTTAATGAGCATGGATGTCCTTTTAAGGGAACACGTGGCAAAATTCCAAGTTTCTATTTTTATTGTTGTTGAACCTGATTTTCTCAGCAACTAAGCAATTCTCCCATAATTAGCAGTGAATAATAAAAGTCATAATAAGTTCCACTACTGGCTGCCAGCCAATCCCCTTCAAAATATCATTAATTCTTCTCAGCCACTTCCACAGAAAAGGTCATATTCCAGTGATTGCAAATATCAAGGGACTGTCCCAATTCTTTAGTGGGTTGTAATGTCACATTGGCTAGATTGACTAGAGTCCAGCATTCTTTATTCAATGGAAAGATTCTTGTGGTATTTAATATAATATATTCTGCCTCATGTTGCCTGAACCCACTACAAACTTCCTTCACAGGAATATAAAATTTAGATTTAGAAGGAATTTTAAGTATCAAACCCTTCATTCTATACTTAAAATAATGAGCCCTTCAGAGGAAGTTTTTTATCCAATATTAAGTAGTAAATAGAAGTTGAAATTTGAACCCAGGTCTTCAGATTCCAAATCGATTTTTCTTTCTATTATATCAGGATGCTCCAAAAGAGACAATCCCAGAGTATTTGGGGCAATCAAGTGATACAGTGGGTAGAGCATTAGCATTGGAGACAAGAAGACCTGCATTTGAATGTTTTCTAAGATACTCCTTTTGTGAACCTGAACAGGTCACTTAATTTTTTCCAGTATTGGTTAACATATATAACAATATAATCAGATAATATATATAATTTGCTTTCTGAACCTTAAAGCACTATATGAATGTTAGCTATTAATATTGATGTTACTACTACTACTACTATTACTACTACTACTACTACTACTACTACTACTACTACTACTACTACTACTACTTCATAGATTTAGACTTGGAAAGGACATATAATCAACCCACTTTGTAGGGGAGGAAAGTGAGGCCCCTAATTTCCTTATATATATATATATATATATATATATATATATATATATATATATATCCCCAAGTTAATCACATTCCCATAAACTTATCAAAGAAACAAAAATTATTAAATCTTACTCCAGTTTTTTGAACCTCCCCTCCCCAGCTAACCAAGTCCCCACCTTAGTATCTTGCTTTCTTCTTGTGAAAAGCAGAGGTCTGGACAATAAGTTTTATTTTTTTCAAAAAACCAACAGCCCAAACGGAAGTTGGATCCAGACAACAACAGAAAGACCAGTAGAGCTAGTAGGTAGCCTGAACTAAAAGTTAAACAAAAGGTAACTTTAAGAAAACCACACCAGAACTAAGGTGCTGACTCATTAAAAGTGGAATGTCCACGGTGTCCCGAATCATGTAAGGCACAATATTATTATCTATGTTGTTTATTTTAACTCTTCTGTCTATTAAAATTAGTTCAAAAGGTTGAAAGAAAAAAAAGTCCAAACCCATCACTAAACATAGTGACCTGACCCAATTTATGAAAAATTAAAGCTGAAGAGGTTAATAAATAAATTAATTCAATAGAAATAAAGTGTGGATAAAGAAAGGAGTGAGTCAGTTGGTAGGATGTAGACGTATAGTCATCACTGAGCTCTTCCTCATTAGATAGTAAACATCATAGGAAAGTAACTGTGTCTTCATATTCTTGTGAAGTTTTCAGGAACCTGAAATTTAACTCATTTAGACATGTTAAATAAAATTTTCTTATTTTCAGTGACTAAAGGCCCTATATACACCAAAATATTTATGCAGCATGTTTTTTTTTGAAGAATTGGAAATAAAGTAGGTACACTTTAACTGGGGAATAGCTAAGCAAAATTTGGCATATTCATTTAATGGCATATTCTGTGCTATAAGTATTAGAAATATAACTAATATGGAGAGAAAACTTACATAAACTGTTGCAAATAGGAAGTAGCAGAACCAGAAAAATAATGACTAATGACTATAGCTGTCCAGAAGTAAACTTACTTATTCTTTAAATTCCACCTCAATCTCCCTGAAGTGGTGTTTAGTATTTACGAAATGCTTTCCTTCACAATTTGGATCAAATCAAATATTCCAGGAATATTTCACATAATCCCCCTACATACACAGTATGTGCAATAACATTAAACATAGGTTAAATTGAATTACTTCCTATTCCCCATACTCATTTTTCTATCTGCTGACTTTGTGCTTTTATACAAGTTCTTTCCCTTCTTCATTTTGGCAAGTCATCCATAAAGAATTTAGCCAACATTTGAGGGGACCCTACCTTAGCTTTTGATAGTATATGGATATTAATGCTGTATATAAGCTATCCAGTGGTTAGTTCTTGGCTCTTCTTATTTTCCTGATTTCATTCTTTACACTGTTTCATTTCTACAATATTTTGCTGGCAATTTGGAACTATACCCAAAGGGTTGTCAAACTGTGCATACTCTTTGATTCAGCAGCGTCTTTACTGAGTCTGTGTCCTAAAGAGATCACAAAAAGGGAAAAAATCCACATGTGCAAAAATGTTTATAACAGTCCTTTTTCTATGCAAGAAACTATAAACTGAATGGATGACCATTAGTTGTAGAATGACTGAAGAAGTTATGGCATATAAATAGAATGTTATTGTTCTATAAGAAAAGATCAACAGATTTCAAAGATGCCTGGAGAGATTTACATGAATTGATACTAAGTGAAATGAGTAGAACCAGGAGAACATTGTACACAGCAACTATGAAGTTATATGATGATCAATTCTGACAAACATGCCTCTTTTCAACAGCAAAGTAATTCAGACCAGTTCAATGGTCTTGTGAATCACAACATAGTATTCTCACCTTTTTGTTGTTTGTGTGCATTTTGTTTTGTTTCTCATTTTTTTCTTCTTGATCTTATTTTTCTTGTGCAGCATAATAATTGTGGAAATATGTATAGAATTACATGTTTAACATATAGTGGATTATTTGCCATCTAGGGGAGGGGAAAGGGAGAAGGGAGGGAAAAATGTGGAACACAAGGTTTTACAAGGTTGAATGTTGAAAATTATCCATGCATATGTTTTGAAAATTTTTTTTAAATTTCAATAAAAATATTTTGCTAGCATTCCATTGTAATATACTTATGCTTTTCTACTATCCTTTATATCAAAACTTTTAAAATTGTAGATAGAAATCATAACTGACTATGATGGATTGCAAAATCATGATTTATTATCAATAAATGTTTGATTTGTATACCTATTTTACATATTTATATATCCAGGGTCACATAAAAAGTTTTGGGGCATAAAGTGTTATGAGTGAAAAAAGGTTAAGAAGCCCTGCTTTATTTGATCCTTAAGTTTGAGTCTTCAAATTGGTGTTCCTTGACTCACAATCAAACAGCATCTCTGGAAGAATATTTACATCACAAAGATTGGATTTTGTTTCAGGAAGAAGCTATGGGTCATTAAAACATTGTACCAAACATTGTGCTAAGCTTTGAGGGAAAGGGACAAAAGACAGTCCATACCCTCAAACAATTCATAAACTAATAAGGGAGACATACAGCAAACAAATGTGTAAAAATAGGCTTTATACATGATAAATTGGAAATAATTAAGATAGGGAAGGTAATACTATTAAGAGGTGATGAGAAAGGCTTCCTGTAAAAGATGGGATTTTAGTTGGGACTTTAAAAAGCCAGGGAAAACAATTTAAAAAGGTGAAGAGGGAGAGCGTTCCAGAAATAAAAAACAAGGGCAAATGATGAAATGTCTTGTTCATAGAACAGGCAGGAGGCCAGTGTCACTGGAAAGAAGAATATATGTTGGGAAGTAACATTTAAAAGACTGGAATGGTAGGAAGGGGTAGGTTATAAAGGCCTTTGGAGCATTTTGTATGTCCTGGAAGCAATAGGAAGTCACTGGAGTTTATTGATTAGAGGAGAGATGCCATGATCAGACCTAACCTTTAGGAAAATCACTTTAGTGGCTGAAAAGATGATGGATTGGAATGAAGAAAAACTTGAGGTGGGAAGGCCCCATAGCAGCTATTGCAATAACCAAGACATGAGGTGATGAGAGCTTTCACTGAAGTGCTAACTGTCAGAGGAGAGGTACCACAGAGGAGAAATAACAAGCCTTGACAGCACATTGTACAATAGGCCAGAGATAATGAGAAGGTGATAATCACTCCTGGGCTGTTGGTTAGAGGGAGTGGGAGGATGCTGCACTCCATAGTAATAAGGAAGGTAGAAAGTAAGGAAAATTTCTCGGAAAACCTACTGTACTTGGAATTTCCTAAGGCAATGCCTCTTGATGTTCTCTTTTTCAATTATAGGCTCAGGTCATTATTAACTCACAATGTCTATTCAACATATAAGTACCAGTGTCCTAGCTTGGTGGTACATCCATTTCAGTGTATATCATACTCTGGAATATAAACATTGCTTATCCACTTATATTTTCCTATGTAAATAGTGTGGCACACTCCTTTGAATAAGTATAGATTTCATTTAGGAAGCTTTTCAATGTGCATAACCAAATGTGATCACCATATTGTAATTTGCAAAGAGAAGCATCTTGAGAAAATCATTTTCTATAAAAAGACAATGGAGACAAAGGACAAGGGTTAAACTACAATTGTCATAAACACTTAAAAGTACAATCTTGGGCAAGGCTTTTAAATATCTTGAACCTCAGTTTCCTCGGCTGTAAAATAAGGAGACAAACTAGACAGCCCCTGAGATCCCTTCTACTTTTTAGATTTAGAATGAATTCTTTTATTTAGGTTTTCTGCTGGACATCTTTCATGGTGTTAGCTAATTCTTTTATTGTGTATATATCGCCCTACTTTATTCCTTGCTCAATATTTATTAAAAGAGGATCATCAAAAAATTATCGGTTAAATGTTTCAAAGCATCTTGTACATTTATGATTTATTTGCCTATGCAAAGAAATACATTTGATTCTTCAAGTACATTATACATTGTTCACAGGGTAATGTCTTAACTTCCCTGTGAATTGGATTTAAGTGAGACAATTACACAAAATCATCTGCCTCATTCTCTTTTCCACAGTCATCAAAGTCCATGGCAAGAAAGGATGAGTAGAGAAGGCCCAGGATGCAATGGATAACCTTGGAGTCTCCTATGTCTAATCAAGTTCTAAGTACTCTACAGTACCTCATTCAGCCACTGTTCTCATCCATCCATTCCACCAGAGAAAATCTTCACATTCTCATACCTCAGTTTATTGAGTTACCCCCAACCTGGTTTAGCTCGATCTGCTAAAACAGCTTCAATAAAAGTGAAGATAGTAATCTCAAAATCCCAAAATTTGGTAGTTGGAAGGGACCTAAAGAGCCAGAAAGTCCAACACATACATAAAACAATTAGCCATTAAAACATGCCCAGAAAGTGGCCATTTAGTATTTCCTTAAAGATCTCCAAGGATTTGGAGGTATTCACTTTTAAAATGCTCTAATTTCCCTGACATTAGGCCCAAATTTCACTCTTTGTAATTTCAATTCCTTGCTCCTTGGTTTAGACTTTTAGAGCCAAAAAGAAAAAAAAAATTTGAATCACTCCTCCACATACTAGGCTTTCAGATACATTAAGACAATTATTATGGACTCCATAAGTGTTCTTAGCTATGAGTTAAATGTGACCATTTCCTTCAACTGCTCATTACATGTCATGGACCCAAAGCCTTTCATAATCATACTGCTCTCGTCTCAATAGTCTTCAGGATATAATTGTCTTGCTTAAATCATTGTGTTCATAACTGAACAGAATATTCCAGACATGGTCTGACTAAGACAGAATATATATATATATATATATATATATATATATATATATATATATATATATATAGTTGAACTATTAAATTCCTATTCCTTGTTTTTCTCATTGTAGCTCAAAATTTACTTGTTTTAGCCCAAATGATATTTCTGACTCATATTAAGCTTATAATCTATAAAAAAAACCCAAACCTTTTTCCTAACAATTATTTCCTAACTATGCCTCAATCATCTCATGATTGCAAAATTGATTTATTTTTTATAATTAAATGTAAGAGATCACACTTATCCCTATTGAATTTAATCTTAAAAGTCAGGTTAATGCTACTTCTCTAAAGATCCTCTAGATTTTTTTTTAGAATATGACTATCATCCACATTATTAACTATCCCTCTCTAAGGCTTATAAAATTGGTATTATGAAAATGCCATCCATTATTTTATTCAAGTCATTCATAAATATATTAAATAGTATAGGGCTAGTATCACTGAATTATTACAAAAGAAAGATCACTTTCATTCCCATCACTAGATAAGCAAAATAAATGCATATACTAGAAAAGATATCACTTCCTAGGAAGAACTTATATTATAAAATTTATCCATCAATAAATGGGAGGCAGCCAGAAAAAATGTAAATTACATTAACTAGAGATAATGAAGTGGCCCCATAGTATACAGAACCCTGTGCCTGGAGTAAGGAAGAATTGAGTTTAAAATCAGCCTTAGACACTTACCAGCTGTATAATCTTGAAAAAGTCACTTAACCTCTGTATATCTCAGTTTTCTTAACTGTAAAATGGGAATAAAAGTAGCACCTGCTTCCCATGGTTGTTATAAAGATGAAGTGAGATAATATTTATAAAGCTCTTAGCTCAGTGCCTGGTGCTTAATAAGTACTTATGTTTTTCCTTCCATTAAACTGGACGTTTTCTCAGGCAAATGATTCAATTTCTTTTTGCCTCAATTTCTTCATTAGTAAAATGAGAAAACTAAATTAAATGCTGTTCAGGGCTCTTTGCACTCTAAAAAGGCTCTGGTTCTATCATCCAACAAACTGTCTATAAATGTACAAGACACTTTGGGGAATTAGGAGAAATATGCAATAAATTTTGAATTTAAGGAAATGTTTGGAATAACAAGAGGGATAAAAGAAAAGATAATGAAGAATAGAAAGCAAAACAAGTCACTTCATGAGTTCCAAAAGAATAAGAGAGGCTTTGGGTTCGGGTACTACTGAAATTCTGAAAGGTTGGCACAACATATAACTTTAGATTGAGATGATCAATAGAAATTCTGTAAAGGTTAACATTTGGGGGCAGCTAGGTGGATAAAGCACCAGCCCTGAAGTCAGGAGGACCTGAGTTCAAACTGTGTGACCCTAACAAGTTATTTAATTAACCTCAATTGCCTCAGAAAAAAATTAATATTTAAATTTCACATTTTTATTTTCAGAATGTGGATTTTCAGATTAAAAAGATTAATATAGTAGATATTCAGAAGTATTTGTTTTAATTCCTCATTGGCTGTATTTTATCTTAAGAGTTTTAGTCTACTACTTAGGAGGATAAGGCATAAAAATAATAATAATAATAAATATTTTAATTGTACCTACATTATTTAACAATGTGTCTGCAACATAATAAGCAGATAAAAATGAATGTATTGATTGATTGACATATTATCTGTTTTAGTGTGAATACCTCTCAATCCCCTCTCTCCCCTACAATGCTATAATCCAGGGATTCTTGATTTTTTTTTTGTATTTAAAGGATCCCTTTGGAAGTTCGGTAAAGTTTATAGGCTACTTCTCAAAACAATGGTTTCTTAATGCATAAACTAAAATAATACATAAAGTTATAAAAGAAAAGAAAATATAGAGAAATACAATTTTCTATTATTTTTTCTATAAGATTCACAGAACACAAATTTAGATCTTTTGAATCAATTAACATTCATTAGGTGCTAGGAATACTAATATAATTTTTATTAAACAGGCTCACAGATGACTTCTAGACATAAACAAATGGAGGGTGATTTTGTACACTAAGCAGAAATCAGAGATCTGGTATCATAGACATGCATCCATTTCTTTCTGAGGTGAAAGCATGACTTTTCTTGTCACAACGCTATAAAAAATCCCTGCAGACTTTCCTCTATTCTGTATTAAAGCTGACTCCTTTCCACACAAGCTGAAAAATAAATAGTCCCTAAAGGATCCTGCCATGACCCTCATTGCTGCAAAGCAGAGTAGCCCCAAGGGTGACCATGCAAATATGTCATGTGCAGTGAGAAAGTTAAAGGTTTCCCTTGCCCTTGAGTAATATTTTCCTTCAATGAATAGTTTATACCTGGGAGAATATCATTACACCACCCCCAGATTTTAAGAAATGGATGAAGTGCCTACTTTTGCCTCACTGCACATATAAGAATGGGCCATATGTTGTTCAGCATAATCTGAAGATAATAACATGATGAGTACCTTGGGAGAACTGTTATCTCAATTCTTTCACAGCACATGGAAGTAACATCACCATGACTAAGCGCTTAATGGGTACTAACCAAAAAGATGCCCCCTCTTTCAAACACAACATGAAACTGCAAATCTATTATGTACAACTTGCTGTTCCTTTTAAATATATAATTATCAAGTACTTTTCTTTTTCTCTCTTTTCCTCCCTCTCCTCCACCCTAACAATGGCTACACACACACACACACACACACACACATATATGTAATGTTTGTATGTATATAATCATTTAGACATATCTGACTCTTTATGACCCATAAACACCAAATCCTTCTATCTTCCATGGTGTCCTGATGTCTGTTCAAGTTCATGTTCATTGCTTCCATGATCTTATTTATCTATCTGATTCTCTAATATCCTCTTTGCCTTTTGCCTTCTGTCTTTCCCAACATCAGGATCTTTTCCAATGAGTCCCATCTTCTCACTACGTGACCAAAGTATTTCAGCTTCAGGTTCAATCTTTGACCTTCCTATGAATAATCTGAGTTAATTTTTTTAACTATTGACTGATTTGATCTCCTTGCCATATAAGTGACTCTCAAAAGTCTTGTCCAGCAACACAATTTGAAATTGTCAGGATTATTGTGTTCAGCTTCCCTTTTAGTCCAATTCTCAAAGTCATATATTTCTCCTGGAAAATCACAGCTTTGATTATATGGACCTTTATTGGCAAAGTGATATCATTGCTTTTCAGTATGCCATACAGATTTGTCATAGCTTCTATTCCAAGCAGCAAGCACCTTTTAATTTCATGGCTATAGTCACTGTCTGTAGTGATCTTTGAGCCCAAGAATATAAAATCTGACACTGCCTCCATTTCTTCTCCCTCTATTTTCCAGGAAATAATGAATAATGGGACCGGTTGCCAAGATCTCAGTTTTTTTTTTCTGATATTAAGTTTCAAATCAGCTTTTATACTTTCCTCTTTTACCGTCATCAAGAGGCTTCTTAATTTTTTTTTTACTTTCTGCCATCAGACCAAAATCATCTCCATATCTGAGATTGTTTATATTTCTCCTGAAAACCTTAATTCTCACTTTTGATTTGTCCAGTCTGCCTTTCACATTATATATTCTGCCTATAAATTAAATATATGAGATGTCAAAATACGGCTATATAGGATTCCTCTTCCAATCTAAAATCTATAGTTGTTCCATGTTTGGTTCCATTACTTCCTGGCCTACCTACAGATTCCTCAGGAGACAATTAAGATGATCCTATATTCCCATTTCTTTGAGGATTTGCCATATTTTGTTGTGATGCATACTATCAAAGCCTTTAATGTAGTCAATGAAGCAGAAGAAGAATATTTTTCTGGAACTCCCCTTTTTTCTTCATAATCCAACAACTGTTGGTAATTTGGTCTCTAATTTCTCTGCCTTTTTGGAAATTAACCTGTTTTTCTGGTAATTCTCGTTTCACATATTGTTGAAACTTAGCTTGCAGACTTGACTTATTCTCTAGGATGTTTAGCTCTATCATTGTATCAACATCATTGTAGTTTTCAGTGATGCTGAGATTTTCCCTGTATGGTTCTCTGGATTCTCTCTGTTCATTTTAAGCTCTCCTACTTCTATCAAGTCCCTACTATGTTTTATCTTTATCATGCCCTCTTTTACATGAAACATTCTCTTGATATCCCTATTTTAAGAGATCTTACATTTCCCATTCCATTTCTTTGTATTACTCATTTAAGAAAGTCTTATTTCTCCTTACTATTCTCTGGAATTCTTAATTCAGTTGAGTATATCTTTCCCTTTTTACTTTTCTTTTTGATTTCCTTCTTTCCTCTATTGGATCATTGTCTTTTCATGGCATCAGAGATTGCATAGCTAAATAAAACTATGAACTATACCATTCAAGGTTACCCAAGATGAACAGGTCATAGTAGAAAGTTCTGACAAAAGGTAATCCATTGGAGAGGAAATGACAACGCATTGCAGTATCTTTGCCAAGAAAACCCCATTGACAGTATTAAAATGATAAAACATTTGACATCATAAAATAAGCCCCTCAAGTTGGAAGGTATCCAACATATTACTGAAGAACTGCAGAGGACAACTACAAATAGCTCCAGTACTAATGAAGTGGCTGGACCAAAGCCAAAAGGAAGCTCTACAGCAGATGTGTCTGGTGACAAAAGGAGAGTCCATTGCTGTAAACATCAATATTTCAAAAACCAAAATATATGATCTATGAACAAAGGAAAGCTGGATGTGGTCAAATAGGAGATAGAAGGATCAAACATTGACATATTGGGTGTCAGTGAACTTAAATAGATAGGAATAGGTTAATTTAATTCAGGCAATTACTTCATATACTACTCTAAGACTCCATCAAAAGAAATGTAGTAGCCCTTATAGTCAATAAAAGGATGAGAAAAGTGGTAAAAAAATGACTGAATGATATCTGTTTGAATTCAAAGCAAACTCTTCAAAATACAAGTCTGCTTCAACTACAGTTGCCAAAGTTGATCAGTTCTATGAAGAATTATAACATCTTCTAGAACTAATACCCCCAAAAAAGATATCATACTCCACATAGGGGATTGAAATGCTAAAGTAGAAAATCAAAAGATAATTAGAATATTAGGCATGTTTGGCTTTGGAATATAAAATGAAGCAAATTGTAGCAAATGTTTTTTTTCCAACAATCTAAAAGGTGGCTTTACACAAAGATATCACCAGATGGTCAATATCAAAATCAAATGGATGATATGCTTTGCAGCCAAAGGTGGAGAAGTTCTTTACAGTTAGTAAAAACAAAACCTGGAGCTGAGTTATTATTCATGAACTTCTTATTGCAAAAGTCAGATTTAAATTAAAGTAGGGAAAATCATCAGATAATTTCAATAACATCCCTTATGAATATAAAGTAGAAATGCTAAAAAAGCTTTAAGGAATTAGATCTGGTACATAAAGTGTCTAAAGAACTTTGAATGGAAGTTGACAATGTTGCATAAGAGGCAGCAACAAAAAAATCATTTCGAAGATCAGGAAGATCTGAATGCAAATCCAGCTTCACATAACCTGCTGTATGGTCTTGGGCAAATAATTTAACCTCTTTTGTCTCAATTTTCTCATCTGTAAGGATGTGCACAATAACTGCACCTTGTAAGAATAAAATAAAATATTAGTAAAGAGCTTTGCAAATCCTAAAGTGCTAAAAAAAATGCCCTTTGTTATCATCATCATCTTCATCATCAAATGATCCTCAAACCACCCTGTAAAATATGTTTTTAATATCTTCATTTTACAGATGAAGAAACAAAGACTCACAGTTTAATGACTTGTCCAGTTATATAACCAATAGATGTCTGAGGGAAAATTTGAATTCATGTCATCCTGACTCCTACTCCAGTTTGCTATCCATTATTCCACTGAACTCTATTATTCAGTGTCCTCTACAATCTGGCTCTATCTAGCTCTTTAAACTTAATTGTCTCTTCTCCCCCAAAAATCTCTCAATCCAATTCGATGCAGCTTAATCCTTATTAATTACCCTTCTTCCTGGAATATCCTTTTTTCTAGTCTTCATTTTATAAATTCTATCCTTCCTTTTAAAATCTGACAAATTCTATTTCCTCATAGAATCAAAATATAGAATGTGAAGAGACCTCAGAGGTGAATTAATTCAGCCCCCTAATTTTACAGGTAAGAAAGCTGAGGTCCAGTAAAGTTAAGGCATATGTCCACTGTCTCACACAGAGCAAATCTATGAAATGCCCCCTGGTGCTCCAAAATGCACTGATCACAGTAAATAAGACCCCAGATCTTAATCCCACTGTGCCATGTACCTAGCTCAGGTAAGTGAAGTCATTCCAATGTACTGCTCTTTAACTCCATTATCCCTATTACTTCCCTAACCATCATATTTTCTTCATTCAATACATAAGCTGCTTTAGAATTGAGACTGATTCACTTTTTTATCCTCAGGATTTAGCATAATGCTTGACACTAGGAAACACTTAAAGACTTTTTTGTTTTGTTCCTTTCCTAGGTCTTTATCAGGTACTTTCCTCTTTTAACTCTTAGCATCTATTTTCCTGATGATATCAAGTTAAACTTAAGCTCTGAGTTTCCAGTATTTCACTCCACATCTCACATTCTATCTTCTTTTCCCTAACTCTCCTCCCTCTTGGACCTATCAGTGCATTCAACATATCAATAAATATTTGTTAAGTTCCAATTATGTGTCAAGCACTGTGCTAAGCAATTAGGATACAAAAATAGATAAAGAAAGTCCTTGCCCTTATGGAGTTTATAGTTTAATAGGAGAGACCACTAGCATACAAAAAAAATCATGATATAAACAAGACCAATGGGAGATAATTCACTAAACAAGGGCAATTAAGATGGGGAAGGCTTCTCATGGAAAACGAGATTTTAATTGAGAATTAAAAGAAGGTCACAAGTCAGAGCAGAGTACTCAGGGAAGACAGAGAAAATTCCTGGAGCAGGGGAAATGGAATGACTCATATGATATCACTGCATTGAAGAGGATGTGTTGGGAGATAGAGTGTAAGGAGACTAGAAAGATAAGGTAGAACTCAGTTATAAAGTGTTTTGAATGCCAAACAGAACATTTTGGTTTTGATTGTGAAGGCTTTAGGCAAACACTGAAGTTTACTGGAGTTGAGTAGGGGGCAATGTTTGTGACATGACTGGAAAAGCACTTTAAAAGAATCACTTTAGTGGATGGTTTAAGAATAAATCGAATGGGGAGAGACTTGAGGTAGGCAAACTCAAAAGCAGGCCACTGCAATAATATGACCCTGAAGTAGTGATGGGGTGCACCAGGCTGTTGGCAATATCAGAGGAGAAAAGAGGATATATAGGAGAGATGTGGCAAAAGTATAAGCTATAGATCTTGGCAACACATTGGGTATGGATAGGGGAGAGGGAAGAGAAATAGTGAGAAATCCAGAATGTTGCAAATTTGGAGATTACATGAAGTTGGGAGGAATAGTGATATACCAAGATAGACATGTCTGAGATTCAAAATTACCTATGAAGAATGATCCAAACTTAATATTATTAAAATAAATATGGATAAATATAAAGTTCTTCATCTCAGTTCAAAAATTCAATTGCATTTTCAAAGTTTGGAATAGTCACATTTATTTGACAGTTCATGTGAAAAATGTGCCTGGAGTTTTCATGGAGTGTGAGCTCAATAGGGGTCAATAATGTAACCAGATTGCTTTTTTTAAGACCACAAAAAAAAAAAGGTTCTCAAGAGGAAGTGGGATAAAGGAGAATTTTTTTCCTGGTTACTGATTATACAAGATGATCCCTAGGATTCTTCTATTCCTGAGATTGTATTATTCTCAGATTGAAATAAATGAGGCAGTAATACAAAGCAAGCTGACATTCTAAGTGCCAAAATGCTGGCAAAGTAGGAAGGAATCAATGGAAGTATAGAAAACTGAAATAACTATGTAATGCTAATAAGTATATAAAATAGTGGGTTTTTAGTGCAAAAGCTCCTAATATACTATCTTCTTGGACTCATTAAAAAATTAAATATTCTCATGAGCTTGGCCTGTAAGTATGAGGCCAGTGTATAGATGTACATATACACATACATATGTATGTATGTGAATATAGATATAGCTAGAGAAAGAGACAGAGAGACAGAAAGAGAGAGGAAGAAAAAGAGAGAGAGAGAGAGAGAGAGAGAGAGAGAGAGAGAGAGAGAGAGAGAGAGAGAGAGAGAGAGGAAGAAAGAGGGAAAGGGAAAGGGAGAGGGAGACAGAGAAAGACAGAGAGAGGAGAGAGAGAGAGAGAGAGAGAGAGAGAGAGAGAGAGAGAGAGAGAGAGAGAGAGAGAGAGAGAGAGAGAGAGAGAGAGAGAGAAGGAGAGAGAGAGAGAGGAAGAAAGAGGGAAAGGGAGAGGGAGAGGGAGACAGAGAAAGACAGAGAGAGGAGAGAGAGAGAGAGAGAGAGAGAGAGAGAGAGAGAGAGAGAGAGAGAGAGAGAGAGAGAGAGAGAGAGAGAGAGAGAGAGAGAGAGAGAGAAGAGGGAGGGGGGAAAGGAGGGAAGGAAGGAGAGAGGGGGGAGAGAGAGGGAGAGGACAGACAGAGAGATCATGGAAAGGATATAAATAGCAGTGACAGTAAGTGAAGATTTTATTATTGACCTATTGAGCTTGGAGGTGAAAAAGTGGGAATTATATAAAATTGTAGCCAAAGTGATCCTACACTCAATCCCCTAGGGATTAAGACTAGAACCAAAACTTCTGGAGAGAAAGTAAGGAGCCAAATTGCACTTGATCTAAGACAGAGCTATGCTATAAAGAAAATTTGGGATTAGTTGAACATCAAATAGCTGATATACATCTGGATCCCTTTTTGAGCATATCATTGTAACTGTACCAATGGCTTTTAGAGTCAGAGAGTTGAATCCTATAGCCTATATTGTACAATGGAAGGATCACTAGTCTACTGGGATATGGATGATTAAATGAATATTGATTGAAGTCCTTCTTCTGATGTGTATTAACTTCTTACCCTCTGAGTACATTCACTCAGACTCTCAGAATATCAGTTTTCTCATCTGTAAAATGTGAATTAAAACAGTTTATACTTGGAAAGTATCCCATAGTAGGGAATAAAGGGACACTGTGGTTCAAATTCCAATTTTGATGTGACTCTAGGCAAATCCTTAAAATTCAAAATATCCCAGGAAGTTCTCTTAAACCTAAGATAAGGAAAGTCATTAATCTATTTAGAAAGAGGGAATTTCCTTATTGTCAGTTTTTTATACTTATAAAATCGCAGGTCCAGACTAAATATTACTAATACATTACTAATACTAACAAAAACATTGCTCTAATAATAATAATGACAAGAAGTCATGTCTACTATGTATTATTATATGTAATGTTTACAAAGCATTTTTCTCAAACCTATGAGGTAAGCCTCCCAAAAATGATCATCCTCAAAGAGCTATTTTTATAGGAGCAAATCTAATCATGTATGTGAGATTATTTTGTAAATACAAAGCACAGCCTAAATGATTATGATTCAGCACAGTGCTTTGCACAAAGTTGAAGCCAAATAAGGATCTTTTGAATGAATGTTCAGTAGCACTGGTATTTGAAGTACTTTCCCAAGCCACTGGTTCCACAGAATTGACATTAATCATTTCTGCTGACTTTTTGTGAACTTGCTCTCTTTAGCTGGTAGCAGTCTAAGACCTCCCTCAGATTCATGATCCCAAAAAGGTGAGACTATTCTTCAACATTTCATAGGTCACTTTTAGTTGCAGGAATGCAGAATTAGACCAATATGATGATTAGGATGATTATAGGGAGACAGCTGACATTTCAAAATGCTGCCAAATACTTTCATTTCTATTTGTGGCCCAAAAAGACCTTTTAAGAAGTGACCCCCTGGCAAGTTTTTCACTGGAAATTCAACCAGAGGATGACAGGAAAAGCCATTCTTCCACATTGTCAGTCCCGACTGTATTTCTCTGACACACAGTTCTGGATTATAAATGACTGTGGGCTGTCCTGCATTAATGAATTGAGGGACTATTTCCATTTCATCATAAGATAAACTAACAAGATTAAGGAACAGAAATTTGGCAGGAATATATAATGGAGAGAATATGATAGACTCAGGAAAGGTATTCATAAAAGATCCTACAAAGTTTTTTTTTTCCTTCTTAGTTCATGCCTATCATTATTAATATTGTTATCATCATTATTTATTCCATGGTATATTTCCCAGAGGCAGTATGGCTAAATGAATAGTGTTAGCCTTCTAATCAGGAATACCTACCTTTAAAATTTTCCCTTGATACATATTGACTGTGTGATTCTGGGAAAATCTCATCTTCTCAGGATTCCAAGCAAATCTCTAAAACTATAAATTATAGACAGAGCTAGTCAACTGCTTTGGTAGAGGATATTTACACAGGAAATTTCCTACATTGATAAAATGACAATCCAGATGAATTAGAATCCAGAGATGAATATATATATTGAGTTGGACTGAGGAACAGAAAGATGGAATGGAGTGTTTCCAAAGCCTTTGGCCTTGGATTTAAACTGTAAATAAAAAGACAAAAATGTATTTAGACCAGTGGCAGAGACAATGACCTTGCCTCCTGTACCTATTTTCTTTGCTCACTCATCTATACAAAAGAACAAAAAAAAAACTTGGGTTTCAAAAACTGGGGAACCCCAAAATCTTGAATTTATTAGTTATTTGGTAAATAACTTTCATCTGGTATATATGGCATAGCCTTTGGAGGCTGAAAATTGAGAGGTATGTAGAATATTTACCATGAGCTAATATGAGGTCTCTGACAGAGAAACCAAGCTCCTGCCCCAGGAGGATGAGACCCAAAAGAAGACTAAGATTGAGAGAATAAGCTTGGAGTACGCTGTTCTCTGTACTAAGAAGCTTAGCATCTAGGACTAAGAAATCTGCTCAGAAGATGAGAGATTTAGAGGCAAATCTCTGAAGGAGTAAGACAAAAAAAGTAAATACGGGGCTTTTATCATTTTCCTAAAGAAGTATTTCTGCTATTCTGAAAGAACTATTCAGGGCCTATGTACTTTAATCTGACAAAACTTGGCAACACATACTTCTTTAAGAGCCAAAAAATCAGAGCATTCAGCCACAAACTGCTTGGAAGATGTGCATGTCTAGGTGAGTGGTATTTCCTGTATAAGTGAGCAGTATCAAGCAGTACACAGAAATTAGCAAGAAACAGCACAATGATATCCATTAGAAGAACACTTTGGCAGCCCTGACTGGTAACCCTGAAGAGTGAGAGCTGTTCTTACATATGCATCCTGGCCAGTTGTGTTACCAGAGTGTGTGTTTTACCATTCCTGCTCTCATATGTGCCCACTCTTCCTACTGATGCCCTGGGTGAAAGCACATACTCCAGGGGCATGTGGATGGGGCCTAGGGTGGGTGAGGGCATTTTGTGACTATTTTGCACATTCTACCAATCTTTAAAATGCTTTTGTCTGGACATGATTGTATCCTCTGGTCTTTGAAGGTAAATACATTGATGGGAGAGCTCATGAGTTATGAATTTATAGCATATAGACTGAGAGAGTACTTTAAATTTGGAACATCCATTTTCTGGGGATTACCTTTGAAAGTTGCCCCCAATGGTCAAATGTTTAGATATGCATAAATATATATGTATTATATATTTGTTAAAGATACACACACACACACACACACACACACACACACACAGGGCTTTCCTCAAAACAATGTTAGCATAAGTACTGTTCTTTTCATTCTATGGATATAAACACATATCCAGAGATATGTGACTTAGCCAGGGTCAGACAGCTAGTATCAGAACTCATCATTAGGTCTTCTTACCCAAAGACCATCGTTCTTTAATTGAATTAAGTCCTGCTCCAGAGCTGATTCTAGACAAAAAGGTGAAGTAAATGATGTTTGTTTTCAATGTTGCTACATTCCCTTTTCCATATCTCTTTTCTGTAGCAATCTGTTAGTTATGGAGTGACTGTTCCAATTTTTTTTTTATCATCAGGCCCCCAACCACACTCCCACACCTCACATTTATTGCAGATGAGTCAGCCTCCTACTTCATTGAGAAGATTGAGGCCACCTAAGAGAAATGTACTCAGCTCTCCTCCAACACTTCTCAAAATTTCTCAGCATCACCCACCCTCTTTTCCTTCCATCCTATTTCTGAAATATCCTTGCTCTTTGCTAAGACTAAATTCAGTCTTCACCTGGATCTTAATCCCTACAATTTCCTTTAGAACCTTCACCTGGGTCTAGCAGTCATTTCCATTTTTTCATGTACTCATGAGTCCCCCATTAAAAGCATTCGTGGCAGGTTCAGCTAATGCCATCCCCACATCTCTTTGGAGCATGAGCAGGCATTCTATAACTCCTTTCAGTCCATAAATGACATGAAGAGAAGTCTTTTTTGATTGCCTGGGAAGGTAGAATTGGGCTGCATTCAAAAGTCACTAGCCAGTCAAAGTTAGATCTTGCCTTCATTCTTACCTATCTGTATTCAAATGAGAAGGCAAAGTCTAGTACCTGTGGTTTCAAATGGGTGTCTTGTGGCTATTGGACTGTAATTAAATTCAGTTCTGAGTTGTATAACAGAAAGGGTTAGGATCTAACCTACTAGACCTTCCTCCAGAAGGGAGAGAGTCCTCAACACTTCGTTCTATCAGGGCTGTGTGGTTCATACCAGCATGCCCTGCTGTTGCTTCCTTCTCTGCTGTGCCCATTCTCTCCTGCTTTGGGGTAGAGACTGGAAATGATTATGATCTTGGGGATTTTGAAAATGGGCACAAAGCCCAAGAGTTGGAGTCAATGCTAAGATTTGCTGAAAGCCAGGCAAGAAGGAGAACTATCTTAAGTGATATGGCTGACCTCGCTCAACAGTAGCAGAATACAGACTCGTCAGTTCATTAGACATGACATATTTAGATGTGAACTTGGGGAGGCAAATGTAGCCTGAGGCCACTTTGTCCAGATACTTAATGTGGTTTAGAGAAAGCATTCTAAGTAGAGGATAATGTTCATACCTTTGCTATAGCCATATCTTTAAAGAAAATGTTCCTTTTTAAAAGCAAACTGATTTTAACTTCTTAAATGGATGTGCTAAGCACTGGTGGCTTAGTGGGGGAAACATACCAGAATGAAAGCTCACAAGGATAGTAGAAAAACGTGCCTTCAGAGTCATCCCTAAAACTCATCCTAGAGAGTAAGACCAGAGTCTCCCACTTTTAGCTCTTTCCTATCTTTCTATCTTATGATCAGGTTTCCTTAATCCATCCCAAAACTATGCCATACCAGCTATTGCTCCTCACTTTCTCTCCAAAACTTCTAGATAAAGTCATCTATCCCCAATAACTCTATTTATACACTACCAATTCTCACTTCTACATCTTTGTATTATTAAGTTGTTTTTTCCGTCATGCCTGATTCTTTATAATACCATTTGAGATTTTCTTACAAGATACTAGAGTAGGGGCAGCTAGGTGGTGCAGTGGATGGAGCACCAGCCCTGAATTCAGGAGGACCTGAGTTCAAATCTGGTCTCAGACACTTAACACTTCCTAGCTGTGTGACCCTGGGCAAGTCACTTAACCCCAGCCTGGGGGGGGGGGGGGGAAGATACTAGAGTGATTGTATTTTTCTTTCTCTAGCTCATTTTATAGATGAGGAACTGAGGCAAATAGGATTAAGTCACTTGTCCAGGATTGGACAACTAATAAGTATCTAAACTCATGATCAATCTTCCTGGCTCCATGCTCAGCACTATATCCTTCAACTTCTTGCTGTATGGCATCTATCTCCATTAATCTACTGAAACTCTCTCCTAGGTGACTAAATTAATCCTTAATTCTTAGTTGCCAGATTCAGTGTTTTGAGTTTCTTCCAGTCTTCGTCCTCCTTGAATGCTCTGTTGTATTGGATTTTGTTGAATACTTCACTACCAACCCCTTCTGGATACTCTCTCCTACCTTTCCTTCAAAAATCCAACACCTTCCTGATTCTTCTTCTACCTCTCCAGCCAATCCTTCTACCTTATTTGCTGTCTCTTCTTCCTCCTGAGTACTTAAGGTAGATATAAGGTAGATAATGTTTCTGTCCTCTTTGGTAAAATAATGTTGTTGAATAGAGTACTCAAAACTCCCTTCCAGGTCTAGATTCTAACCCTTTCTTTACAAAACTCAGAATTGAATTTAATTATACTCCATTAACCAGAAGACACCCATTTGAGATCACAGGCAACTAGATCTGCAGGTACATTAGCAATTCCTGTTGCTTTGGGACATGCTAAAACTCAAGGTGGGATTTCTGTATATATTCCTTACAAGAATCGTCTTGAAACTCAAGATTTCACTCCTTAAATTTTTCCCTTGTCTTTGTCAAGTCATACCCTCTCTGTTTCACATGATTGACTTCCCAATCCCTACACTACATATACTTCAGGGTCAGTTTCAAACTAGATTCTAGTATCCAATTCCCTCTGACTTTATCAAAATATAGGAGATAATGAGGTTCATGGGCTGTGCCAGAACCAGAAATTGTAGATTTTCAGTGATTACTTTGATAATCAGTAAATCCTATTAAGTCAGGAATTGATTTTTTTGTTTTGTTTTGTTCATATAAGTCAAGAAAGTCATAGAGAAAATATTTCTGTCACATTAAACTGTCTCATGAATACTTTTTTTGGAGATGCAGTTGTTGATCATTTATTCAATGTATTAGAAAAAAATTTAGATTCGAGGTCAGATTCAAATATTAGCATTAGTGTCTAGTAACTAAGTGACCTTAAGTAATTAGTTTAAATGTTCAGGAATCAATTCCCTTGGCTATAAAAATCAAAGAATTAGAATACAGACAGTTTCCTTTTTACTAAGTGGACTATTCCACAAAACTCTGTGTAAAGTGATTTTTATGCAATGCAAATTTGCCCCTCCCTCCTTCACTGGCCTAAGTAACAAAGGTATACACAAAATATAACTTTTATAAAAGTCGTAAAATGTACTAATATGCAGATATATACTGAATTGCAAAAGGAAAGATGAAATTAATGATGAAGTGTATAATAATACTATGGAGTAAAGCACACACAGGCACCTAGTCTTTATCACTAATGGTTAGAGATTTTGAATAGAGAGATGTTGGGACAGTGGCTATCTTATTTTCCTTGTATATCTGACATAAACAAATCTTTGATTTCTTTCAGAAATTTTTTATACAAAGTCAAATTTTGGTAATACAAATTTGCATAAAGCAAGAACAGTCTGCGCAAGATACTTAAGGCCTCTGAGTATTAAATCACATGAAACACATGAAACCTCAAGTGAAAGACTAGCCATCAGCTACAGGTTCTGACTCTAGACTTTGCTGCTCCCTACTGATCATAGTTGGTAATAATTTTTCCATGACATTTTCACAAATTGGTCAAAGAAAGCACAGAAACAGAGATGAGTGACTCCAGTATTTGAGTACAGAAAAAGACTAGAAAAGATTTTTTAAAGGCTAGAAAGAGGTACCCCTGACTTCCAGTTAACAAGCCATAGTCTCTGTCCCTGTTGAGTGTCCCTTGTAGCCTCAAAACGACCCCTTGCTAAATTTTCTTATGCATGTCTATATACCTGATATCTCACATAGATCCTAAATCATCTCCTCTGAAATAAGACCCAAGAAGCAAAGGATGAAGGGAAAGGAAATTGGAACAATTTAGTGGGAGGGAAGGTCTTTAAATATTTCTTTCTAAATCATACTATGCAAGTGGGATGCCCACTCTGTATGTGGTTAGAGGGCTAGTATTCCATGAGTCAATCAAAAATGTTTTAAAACAGCCCAGTTGCCTTTGAAAAACAAGCATTTGAACTGGGAAAATGCCAGCCTGAATCCCCACAGTATCAAAACACTCTAATGAAAAAATCAGATAGCTACATAGCTGTTTTATCCAAGTTTCTTAATGGCAAGAAACATCCAAATATTTTTCCATAATTTATAGACAAAATATTCAAATGATTGACAACATTCTTCAATCACCATCCAGATGTTTTCGCTCCATGCTGAAGAATCCTTAGAGGACTCCTTTTCCTCACAGCTTCTCTAATGATACCTACTGGGGTGCAGTCTGTTTCAGTCAGAAGCTGTCTTCATTTCCTTCCTGTTAAACACAAGAGGAATGAGTGTGATGCCATCTTCAAACATTTCCCTGACTTTTACTTTTAGGACCTCCATGCAGCTGATTAGCTTTTGTTTCTCTTTCCAGTCCCCCTTTATGTATTTTAATTTTACTTTCTGATTTTCTAAATTGCACACAGCAATTTACTTTTTAATCACTGAAGACATTAATTTCTCTCTTCTCACATTCAGTTCATAAGCAAAGAGTAAAAAGATCCTGACAGACTAGAACAATGGGTTGATTTTAATAAGATGAAAAACACTTCAATATATTAAGTGTATTTCATCTATTAAGATTCAATTTAGTAGGGATGAATGAAGACACATTTGGGTTTTTTAAAACTCAGTGGCACAAAAACAGGACAGGGAGACAAATTAGATCTAAATGAATAAGGTGTAGGGTTTAAGTAGACTAATGGTTCAATATAAACCACAATGTGGTATGGAAGCTTATAAAAAAGCAAATTAACTTTTATTTTGGACACCTATGACTTCATTAGTCTAAAGTTCAGCTTCTTAAGCTATAGGTCATGACTCATAAAGGATCTTACGACTGAATGTGATGGCTGTAAAATTATGATTATTAGTAAAGGTTTGATTTGTATATTTATTTTACACACACACACACACACACACACACACACACACACACACACACACACACACATATATATATATATATATATATATATATATACACACCTTTATTCCCGGGGTCACATAATTTCTCATGCATAAAGAAGTCACAAATGGGAAAAGTTTACCACCCAATGGTACATAGACCCCAGAGTAGGTGACTAAGCAGCTTCAATCTCCTCAATAAGAATGATAAATGGGGTTTGCTGGACTATGAACTTACTCTGAATAAAGGTGGGGAGGGTGAGGTAAGGAAAGGAATGGCTTTGGCTGATTTTAAATGTTTTTCTTTTTTCTGGACAATTTAATCATTTTATTAATTACACAGACATAGCCAAATGATCATCCTTTTATTAATATAAAAGGCTATCTCTCTTAGAACAAAGACCTTTAATGACAGTGGAATCATATTATATAAAGATAATCATCATTATACGCCCTAAGGTATGCCTATCATCTTTGATTATTTAATCAAAAGGGATGTGAGGTGTTTTGAGGTTCATGACTCAAATCTTGGTCAGAGAGACATCAATTTCTGTATCACCTGACTTGATATTAGGGAGAACATTTTCTTGGGACCTGTCTGACCAAATACAATGAGCAAATGTATACTCATGAGCCCAAACTAAGACTTTCTTTTATTGGCTGATTAAAGTTTGGCCTGCGTGCATTTCTAAGAGCAATTTCCCACACTAGTTGGTTTCTGGAAGAAGAAGTAAAAAATGAAAAAAAAAAAAAAAAACTTTGTCTTACTACAATAATTATTAAATATGAAAGAAATATTCCTTTTTCACATTTATTCTAATTGAGAGATGAAGTCTTAATGAATCAATAACTGATATGGCAAACATTTCATCAAGGGTTCTTAACTGTGGGGCTTATGATTGATAAACATATGAGGGGAGAAAGGAGAGGAACTGGCCAGTACAGTTGTCTGAGTCTCAGGATTCTTCATCTCTCTGGTCTGAATATGATCTCAGAACACTTTCCAACTACCTATATTCTCAGGCTCAAGTCCCTTGTAGATATTCCCTTTCTCTGTTAAAAATCTCCCACAAAATTTATCATAACCCAATTTAAAATCACTTTGTCAATAAACAAGTCAGATACCAAAAGTTACCTCAATCTTTATATCCATTATTATAAAATCAAATTTTGAACCTTATAGACTAAAGTCTTTATATTTCCAAGTTGGCATATTGATAAATTTAAGAAATTCAAATATAAACAATTTTTATACTTCTAATTATTCATTACTCCATTAGGAGGATGAGATTCTTCTAAGGAATTAATGACAGAATACTTTTTATAAGATGAATTCTAGTATAAAAATGAATTCATTTAAAAGTAACCTGGCTGATTTTCTAGTACCTTTTCCATATTTCCCTTAGCCCAACTGCTGTTGTTGAACTTTCATGTGATTCAGTCATGTTGAACTTTTTATGATTCCATTTGGATTTTTTTTGTTTCATTTTTGTTGTTTTTTGTTTTGTTTACAAAAATACAGGAGTAGTTTGCTATTTCCATCTCCATTAGCTTCAATACAATCCATGAATGTTCTTAGCCTTTTAGCCTAGCAACTGCTTTTCCTTTTCTTGATAGGGCTAGGCAGAATCAGCATCTGCTGCTTTTCAGGGTAGAAGAGGCATATTTGGGCATTTTCCTAAGCCATATGAGATCTTTACTGAAGAACCCCAATCACAAGAACCTCAATCACAAGTTTGCAAGTTTATTTGTACTCATTTCTGCAAGCATGTAGAATTGGTTAGAGGAAGGGTACTAAATGAGACTGAGTATTAAAATAAATTATATATGAGATTTTTACCAAGGACAAAGGTTTTGTGTTCTTTTACTGTGGAATACGCTGCAATCATTTTATTTCTGCTGCATAATTCCTTTCTTTTGAGGGTTAGGGATTTAAAAGGTTTGCCAAAATTACTATTTTGTCATCTTGTTAAATACATGGCCTTTCTCTTGTCTGGGCTAAATTCAACTTATATAGGATGGTCACATAGTAATGGGTTGAAATCCGCATTGTTGGTAGGAGTATCCATATCAAAGCAATTATAATTACATGGAAATATTGGCATATGCTCGGCATCTTCACTTCTTTCCAAACCTCATATATGATAAAAAAAAATGAAATCCTCATGATTTCAAGTCTCTAGGTTAATTCCATTTCATACTGAGTTTCTGGAGAAGTTTTGGAGGATGTTTAATATAATCAGCCTATTTATTTTTTTATTCCAGAAACAAAAAATTGATTGCATCCTAGGAATAAGGAGAAAAGACAAATAGCTCAGAAAATCTGATCTTCACTTTTACATAAACTCTATCTAGCAAACATCAGCTCAAATGTATCCCCAGTTTATACCTAACATGCATCAGAAAGTCAGTACTTATTGTTTGTATTTTCAATGTGCTCTAAAATGAATAATTTTTTCATATTAGAGTGTGTGTATTTTAATGACAAAAATTTAATGTTGGTGAAACTAAGGCATAGTGATTCAGAGATTTTGTTTAAATAATTGAAATTAGGAGTCCTTTGTTCTCATTTTCTCTGTCCTTACTAAGAGATTTAACTTCTCTGGGCCATTTTTTCTTCAATCAAATACAGAATTGGGATGATGATCATCAAATGATCTATTTGGTCATGTGAAGCTGTCCTTCCATGATTCTTCTAGAGCTCTGCTTTATATTCAACACCTTAAAGATATTGGTAACTTTTTCCTCAACTCTACCACTCTGGAGTGCAAATTGGAGAGGTGAACATGGAGTGAACAACATCTTCCCCACATCATCTTCCACTAGGAAAATGCTTATTGAGATTTCCATAAGTTAAAAGAAAAATGGAGCTGCTATTGTACATAACTGTGTATACTTTTATACCTTATGATATACTATAAGAGAAGTTAGATGGTGCAGTAGTCAGAGTAGAAGGTTGTTTGGGGTTTTCTTGAGTGCGGAGGGTGGAATCAAGAAGTCCTGAGTTCAAATCTTATCTCTAATATTTGATAACTATGTGATCCTGTTGTGCACAGTTCTCTTTTATTGTCCTTCCTCATTTCCCTAATGGTCCTGCCTCGGTTTCCCTAAATTGTTCTGCCTCTAGTTGATCAGTGTAATAGATTAGGTTCAAAGGACAAAACAGTCAATAACTTTAATAATCTAGTGTTTGACAAACTCAAATACCCCAGCTTTGGGGATGAAAACTCACTGTTTGACAAAAACTGCTGGGAAAATTGGAAATTAGTATGACAGAAACTAGGCATGGACCCACACTTAACACGGTACACCAAGATAAGGTCAAAATGGGTTCATAATCTAAGCATAAAGAATGAGATTATAAATAAATTAGAAGAACATAGGATAGTTTACCTCTCAGACCTGTGGAAGAGGAAGGAATTTATGACCAAAGAAGAACTAGGATTATTATTGATCACAAAATAGAAAATTTTGATTATATCAATTGAAAAGTTTTTGTACAAACAAAACTAATGTAGACAAGATTAGAAGAGAAGCAACAAACTGGGAAAACATTTTTACAGTCAAAGGTTCTGATAAAGACCTCATTTCCAAAATATATAGAGAATTGACTCTATTTTATAAGAAATCAAGCCATTCTCCAATTGATAAATGGTCAGCCATATGAAAAGATGCTCCAAGTCATTATTAATCAGAGAAATGCACATTAAGACAACTCTGAGATACCATTGCACACCTGTCAGATTGGCTAGAATGACAGGGAAAGATAATGTGGAATGTTGAAGGGGAAGTGGGAAAACGGGGACACTGATACATTGTTGGTGGAATTGTGAATACATCCAGCCATTCTGGAGAGCGATTTGGAACTATGCTCAAAAAGTTATCAAAATGTGCATACCCTTTGACCCAACAGTGTTACTATTAGTCTTATATCCCAAAGAAATACTAAAGAAGTGAAAGGGACCCACGCACACAAAAGTGTTTGTGGCAGCCCTTTTTGTAGTGGCAAGAAACTGGAAACTTAAGTGGATGCCTAAAAAATGGAGAATGGCTGAATAAATTGTGGTATATGAATATTATAGAATATTATTGTTCTATAAGAAATGACCAGCAGGATGATTTCAGAAAGGCCTGGAGAGACTTACATGAACTGATGCTGAGTGAAATGAGCAGGACCAAGAGATCATTCTATACTTCAACAACAATACTATATGATGATCAATTCTGATGGACGTGGCCCTCTTCAACAATGAGATGAACCAAATCAATTCCAATAGAGCAGTAATGAACTGAACCAGCTACACCCAGCAAAAGAACTCTGGGAGATGACTATGAACCACTACATAGAATTCCTAATCCCTCTATTTTTGTCTGCCTGCATTTTTTATTTCCTTCACAGGTTAATTGTACACTATTTCAAAGTTTGATTCTTCTTGTGCTGCAAAATAACTATTTGGACATGTATACATATATTATATTTAACATGTATTTTAACATATTTTACATGTATTCCTCAACCTGCCATCTAGGGGAGGGGGTAGGGAGAAGGATTGGAAAAATTGGAAAAAAAGGTTTTGCAAATTACCCATGCATATATCTTGTAAATAAAAAGCTATAATAAAATTGTTCTGGATCAGTTTCCCTAATTGACCTGCCTCAGTTTCCCTGAATTGTTCTACCTCAGTTTCCCTGGTTGCAACCCAACTTTTCTGTTTATTAGAACTGAGATAATAAGGGCTGTGGAGATCTGACTTTCTAGAAGATAAAACCCCAGATGTCCTATCTCAGATACCTAATTGGCATTATTTGTATCTTTAAGTTTCAGACTTCCTGGCTCTAGTTGGTCACCTCCTTAATTCCCAGTTTGTAAGAATTTATGGTCCTACCCCCAGCCTGTCAGAACTGGATTGATGATCCCTGCCTAGAGATTCCCACTCACCAGAGTTTGGACTCCACCCCTTGCCTTTGTTTAGCTACCAGAGCTAAGAGCTATAAATATGTCATTGAGAATTCATGTTCACTGCTGGATGCTTTGGACATCAGCCCTGAGAGCAACATGCCCCCAGCACAATCTCTCCCTCTCAGAAATCCAAATAAAATATTAAAAAGTCTCTAATCTTATCTTGCCTTTGTTTCTCTGGCATTACAATCCAAAGCAAGCAGCTTAATCTTTTTTAGTCTTTTGTTTCCTCATTTGAAAATGGAGATAATAGGACCTATCTGTAGGGTTGTTGTGATAACCAAATAAAGAAAATGTATAAAATGTTTTGCAAACCTTAAAGTGGTATATAAATACTATTAGTATTACCTCATTGTTATAGTTACTACTTACATAAGTACAGATAACAATCCATCTATGACTTCTCATCCTATGTTATTATTACCTATGAAATGTTCCATGGAGGATCTTCACCAGTTAAAAATCATTAGAACTGCTAATTTGTATATTTGGATATAATAGTAATTATACACCCACTTAAGTACTTTAAGTATCTCTACTTCAGAGGCCCAATGTGGATATTATTATTGTGGGTACAGATTACCTCTAGAAGCCCTCTTATCTTGTCTGACTCTTGTCAAAGGATCATGCCATCATAAATTTATGTCTGGAAAGAACCAGTTAATAAGTTAACAAGCATTTATTAAGCATCTACTATTCAAAGAAATGATGATGGGGAGAGAAAAAAATTGGCATCTGCTCTCAAGGATCCTTTCATTTTCTGTATGAAGAAAAGGAGAACAAAGAAGATTCAATGTTTTACCTAGGGTCATATGAATAGTTTTGGTCAGTATTTGGAACTAAGGTTTTAACTCCACAATCAATGATTTTTCCATGACTTTCTGTAAATACAATATAGAGGACCCACCAAATCCAAGAGATTCAATTCTGGGAGCTCCAAAAGTTTAGGTCTCATCAAGATTGGGTCTAGGGCCCATTCTTTGCTGACTGAATACAATGCCCAAATACCTTATGGAGGAAACTAGGATCTCTAGCTATCAGAACTGGGAAGAACTGTTTATGACTAGGTTAAATGAAGTTTGCTCATGTGAAGACACTTGGGGATTTTATTTCATTTGGGTGGGTCCCTGAAACCTAGTGATAGTTCTCTCTCCTCCTAGAAATTAAAATTTTAAATGCATATATGTGCACCCACTTAGGGATTCCAGTCAAAATTTCCCACAAATAATCCTGGATAATGAAAAGATTGTTAAACTTCCATCCTATGAGAAGCCCATCCTAATAACACAGTCCTCATGTTTCCAGTGAACATTGTCTACAAGATTCGTCTAGAGTAGAGGCTTCAGGTGTAAATAAAGACAACAAGAGTTAATTTTATTCTTAAAATGAAAGTGATTTATCATTGATTTAAAGCAGGAAGGAATCTCAAAGGTCATCCAGTCCAGCCTATTCACTATACAGATGAGAAAATTCAGACCCAAATCCTGGAGTCACTACCTGAGGATTGACTGGAAGTAAGCAGCAGAGTTAATGTTCCAATCGAGGCCTTCAAATTTCAAACCAAGCCTCTTTCCACTGCACCATGACTCTTGGGCTCCAAAGCATTGTGATAAATAATGTTGTTAAAAACAGAGAGAGAAAATGCAGATTCCCTAGTCAGATGGTCAGTGTGTACTTTTACAATTCTTTGTAAGAATTTGTTCCTGTCAGAAATAAAATATTTTACAAAACTTCACTGATTCATCGAATCAGTTCTGTAGAATGGGAACACATTTACATAAGACAAGTCAAGCTTTTTATGGGGTTTAGTTAGCCCTTCTTCATATCCTGATTGGTCAGGATCCTTAAAAGGATACTTAAAATGTACGTAATATACCCAATTTTAAGCAAAATGTAATCAGAGCAGTTCTTCCTTTGGTTTTTTTGAGCTCCTACAGTTGGTCACAACTCCACTCTCCAAATCTTCCTTGTTCAAGAGGCAACCTCCCCTTCTTTATCACATTTCCTGGAGTATTTATCCTTCTTCAAGGACATCTGTGGAAGCAAAATAACTAAGATAACAAAATTTCATTTCTACATTCCTCATGATCATTTCAATCAGTCAATGAACAAACACCACTTTGGGCCAAACACGGTGCTAAACATTTAGGGATACACAGAATATATTCTACAGAGTTAATAACACATATTCATAAAATTAAATGCAGGATAAATATAAGCTAATTTGTTACAGATAAGAGAATCAGGAAAGGTCTTTTCTAAACTGAATTTTGAGAAGAAATCTAAAAATTCTAAGAATGACAACATTGAAGGTAGTTTGTGAAAAGGAAAGAAGATGGAATAGAGAATTTTATATGTAATTCTACATGAATGCCAGTTTGAATCAAAGAATGCATGAAAGGGAATAATGTATACCAATGTTGGAATCAGGGTATGTGGCAATTTAAATGCTGAAGAAGAGTGATGGAGAACCAGTAGAGATTATTAAGCAAAGATATGATATATTCTCAGACATGTACTTTAAGAACAGATTACTTTGGCACCTGGGTGGAGAATGACCTGGGGAGGGGGAATACTTGAGACAGACTAAATAATTAGAAGGCTTTTTTTTTTATAATAATCCAGAGAAAAACTGATGAACTAGAGTGGTGAGTAGAGAGAAGGGGATGAATGTGAGAAATGTTATAGAAGTGTAAACAATAAGTGTTAACAAATTATTGTATATTGTGAGAATGAGTCAAGGATGATTAAGTTATTAAGATGGATGACTAGAAGGCTAATGGTAACTCAACAGAAATAGGGAAGTTCAGAAATGGGATAAATTCCAAGGGCAAGTAATGAGTTCTGTTTTGGACCTGATGAATTTGAGATGTCAAAAATGTCTATAATAACAATAACATAATGTAATAATTATAGCTAACATTTATATAGTATTTACTATGTGCCAAGTTTGTGATAAGTGCTTTACAATTATTATCTCATTTGAGCCACACAACAATCGTGAGAGTTAGGTGATATTATCAATATTTTACAGATGAGGAAGCTGAGACAAAGCTTAAGTGACTTGCTATGCATGTATCTAGTAAGGGTCTGAGACTAGAATTTGAACTCAAGTCTACCTGAGGCATGTAGTAAAACAGGCTGGAGCTCAGGACAAAAGCAAGATATAGAAATCCAGGTATTATCTTTGTAGAAATGATCATAGAATTGATGAAGAAACTGGGAAAGAAAGTTCAGCTAGGTAATGATTAGAGCAATTAATTAATCCAGTGATATGATTGCATTATTCAAATTTATACTATTTGAAATTATTCTATGAAAAATGTAGTAATTGGTTCCATCCCAGTGGAAACATGCAATGTGAATTCAAATAACGTAACCATTCCACAGAATTCACTATCATCATTAATTGCATCTAAGAAAGAGAAGAGGACCCAAGACGTCCCCTTGAGGTGTATATTCACAAGTGGGGAATGAACCCAGAAAGAAGCTGAGGAGTGCTCGGAGGGGTAGGAAGAGAACCAAGTGTGAGTGGTGTCACTAAAATCTGGAGAAGAAAAAATGCACAGGAAGAAAAATGCTGTTTTCTATGGCATGTGTTATACTAGGGATGATTGTTTTTCCTAGTTTCACTCTTTCCACTAGTTAGACAATGCCGCCATCTGCTGGACTGAGACACTCTGCTCTGTGATCTTTTTTGTGATCCATAATTCAATTCTTAAGAGAGCTGCCAGTTCCCATGGGCTATTAGTATACAGCCAGACTAGAGTCCTTATTCCCCAGAGTCATCCAACACATTTCCTAAAGAATTTTAAGATTATAGTATATACTATGTAGTGACAAAAGCCAGATTAATTCTCTGAATCAACTTAACAATTAATTGGAGGCAGAAAACTTTTGATAAAGGTTCCTACTTGGTAAGCAGACATCAATGGAGTCATGCAATAATATTCATAAAGCACTTTGCAAGCCTTCGAGGGTTTTATAAAAGCTTTCTATCTATCTAACTATCTATCTATCTATCTATTTATCATTATTAGATTTATCACTTCCACATTTCAGTGACCCTGCAATATGGAAAATCTACATCAATATTTTGGCTTCCCTTTAATACCAAAGAAGTCTAAATTTTTCTCTTTTATTAGGTATTTACAGTCTCTTATTGTAAAATTTGGGTTAAGTATTTGGTCATAGGCACTATGTCACTGTTGGCCTTTAAGTGTTATCTACAACTTCAACAAAATTTCCCATTTAATTTCCTATGTTGACCCATAACATGATTAAACTATGATAGAGAAATATTGTTAATTCTCCTTCTTGAGTCACCATTTAACACTGCAGAATGATGAGAAAAATAAAAGCATAAATGAAAGCTTACATGTATCACTGAATCTCTGATATGAAAGAGACCTTAGGAATTATAGAATCTAACTTCCTCAGATGAAGAAACTGATGCTGAGAGAGATTAAATTAATTAATCATACAGCCAGTAAATGTCAAAGATGGGATTAGAATGCAGATTTTTTTCACTCCACCCCTGGTATTCTATGTACTACCATCATCGGAGATGACATTTCTATGTGTATCTGAAGAACTCTAATAATGGAGAACCAATCTCTCAAGCAAGTCCTTTGAATTTCTGGATACATGTAATCATGAAAATTCCAAAATCACATCTGCTTACCCTTCCCTCTGGGGTCAAGTAGAACAAATATAATCCCTTTCCACATGACAGTCTATTGAACATAGATTTAACTCCCCAACTACTTGTTTGTAATATGAATAAACATACATTTTTATATTTATTCTTATTATATTTTCATCTTATTTGTTTTAGACCATCCTTCTATCCTACTGTCATATTTTTAAATCTTCATTATGTCCTCAAATATACCAGGAGTTTGTTTTGATTTCACATAAACTATAAGATAAAAGAGAGGCCAGATGACACCATGGTTAGAGTGCTAGACTGAAGACTTATCTTCCCAAATTCAAATCTGATCTCCTATAATTACATGTTATAGGACTCTGAGGAAGTCATTTGTTCTATTTACCTCGGTTTCTCATCTACCAAAACAATGGACTGAAGAAAAAATGGCAAACCTCCAAAGTATTTTTTCCAGAAAAGGGACCACAAAGGATCAGACACAACTGAAATAACTCGATAATAACATAGGATAAATATAAGATATCCCAAGAGTGTTAATGTGATTCTAAGTTTTACTTGCTAAAAACTATAATAAAAATTTTGAGGTCCCTTGTATGTATCTATACCTGATTTAAACCATCCTTGAGTTATATAGATTCCCCTGCTCTTTTCTGGAGCCTACATAATCACAGTTCAAAAGAACTTCTTGGTCTTCATGTGTATTACAAAGATTACATTATAATAACCCACTTGTCAAAGTGATACTATACAGAAGATAATGTGGACTTTTATAAATAGGTGCAACAACAGACAAGCCTTTAGAAACAAACATTTTCAACAATCTTTGCTGCTCATGACTTTTATGATCCGTCTGACTCTAATATAGTATCATGAGAATTACAACTAGGAATGTTCCTTAGAAGATGTATATAGACAGACAAATACATATGTACCTATGTATATAGTAATATGAATAGGGAAAGAGATCTAATTGGAGGTTTTTAAGTCAACAAGTCCACAAACATGAATAGGTATTATTACCACATTCTGGGCTAGGTGCTAACCTTCCTTCTCTAAGAAATTCTCTAGAAGTAATTTCTCCCTTAACTGAATTAGAATAGTCCTTTGTAGCTCTCTTATGCTTCCATTGCTCTCTACTATTATATTTATTTGGAACTATTTTTTCCTACTGGAATAGAAACACCATGAAAACAGATTTCCAGCACCAAGGACAGTGCTCTTTATAGATTAGTGTTGTCTTATATGTTATTACATGAGATAACATTGTATATATTCTATATTCACACACACACACAAGTAAAAAGATAATCCTTGTCTCCATAGAGCATACATTCCAAAAGGAGAAGTCAACGCATTAAAAAAAAAAAATTTATTCATCTCTGGCATTTACTTGCCCTATGATTACAGGCAAGTCACTTAAAGCCTCTGAAAGTCATTTTCCCTTTCTGTAAGATATCTAGTATGCACTACACTGTATTAGAATAGTTACAAGAATCAAATGAGTTATCGCCTATAAAATATTTTATAAACTTTTAAGCTCTACTTAATCTTCTGGGTATCATGAAAGTCTCAGGCAGTCTGGTGCATCCAGTAAACCCCACTCAGAATATTTTACATGCATAAAATAAAATATATAAGATTACAAAAGAAAATAATTATAGTGAAATATAGTTATTTTAAAAATTTAAACAAATTCACACAGTGCAGGAAGGTTAAAACCTCTGTTTAAAATTAGTTATTATCAATTCATTCTTTTACCCACCCACTCACTCATATTTCTGTAGCATCATCTACCCTCAGATCAACTCAAAAGCTGACATACACAGGCAAAATAATGTGTCACCAAGAATTTATTAAATGCTTACTATTTATCCAGTATTAAGCTAAGCACTGAGAATACAAATACAACAGAAGAAAAGATAATTCCAGATTTTAAGGAGTTTGCATTCTAATGGAGGAAGAAAATATATAAATGAAAGCTGAAAGGAGAGAGGGAAGAGTGGAAAGGAGAGGCAAAGATATCCTGTAAAGAAACGTGGTAGAGGAAATTTGGAGTGCTTTGAAAGGAATGAAACATGACTGGCCTGAGTAAATGTGCTCCTTAAAAGATGGTTCTGGCAAGAGCTATCCAATAATTTCCAAGGTATGAATTCCAAGCAAGAAGTGAGGTTTCACGATGAAAAACTACTGCACTTAAGGAAGTCTGGAACATAGTCCAGAGGGAAGATCATTTTTAAGGCAAGAGAACTATGGACCTAGTGTTTCTGATTTGGTGAATAGGATAGAGATCTGCTGATTAGAGTGCCAATATTAATTGTCTTTGGTAGAGGGAACTGTTATCAGAACTTAGAGTACTGATGTTATACTAAACATGAGACTGAAACCTTCAAAACCTGAGACACCTCCTCCCCATAAGAAGCACATTACATTCTTTCTCCTGCCTATTTTAAATGCTTCCTCATTGACTTTTCCAATGTTTCATAACTAAAATGTATTTTGTTTTTCCTTTCCCCTAGGCTTCCATTGATTCAATAAACAACTATGTTTTATAAATTCTACTTTTTCTCTGTCTCTGACATCATTCTTTCCATCTCATTGTCATTACCTTGACCATCAATCAGTGTATTTGGTTAGATTATTGATTAATTTTCCTGAAGTATCTTTCTAGCTGCTATGTCAGGGCTCAAAAATATTCAAGGATTCCCTATTACTTATCAGATGAAATCCAAATCTCTTAGTTCAGAATTCAAGCCCCTAAATTTTTGTACTATCCTTTGTCTTTCAGGTCTGATCTCATATTAATAGCCTTCCTTTAACCTAAAGTCCAAATAAACCATATTTTTCCCCATTCTTGGAGTATATCCAACATTTTCTAATTTCCAGGATTTTGTTTAAGCAGTTCCCTCAGCCTTCTACCAATTCTATTTGTTATAATCTTGCCTGTCCTTCAAGGGACAAGTGAAATACTTCTTTCTCCGTGAAACCATTTAAGAGTCATTTTTCTCTCATTTGAATCCCAATAGTCCTTTGTATATCTTTTATGGTTTTATCACCCATTATTATAAATTATATTTATTTAGAACTTGTCTTATTTTCCCTCCTAAACTATAAACACTATGAAAATAGCTTTCTAACGCCAAGGACAGTGTTCTTTATGTGTTAGTGTTTATTTTCCCCCAATATGGTATTATTTTAGATAACATTGTATATATTCTGTATTTGCTGTGAATGTGTGTATGAGTACATATAATGAGATAGATAGATAGATAGATAGATAGATAGATAGATAGATATGAGACAGTCAGAGAGACAGTCATTTCCCTCTACAAGTCATTTCTCCTTATACCTCCCATCCCCAACAAATAGAAAATACACTCCTTGAGGGCTATAATTATTTAATTTTTATATTTAAATCCCTGCAACTCATATATTATCCTGAAAAGAATATTAATAAATGCTCATTGAATTGAATGAAGGAATGAAAAGCATAACTGACATAGTAACATTAAAATCAGAACGTCCCGCTCATGATTTAATGGGAAATAAAGCAAAGGAAAGGAAAGTATGTCTACTTTGTCTATCAAGACTAAAGTCTGAGTATGTATCAATAATATTCTCTCAGGTACAAACATCACTTAAGGAAAAAAACAACTCAAGAATAAGTGTAACTTCTAAATATTTTTACTGGAAAATGCATAGACAAGAGGTAAAGGACCTAGAAATTTGTAATTTATTATTTTGTTTTTATTTGCAAATAATAACCCCTAAGCCATTCTATCAGGTAAGCAGTCCAAGTTGCTTCCTTGAAGCACAGTTAATAATAATACTAATAATAGTTAGCGTTTATTTAACACTTCCTACCTGACAGACACCAGGGTAAGCATTTTACAATTACTTCATTTGAGCTTCACAACAACCCTGAAAGGTAAAGTATTTTTATAATCTACAACATGAGGAAACTGAAATAAACAGCTTAAATAATCTGTTCAAAATTACACACCTAAATGTTTGCGGCTAAATTTGAACTTGAGTTCATCTGGATTTCAGGCCCAGGACTCTATCTACTGAGTCACTTGCCTACTTCAGATGACATGTACCCTTCAAGAATAGCATAAGATATTTTGCTTTGTTGAACTCTAGGTAAACTCAACCTTAAGAATTTCTCAGTTTTTAGTCCAATGATCCTATCCAAAAATAAAAGGGAGAGGAAATAAAATTAGACTGGAATAATCTTTCCTTCATAAAGCTACAATGGTTCTTTGTTATTATTGCTTCACAAAGAATTAACTAAACTCATAGGGCACACATCTCTTTCAAAATTTATATACAGAAAATGAAAACAAGGGCAAATATATATATGAATCCAAATATATGGCACAACACCACAAAAAGATATCAGGAATAATAAATAGAATGATCTGAAACTAACAAAGGGACTATGAGCAACAAATACAGGTTTTATTTCTTTTTTAAAGCTATATTGGGGAAAAAGAAAAAAAAACTGAAGAAAGAATGAGATCACTACTAGGGATGGACAGAATAATTATAATTGACAGAACTATTCAATTTTATTTGTTTCAGTTTTCTCTGACATGGAGAATGACCTTTCACTGGGAAAAGCTAGAATGAAAAGATTGAATTTGAGATGCTATCCAACCAAAATAAGGAGAGGGCTAAGAAGTATAAAGATTCATGATAAAATCATGACACCTACCTCAAATGAATGGTTATTTCATATGACAGAAGGGAAAACTTTATTTGATTTTGAACCAATGTTACAGATATCCAAAAGCAGAAGAGAATAGGATCCAATAAAAGCTGGCATTTATATTGTATTATAAAATTTGGCACATACTTTACACATAAATGTTATTTGCTTTGATCCTCACATAAATATTATGGGATAGATGTCAGTTTTATAAATTATAAAACCAAGATTGGGAAACATGAAGTGACTCAGTCTTCCTGACTTAGATCCAACATTCTATTTCAACATCTTTAATGACCTAGTGAATTTGACTTTTATTGTTGGAAATTTCTTGAACAGATCTCTAAAGATATGGTTAATGATATTTATTAAATATTAATGCAAGAGATAAATTAATGAAGTAAGGAATAATAAGTTCACTCTTTGTTTAATCATGGCTGCTAGTCTTCTGAGAGCCAAGATTCTGAAGTAAGCAAATAATTGCCATAACTGTCCCACTTTCATATCCAAATAACCATAAAGTAGCTCCCCAAAATAAATCCTGGATCAGTAAAACCAGCAGAAAGTCAGGATGAAACAATGTTTTAGCACAAGAAACTTGGAACAACTGCAGGAAACTTCTGTTTCACTCAAGTAAAAGGAAAACACAATCCAGAACAGGAATCATCCCAGAAAAAAAAAAAAAAAAAAAACAAAAAAACTAAATGTCTCTTCCATCCCTGGATCAGAGCTCAAAATTTTTTAAAATAGGGAAAAACTCCAAAAAATAAAGAAAAATGTTTTAAATGAATTTTTCCATAGAAAGTTATTGTAGTAACCAGGGAGATGTTCTCAGAAGAGGACAACATTGTCAAAATACCTATGGCTAAAACCATAAAGATAAACAAGAAATAGTCTCAAGCCCAGAAAATGAGGAGATAACGCAGAATGGAGTTTAAAATCATATAAGAGAGGTAGAAGAAAAATTGGGAAAATAAATGAGAGTATTTTTGCCAAGAAAACCATAAGTGAAATCATGAATAATTAAACATTACTGAAATGACTGAACAACAATCATTCCTTGCTCAAGGAGAGAATTAATCATGGGACAAATGTTTTCTTTAATTTTAGACCACAAAGTATATTAAGTTACTTAGGGGAAAGGCATTTGGTCTCAAATTAACTCTCTAGGACTGTTGTTCTTACTTGTCCCATCTCAGCAGGGTGCTGTTTCCAAAGGACAGAGAACCAAAGCCATAATTTTAGCTTCCATCTGGGAAACATAATTAGGGAGCTAAGCAGTGGGACTTCGGGTTAAGGATCACAGGTGGTCTACATGTGTAAAGTTTGGTTTCTCCAGAAGGCAGTCATCTCCCAAAAGCCTCCACCTGGACTGTCTGCTTTACATAGCTGAGCTCAACCTAAGAGATTAACAAGTGTACCACATAATGATTGTAGAATTAGAATGAAAAGGCATTTCAGAGATTAAAGATCTCTTTATTTTACAGATTAGGAAACTAAGACCTAGAGAGGTTAAGTGGTTTGCCTAGGGTCATAAGAGCTAGCAAATGACAGTGACAGTGTTTGAATTCTGGTCGTCTTCATTCCAAACGTTACTCTACTATATGGAACTACCTTTTGGGGATAGGGAAAAAAATAAACATTTATTAAGCATCTTCTATAAATCAAGCACTATTCTAAGTTCTTTCAAATATTATCTCATTTTATCCATACAACAATCTTTTGAGGTAGATGTCCTTATTATTTACTCATTTTACAGCTGAAGAAACTAAGCTGTTAAGTAACTTATCCAGGATCACAAAGCTACTAAGTGCCTATGGCTAGATTTGAACTCAGAAAAAACTAATCAAATATTCAAGAACTGGATAACAGATTTTAATGTTACCTAGTTGGCAATGCAACAACAGTAATGATTGTTCAGTCAGAGAGGCTTCAAAAATTCTTGGCATCTTGTGAAAATTGCATGCCCTGATATCAGGTGGTAATTCAGCACAGTGAACAATGTTTTCATCTTGTTGCAGACAGATGCACTATGAGAAGAGGGTGAGGGGAAGGAGAGATAGCACATGGAGAGGTTGGATGGTTGATGTTACTCAAAATATTTGAAAATGTGAGATTTTAATATTTAAGACACTGATTTTCCCAGTATCTCAATATTGTCAAGTGTTATGCTTATGAGCCACTAGGTGGGGATGAATGACTAGAAAAGTCTGAACAACTTGGCAAAAGCCAGAACTGGGAATATACAGTTCCTTTTTGAGTACTCCATGTGATCTGATAATGGTTTTATTCTATTCTGAGCTTACTGGACCTACTGAATCTGTAGAGACACAGGACTAGCTTCAGAAATCTCCTTTTGTTATTTGAGATTTGACATGAAATGACTAGCAAAATTAACTAGACCAGCAAAAAACCTATCCTGCCAATTTGCTATACTCAAACTTGTTCTCTAATTTTAGAAAATAATCCCTGAACAAAAGTCCCAGCAGAAGCGTCCCTGGCCCACTCCAATAATTTATCTATGCTTCAATGTAGAGATACCATTCACACTGCCACACAAGGCTCACAATACTTGGGAAATATTTGATTAAACAATACAATAAAACAACCAAATCATATTTAAATTCCTAGGGGCCACATATTGATTTGGTTCTAAAATATATTGTTATATGTTTCATTGTATTTTTGCCCCATATTTTCTATCTATTTTATTTAAAAAAATTAGTGTCCAATTTTTTTTTTTAATTTTTAAATAGATCACTGGCATGATATTCAATAATTTTCCCATGTTCCAAGGAATTCTGGACCACAACTAGGGGTCCTGGTCCAGTCAGTAAAACTATGTAAGCAAGAATTGATGGGTTCCTGGGGATGTTATAAGCCAAATCAATTGACTACACTGTGTCCATGAAAGTAGTAGTTTTTGAATCCTCCTTAGATTTTGAAAGTGATTCCTAGATCTTAGGGAACCTCTGAGAAAGAATTTTGAGGTCTTCTCGTCTCTGCGGTGCATGGCCAAAGATCAAATCATTTCTTCCAATATCCTGACCAGGGAGCTACTACAGTGGTACTTGCAGAATTTGATTTGTCTTCTATCAGGCTAGAGATAGTAAAATCTGGACTTTTTAGGCCAAAGAGGGGAAGAGAAAACTCTGGGAGAGCAGACTGCTGTCCTGAGATTGAAGGCCAAAGATTTCTGCTATCAGGACAGGAAGTGGTAGAGCTGGAACCTGAGCCTGAGAGAGATGAACAGGGGCTGAAGGAAATGTTTGAGAAGGTAGTAGAAAATAGGAGATGTCTGGGAAACAGAGTAATAATAAAATCACTGGATTAATTCTGATCTTGCTCCTCCTTTTTTAGTCAATTATGGTAATCGAGAGATAAATCAGAGAAGCAGAGAGAGAAATATTAAGAGTTGTTCTCTGAAGGTTAAACAACTATTTTTTTTTTAATGTCAAATGTACTTTTTTAATTACTGAAAATGTGTTTTCTCACCCTCTCACCTCCCCAGTAGAAAGAGGAAAGGGGAACCCTATGAAAAATATCCAGAGTCAAAGCAAAACAAATTCCCCTATATATTACTGGTCATGTCAAAAAATATATATATATGTCTTTATGCACATTGAGTCTTTCACTTCTCTCTAGTTCTCTGGAATTATAGCTGGTCTTTGTGCAGATGATAATAATGATTTCTAGAACTCCTATAATACTTTAAGATTTGTAAAACACCTTATCTTCACTTAACAAATAAAGAAACTTGAGGATCAAAAATGTTAAATGATTTATCTAGTCTTACTAGATTACAGCTAGTAATCATCTGAGGAAATAGTTAAAAGTTAAATAGTTAAAAGTTAAAACACTCAGTTCTTCCTCAAACAGGACTAACACTACTGTGCAATATAGCTGCCTGATCAATGAGTACAAATTTACATAGTTCCTTATATCCAGTCAAATCACTATATTCCAGAACAGATCAAGCTTCATTTTCTATCCAACCTTTGATCCTGGCCATTTCCCTTATACCCACCCAATACCATGAGCATCCCTTCCCTACTCCCTGTCTTTCTACTTCGTGCTCTGAAAATTGAAAACAAATTAATACCAGGAAAGGGTATGTTCATTGACTTCCCCATGGCTTCCTTCACTCAAATGTTTCTTAATTTCTCCTCTCTTCATACAGTATAGCAATAGAGTTGGAAATTGTTCATATGGAAATTGTTCATATAATGTTAGTCACACATTTTTAAGACAGTCTATAGACTTTATTGATTTATCTGTCAGTACTCTAAATGTCAGATTCTTATCAAAATATATATATATATCATATGCATTCATGTGTATATATATATATATACATGAAAAGATACTGTTAATAAGTAAAAATGACCTCATTTTATAATGATGCCAAAAAAAATACAGTGCCACTGTTTCATATTCACAGTTAAGGAAGAAAGGAAGGGAAGGGAAGGGAAGGGAAGGGAAGGGAAGGGAAGGGAAGGGAAGGGAAGGGAAGGGAAGAGGGAAGGGAAGGGAAGGGAAGGGAAGGGAAGGGAAGGGAAGGGAAGGGAAGGGAAGGGAAGGAAAGGGAAGGGAAGGGAAGGGAAGGGAAGGGAAGAGGGAAGGGAAGAGGGAAGGGAAGAGGGAAGGGAAGAGGGAAGGGAAGAGGGAAGGGAAGGGAAGGGAAGGGAAGAGGAAAGGGAAGGGAAGAGGGAAGGGAAGGGAAGGGAAGAGGGAAGGGAAGGGAAGAGGGAAGGGAAGGGAAGAGGGAAGGGAAGAGGGAAGGGAAGAGGGAAGGGAAGGGAAGGGAAGAGGGAAGGGAAGGGAAGGGAAAGGAAGGGAAGGGAAAGGAAGGGAAGGGAAGGGAAGGGAAGGGAAGGGAAGGGAAGGGAAGGGAAGGGAAGGGAAGGGAAGGGAAGGGAAGAGGGAAGGGAAGAGGGAAGGGAAGAGGGAAGGAACAATGTCTGGTTCAGGTCCCCATCTGCTCTAGTGCTCTGGGCCTTCCTAAGAAGTCAGGAGGTGGTGATAACCTGTGTTGTGATTGAAATAGAGTGCTACCAGGTGAAAGAGTGATACCAGGTGGTAATCTACATACAATAGCAAGTTGTTTATATGATCCCACATGGTATTCAGTGTTGTTTTTTGTTACAATTATGAAAAGGGGAAAGTCCTTGAAATAAAAGACTCCATTTTTCCACCATCTTCAGAAGTCCCACATAATCACTTCTCCACTAGGAAGGGATATTTTAATCACCCTGGAATGGGGGCTCTGGAAAGGGAAGGGAAGAGGGAAGGGAAGGGAAGGGAAGAGGGAAGGGAAGGGAAGAGGGAAGGGAAGGGAAGAGGGAAGGGAAGAGGGAAGGGAAGAGGGAAGGGAAGGGAAGGGAAGAGGGAAGGGAAGGGAAGGGAAAGGAAGGGAAGGGAAGGGAAGGGAAGGGAAGAGAAGGGAAGGGAAGGGAAGAGGGAAGGGAAGGGAAGGGAAGGGAAGGGAAGGGAAGGGAAGGGAAGGGAAGGGAAGGGAAGGGAAGGGAAGGGAAGGGAAGGGAAGGGAAGGGAAGGGAAGGGAAGGGAAGGGAAGGGAAGGGAAGGGAAGGGAAGGGAAGGGAAGGGAAGGGAAGGGAAGGGAAGGGAAGGGAAGGGAAGGGAAGGGAAGGGAAGGGAAGGGAAGGGAAGGGAAGGGAAGGGAAGGGAAGGGAAGGGAAGGGAAGGGAAGGGAAGGGAAGGGAAGGGAAGGGAAGGGAAGGGAAGGGAAGGGAAGGGAAGGGAAGGGAAGGGAAGGGAAGGGAAGGGAAGGGAAGGGAAGGGAAGGGAAAAGGGAAGGGAAGGGAAGGGGAAGGGAAGGGAAGGGAAGGGAAGGGAAGGGAAGGGAAGGGAAGGGAAGGGAAGGGAAGGGAAGGGAAGGGAAGGGAAGGGAAGGGAAGGGAAGGGAAGGGAAGGGAAGGGAAGAGGGAAGGGAAGGGAAGGGAAGGGAAGAGGGAAGGGAAGGGAAGAGGGAAGGGAAGGGAAGGGAAGGGAAGGGAAGGGAAGGGAAGGGAAGGGAAGGGAAGGGAAGGGAAGGGAAGGGAAGGGAAGGGAAGGGAAGGGAAGGGAAGGGAAGGGAAGGGAAGGGAAGGGAAGGGAAGGGAAGGGAAGGGAAGGGAAGGGAAGGGAAGGGAAGGGAAGGGAAGGGAAGGGAAGGGAAGGGAAGGGAAGGGAAGGGAAGGGAAGGGAAGGGAAGGGAAGGGAAGAGGGAAGGGAAGGGAAGGGAAGGGAAGAGGGAAGGGAAGGGAAGGGAAGGGAAGGGAAGGGAAGAGGGAAGGGAAGGGAAGGGAAGGGAAGAGGGAAGGGAAGGGAAGGGAAGGGAAGGGAAGGGAAGGGAAGGGAAGGGAAGGGAAGAGGGAAGGGAAGGGAAGGGAAGAGGGAAGGGAAGGGAAGGGGGAAGGGAAGAGGGAAGGGAAGAGGGAAGGAACAATGTCTGGTTCAGGTCCCCATCTGCTCTAGTGCTCTGGGCCTTCCTAAGAAGTCAGGAGGTGGTGATAACCTGTGTTGTGATTGAAATAGAGTGCTACCAGGTGAAAGAGTGATACCAGGTGGTAATCTACATACAATAGCAAGTTGTTTATATGATCCCACATGGTATTCAGTGTTGTTTTTTGTTACAATTATGAAAAGGGGAAAGTCCTTGAAATAAAAGACTCCATTTTTCCACCATCTTCAGAAGTCCCACATAATCACTTCTCCACTAGGAAGGGATATTTTAATCACCCTGGAATGGGGGCTCTGGAAAGCAATGGTACATTTTGTCATCCCGACTTGGGGGACTCTAGAAAGCAGGACATGACAGGAAGGAAGAAGGAAGGAAGGAAGGAAGGAAGGAAGGAAGGAAGGAAGGAAGGAAGGAAGGAAGGAAGGAAGGAAGGAAGGAAGGAAGGAAGGAAGGAAGGAAGGAAGGAAGGAAGGAAGGAGGGAGGGAGGGAGGGAGGGAGGGAGGGAGGGAGGGAGGGAGGGAGGGAGGAAGGAAGGAAGGAAGGAAGGAAAGAAGGAAGGAAGGAAGGAAGGAAGGAAGGAAGGAAGGGAGGAAGGGAGGGAGGGAGGGAGGGAGGGAGGAAGGAAGGAAGGAAGGAAGGAAGGAAGGAAGGAAGGAAGGAAGGAAGGAAGGAAGGAAGGAAGGGAGGAAGGGAGGGAGGGAGGAAGGAAGGAAGGAAGGAAGGAAGGAAGGAAGGAAGGAAGGAAGGAAGGAAGGAAGGAAGGAAGGAAGGAAGGAAGGAAGGAAGGAAGGAAGGAAAGAAGGAAGGAAGGAAGGAAGGAAGAAAAGAAGGAAGGAAGAAAAGAAGGAAAGAAGAAAAGAAGGAAGGAAGGAAGGAAGGAAGGAAGGAAGGAAGGAAGGAAGGAAGGAAGGAAGGAAGGAAGGAAGGAAGGAAGGAAGGAAGGAAGGAAGGAAGGGAGGGAGGGAGGGAGGGAGGGAGGGAGGGAGGGAGGGAGGGAGGGAGGGAGGGAGGGAGGGAGGGAGAAGGGGGAGGAGAAAATTGAGAACACAGGTTTTGCAAGGTAGATGTTGACAACTATCTTTGTATGCATTATGATAATAAAAAGCTACTATAAAAAAGCTGAAAGATTAAAATTCTCATGGAAATGAAATAAAGATCAAATTAAATTTAAAAGAAAAAGAAAAAAGAAACGAGGCTGGCTCTTTCTGAAATATTTTGCTAGTCATCCCAGAAGTAAGCGATGTCTTCTTTTTCTGGACTCCTCTTAACTTCTACAGTTCTTTTTATCTAATAAACATACATTTGACACTTATCCTAAGCTGCTTTATATTTTCTTGTATTGTAATTATCTTTTCTTATGTGTATGATTCATCTTTCCAAGTAGATTATAGTAATTTAGAGGGCAGGGTCTATTTTTTTTTTTTTTTTTTTTTTTTTTAGTACTTCTCTATACTAAAACACAGTAGTCCAGAGCCTTACACATATTATCTAAGCAACAACTCAATGAATATTTGTGGAATGGTGAATTGATTGAAAAATTTTCCTGCCTTAAACCTTCATAAAAGTGATATTCTTTTTGGTATGTGCATCAGGTTTCAGAAATTCTTTTTCTCTGGATAGAATTGTTTTATTATCTGAGTGGAAACAGAAATGGACCTTCTTTGATGACTCAATGAACTGACTTCCTCTTGTAAGGAGACTTGGAAAACTGGCAAAATACATGTCTAAAATTGGAATTGAAGTTTAGTGAAGAAAAGGGAAGCATAGACTCAAATGTTGACATGTTTCAAAGGAGAAACTGAGAAAAAGAGAGAAATAATTCCTAAATGCAAAATGCAACTGAAACCTACAGATTCCTGACCTAGTTCTCTTTTCACTAAGGTCCACTGAATCCTTAGCTTTTTACTTGGTTCCTCTTATTGTCAAGCCTAGGAAGAAACAGTTTCACAATTTCAGGAACCCACAGAAAGAACAATTAGTGTTTTGCTCTAAGCCAGGGGTAATTCTGTAACTATACTTATACCCTACTGATTTGGTTCCTCCCATGGCAACACATAAGGTATTTAGTTTCCAATTTGAACAATGAGTGATACTATCAGGAAAGACTGAGAATGTTTCAGTCACACTGGATCCACAAGTATAGATAGTGGGTCACAATATAGTACCACTGTTCTAATTAGAGCACTTTATATTTCTTCAGACAAAAGAAATCAAAACACTTAAGAGCATGAAATTCAATGCTAGACAGCTATATCCCTAGACTGACTAAGAGAATCACTTATACTCTTTGCCCACTATGCAATTACACATATTCATGACAAGAACTAAGGCATCAAAAATCACTGTGATTTTTTTCAATTTTATCTGCTTCATAAAAAAAGGTGTATGTTATAGACTGTGGAATATTCTTATAAAAATGACAAATTATACACCATTTGATGGTCAAAGAGTAGGCTGTCAGGAAAACTGACCACCTTTTCCAAAGAGGCAAGAGAAACGCGGTATTACTGTGTCATGATAAAGTACTTGACAATTTCCCATGAGGGTACAAATAGTATTACAAACATTTTCACCTGTAAAATGGAGAGGGCTTAAATATTCCTGGAAAAATGGTGACTTTCCAGACTTTTTTCTTTTACTTTTTAATGGAAAAGCAAATGGAAAAGTTCTTTGTACTTTGTCTATTCCTCTTTTCTTTGCATTGACTTTCCTGAGAAAACTATATGTAGGCATTTTGTACAAAAGAATCCCCCAAAATAATTTTAGGGGTACATCCGTATTATTGACAGGTTTCACTAGATCACATCAGCCTATAATTGATTGTTACACTATCTCTAGTATTAGTGTGATACAGACTGAGGGCTGAACTATCTAATGACAAGAAGTTTTGAAGGACATTGTTTTCTTCTGGTCCCTTTTGCTTCATTTATTGAACAGTTTCAAGAACTGGGAGAAGTAAGGGTTCACTGTCATTCCAGATTAGATGGTGGGCACAAAAGTGAATGCTCAGAGAGCTATTTTGTATTCCTTGGTGCCTTATACATGTTTGTAGGTTAGAACTTCAAACTAAAGCTCAAAGTTTCTCAAAATAATCAACTATTCCCCAAAATTATAGTGGAATTATTGTACTGACCCAGAATCATCCTCCTTTAGGGAATGGGAAGAGGCCAAGAGGCCTAATAGCAAAGAATTGTGTCAAGTGGCCTATTGCTTCCTATAATTATCAAAGAACTGATTCCAGCCTCATTTTTATAAGTGGAAAATGCTTTCATATCTGCCATTCTCCAATGTGTGTGCAGGACTATGGGGATTCTTCATGTGTTTTAGAGTAAATATTGTTAAGTTGAAATGTGGAAACCAAGTGTTCTAAAAATAAGTTTGTTGTATTTTTAAAAGAATGTTAATAAGGTCAATCTAATACTACAAATCCTCCCAAAGTCCCCAGAACAAGGCCTGAAAGAAATTGCCTTTAGGTCTAAAAGTAAGTAAGCAGCATTAAACAGCAATATTTAAAGAATTGAAAATGAAAACCTGCAGATGGGTTTTCATATAGCAAAATCATAGATGCTATTAGCTAGACAATAGACAAGTTTCCTAAAATGGCATATGTCAAATGAATATATCTCCACAAATAATACAGGCTCATGCCATATCAGAGCGATACTATTGGAGAAATGGGATATAAGCAAGTTGGAAATGAGAAATGGAATGATTTGCCTAATGTTATACAGTTGATAATTGGTTTAAAAAAAATACCACAGGTCAATTTCAACAGATAAGAATGCATCTAGATCATATGAATCCTGGGCTTGATAGCACTAAATATATTTTTCTCAAAGCACAGTGCTACCAGATACTTGACTGTTAAAGCCACAATGGTATGTGGGAGAACACATAAAAATAATAAAGGCCAAAAGCTTTACAGATCCAGGACTCCTAATATCCTAGGATAGGACCTTCAAAAAATGGAGTCTTCCTTTCTGTTTTTTCTTCTATCTTATGCTGCTGGGAGTCTAGTAAATTGTAGAACTGAACTGTGACAGGAATTCCCCTAATCCTAGGGTCTCAGAAGAAAAAGAGAAGTGAACAAGCCTTGATTAATCACATCTTATAGCCAGGTCCTATGCTATGTGTTTTACGAATATCATATTATTTGATCCTTATAGTAACCTCATGAGGTAAATATTATTTGCCCTATTTTAAAATTTAGGAAATCAATGCAGAGCTTAGGTGACTTGTCCGGTCACATTGCTGATGTGTTCAGATCTTCCTGACCTCAGACCCAGGGCTCTATCAACTATACCAACTAGCCACCACCCAGATGTCCTGACTTGAAAAAGATCTCAGAAGCCCTCTAGTATAACCCACTAGTAAAAAAGAACATTTTTGAAACAATACCAGAAATATCATCCAGACATTGAGACCTTCTAGGAATGGTAAATTTACTATTGCCATAACTATATAAAGTAACCAAGCCTTAGTCCTAGAACCCTGAAAGCATTTACCTTTTAAACACATGCAAGCCATTGATCTTACCAAGTTGTTAACATGAAGAGTTAGTAGAATAGGAAGCTACCAACTTTTCCCATTTTTTCTATCTTCTCTCTTCCCTAGCTGTTACATTACCATATGAACTCCCAAACCCCACCCATCCATTTCATGTTGGGACAACTATAATTGCTAGCAAGTTGTTTCTCACATCAAACCTAAATCTGTTCTTTTGCACATTTTATATATGGATCATAGTTCTACCCTTTGGAGACAAATAGAGCAATTTTATTCCCTTTTGTGTAGTATACTTGTAGGATACTTGATGATAAGTATCATGTCTCCACTGAATCTGGTCCAGACTAACCATCCCAAATTCCTCCCACCAATCCTGATGTGAAACAATCTTGAGTTCCCTTATCATTCTGGGTCCCTTCTTATATAGATACCCTCCAGGATCTGTTCTTCCTAAAAGGAGGCTCCAGGAAGTGGGCATAGCACACTAGAGTAGGGCCTAGTCAAAAAGAACTAGGCCTCTAGTCCTGAATTCTATGCCACTATTACCACAAAATAAAACGGCAATGGTGGTTTTGGCTGCCATACTACATAATTGGCTCACATTGAGTTTCCAGCCATTAAATCTCCCAGATCTTTTTAAAAAGAACTACTAAACACACCTGCTTATCTTTTGCTTATGAAGTCTTAGCAGTTAACTTAGTTCTGAAAGCTCTAAACTTAAGAGGAGTCAGTCACAGATCTCTTAGAATTCAAAAGATAAGAATCTCAAGGCTACTGTTAATTCCTAAAGTTTCTCACTTGCTCAATTTTTGCTTGCATAGGGTGACATGAAGGATGCCTGTTTTTTCTAAACTACTGAGATTTGAAACTTGCAATTTTCCCAGGTTGGAAACTAGGAGATTGAACTAAAGTAGTGTTACAAAAGCCAATGGCATCATTAATGTGAATTAATGGGGCAAGAATGTACCTATGTTTTATGAGAGAATAATGCCAGGAAGACCCCACAGTCCAGAAAGTGCTCTCTTCATTTTCTTATTTGCTATAAGATCTAAAATACCATCATTATTTTGGTAGAGAGTAGATCCAGATCTGTGATTACATTGACATCAACCAATGTAAACAGACAACTCAAATACTAAAGCAATTGAATGATTTGCCAAGAATCACATAGCCAGTATATATTTGAGACAGAAATTAGGCTCACTTGCCCAGCTCTCTGACTTCCTAGACACAACACAATACTGTTAATTGAAACTAATTTACTAAGGTATTAGCCATTTATCCTTTTTCTTGATCATGGAGATCAAGGAAAAATGATACATGTACCTTAAGGAAAGGAATGCCCTAACCAGCAAAGCATGAAGAAAATAGCTATTATGCTTCTACTAAACATCAGGCACTAGAAATACTTTACAGATAATGTATCAATTAATTATCACAACCTTAGAAGCTAAGTGTTATGTTTTACCCATATTATAATTGAAGCAACTGAAGCATTCAGAGGTTGAGTGATTTGACCTGATTCACAATAAATATAAGTGTCTGAGACTGGATTTGAAGTCAGTCGATGCAACCATAAAATGTGTTGCCAATGAAACACACAGACCACCCATCCTTTGTTTTTGATACATGATCATTCCACTGCTCGATGCAAGACCAGACTTGGTTGGACAAGCCTAATAAATGAATGTTTAATTAAGGCTTTAGCTAATCTTACTTGATGGGGGCAACTTCTAGAATGCATATTTAGAGTTCTGCATCTCTGTAACAAAGAGCTCAAATTCCATTTCAACAAGAATCTCTCACTAACAGCAAGCTGAGCCTTAAGCAAAAATTCGCTTATTTTAAAAGAAATCAAAAACTTTCTAATATAACAAAGAATTGGTCTTGATATTTGAGTTAGAGATTTGACTTTCCATGTGCTATTGACCAAGAAGAATAATTACACTGTTAAGGGATATGAGTTGGAAATTACAGTTGTGTTTCTTAAGATTATTATTATTCACTGCTAATTAATAGGAGCTTATTTGGCCATGGACCAACCAAATCCAAGGAAAATAATTTAAATTCAAGCCACACTCTCCCTGAAAGAACAGACAGACTTCCAAACAGAACATAATACTGTTGGCCTTGTTTTTTGATGGAGGCAGGAGTAATTGCTGATAAGAAAAACTGGAATTAATAATAGCATTATTAGTTATATATACTCCAAAGGCTTATGTGCAACATGGTATAGGGCAATAATAAAGGGAAAGACCTGAGTCTGAGTTATCTCTCTGACACTTACTAGCTATGTGATCATGGACAAATTTCATAACCTCTCTAAAATTTTTCCTCATTTTTAAGATAGTGAGTATAATTCCTGTAGATTCTCATCTACTAGAGCTGATGTAATATTTAAACTAGATAATATGTGGAAATATCTTAGCAACCATAAAACCTTTTATAAATATCAGGTAGGACTTTTTACCTCATTATAGTCTTTGAGCAAAAGCATGACAACCACATGCTGGGTCTGTTGTAGAAAAGTTGAACTAGATAGCCACTGAAACATTTTACAAGTCTAAAATTATATGGTATTACAATTGGTTGGTTACTATATTATAGGACAAGAACAAATTATTTATCAGTAGTAATTAAAAGACAACTGATTATCATAGTCAAAATAATTCCTCAGCAATTCTGTACTTACTCATGAAAAGTGAACACATAGTTAGATTTAAAACAGACCTTGGATTTTCAGAACATCCTGACCTTAATGGGATAATTCTTTACACTTATTCCTCATACCTTTTTCTTGCCTATAGAAAAACATTTGGATCTCCTTTAAATATGTATACAAAATAGTATTTTGTACAGAAAATACAAATTTTCTGAGTTTCTAAAATTCAGAAAACTAAACTCTTAAAGAATTTGATACTTTATATTATTTTCAGTTTTCTCTCATATATACTTTCCTGATTTAGTAGCAATTATAGGATGAAATAATTTTTACTATAGAAAATGTCCTATAATCAGGTAGAAGATTTAAAGGAAAAAGTTAGAAAGAATCAAATATGCCTATAGTAAGCAAATTTCTTCTCTCAAATGTATAATTCTTACCTAAAACAATAGACCTATGAGAAAACATTGTCTTCTATGTGATATAGAATATTTTGGAAATTTTCTATTCATTAAAGAAAATAAAATCTCTCCTTGGACACTTCAAGATAAATATATTCATTGTTTCTTAATAGTTTACCGGCCCACTTAGAGTGAAGATGAGTTTTCAACATTTTTATACTGAACATTTCAGGATTAAATGAAAAAACACATTCTGATGTCCCTGGGGGGGAAAAAAAAAAGGACAAAGTGAGCACAATTCTGAATTTGTCTAACTTATGCTATCGTATCAGAGTTGTTTTGCCTGAACTAAACCATATCCATGAAAATTTTCAGTGTTTTCTCTAACACTGTGAATACCAAGAATGGATTTGATGACTGCATACTTTATACTGTTTTCATTTCTGTATTAGATAGATGAAATTAAAAATTATTAATAAACAATAAATATTAAGCACCTACTATGTGGCAGGCATAGTGCTAAATGTTGGGATTACAAAGAATCTTGCCCTCAATAAGTTTATATTCTATTGCAAGACATGACATTTCTGCATATAAAATTATGCAAAATAAATATGAAATAATTTAGGGACAGGGGATCCATTGGTAATCATTAGAAAATGGCTCATATCAGATGTGGAATTTGAGTGGAACTTTATTCCTGGCTCATCCATTTGGTGTAGCCATTTCAATTGTCAACAAAATACATAAAGTGAAACTGAAAAAGAGATCTGTTTAAAAAATACTCTGGCATGTCTATAGCAAGAGGAAGAGAAAACAAGGAGATTATATACCAATTCCTCTAATATTTTAGCTATGACTATTATATTTAAAATGCTTTTGAACTTTAATTTTTTAAATGTCATTTTATTCAATCACAGATATAAAGGTTAACAGCTTAAGTGTTATCTTTAGAATCAAAAGCATAATGGATAAGCCAGAAATAAAGTTCCATGGTAATTTAATGCAATATAAATTTTAATTTTTTAATCTCACTGATTAATAATTACCTAAAATGCTCTTTAGAGTTTAACATCCTCTCATTTCTAGCAAAATTTATGAGTAAATTTATGAGATAAATACTATAGGCAAAATCAAACCCATTTTATAGATGAGAAAACTGAAACTGAAAAATAAAATAATTTATCTCTGGTCATGAAGATTATATGTGTCAGGAGTAAAATATGAACCCTGTTCTTTCTGACTCTATGACCAATATGTGATCTACTATGCAAAACCATCTATCAGGCAAAGAAAGTATTAGGAACTGTAAAAACTATGGGAATATACTGGACACATTAAGAGTAAAATATACTGTAAGCAACTGAAAATTCATGATAATGTCTAATCTTTAAATAACATCAGATAAAGATTCCATTTAGATTCAGTATTGTAAGACTGCTATTGTAAAAGAAACTACATTTTAATGTACTTTAAGAATTGCTTCACAGTTATAATGAGAGAGAATGCTGTGCTTATCTTTTTTATTGGTTTGAGAAGTAGAATGGAGTGTAGAGAATATAATGCAGAGGAAAGAGAATTATGGGGAAAGTTAAGAAATCCCTTGGATCTTGTTTCCTCATCTTTAAAGTGAAAAGCTAGAATAAATTATCTCTAAGGTATGACATTTTATTTTCATGTAGACAAGACTGGTTTTCCTTTAAAGTTACAAGGAACTTATCCTCAAGATTTTATTGTAATAAAAGAGTAGATATTGAAATATTAGAATGCTTTCCTTGTCATTTGAAAGCCAAATAGCCCAGCCTATGAGAAATTGGTGCTTCTGAGATTTGATAGAATTTTCACTGGAGTATACAGGACATCTTGTTGACTCAACATTGCTACTCTGGCCAGTCTGGAAATAAGGCAAACAACTTCAAAGCAGTATTTTAACTTTCCTCTACTAAGCAATCTTTTGATGTTAAATACACAATATTCACCTTCAGATACTCCCAAGTTCCACCAACCTAGTATATTTTACTGTTCCCCACTTGTAAATTCATCTTCCCTCTTTGTGACTTTATACAGGCTATCATCTGTGCTTGAAATGTATTCCCTTCCTACTTCAGTGTTCAATAACACTTAGTTCCTTCCTTTATTTTTTCATACACTTATAATATGTTCCTCTCATTTTTCTTTAGATAGTTCAAGATTATAGTCAGGAAAACCTGTATTCAGATTCTATCCCTAACACTTATAGTCTTCATGATCATAAATAAATCACTTAATTTTTTTAGTTTTGGTTTTCTCACCTATAAAATGGGTTTAATTATATTTATAGTTCTTATCTTACAACATTATTATGAGGACTAAATGAAAGATAAAATGCTTTACAAATTTTAAAGGGCATTTTAGATAAATTATTATTAATTAATCCATTGAAAATTAAAATTCATAATCCATTAAATTACTATGCAACTTTATTTCTGACTCATCCATTTGGTGAAAATATTTCAGTCCTCAGTCAAATGGCATCCCCACCAATAAAAAAGAAAAAAAACTCATAAACATGCCTATTCTAGTAAAACAAATTCCTACTTAGCCATGCCCAAAAATGTATGCTCTTTCTGCATTTTAAATTCACAGTTCCAAAGAGCAGCAGATGAGCTGTCAATCTTACAGCCTCCAGCAGCACCAGCCATTCCTCATCCTACATCCTTGGTGCAGCACAAAAAACAAGGGTCCCCTGGGGGTCTCAGTGCAACATCAATGCAGCACCAGGTAAACATTCAGGGCCTTTAATCCCTGGCTCAAGAAGCCTGAGACAGAGCCCCTTCCATCCCAGAAGCAGAATTCAAATTTAACGAAAAGGAAAAGGCCCAAAAAAGATGAGCAAAACAATAACAATAGGCTCTCATCATAAAAAGCTATCATGGTGACATAAGGAAAGATCAAGGCATAAAGACAGAAGAGGACCCCAATATTAAACATGTATGAGCAAAACCACAAAGAAAACAGGAAATGGTCTCAAGCCTAGTTTAAAAAATCAAATAAGAGAGGTAGAAGAAAAACTCAGGGAAAAATGAGAGTAATGGAAGAGAATTATGAAAAAAAAAAAGTCAACTGCTAGGAAAGAAAACATCTACTTAAAAAGTAGAATTGGCCAAATGGAAAAGGAAGTATAAAGGAAAACAATTCCTTAAAAGTTAGAATTGGGCAAATGGAAGCTAATGACTCTATGTGCCATCAAAAATCATTAAAACAAATTCAAAAGGATGAAAAAAAAATAGAATATTTAAAAAAAAAAACTGACCTGGAAAAATAGATCTAGGAGAGACAATGGAAGAATCATTATACTACTTGAAAGTCATAATCAAAAGAAAAATCTTTCAGTTCCATCAAGAAATTAAAAAAACAACAACAACAACAAAAAAAAAAAAAACTGCTCTAACATTCTGGAACCAGAGAGCAAAATAGGCATTAAAAGAATCCACTGATGACTATAGGAAGGAAATTAAAAAATAAAAACTCTAAAGAACAGTATAGTCAAATTTCAGAACTGTCAAGTCAAGAAAAACCACTGCAAGTCACCAGAAAAAAATAATTCAAGGATCAGGGAACCACAATCAGGAATACACAGAACTTAGCAGTTGCAACATGAAAGGATGGAAGATCATGGAACATGATATTCTGAAAAGCAAAGCAGTTACAACTACAATCAAAAATCACCTACCCAGCAAAATCAACCATAAAACTTCAAAGGGAAAAATTGATCATTCAAGGAAATAGAAGAATTTCAAACTTTCAAAAGAATACCATAATTGAAAAAAAAAAAAATGGTCTCCAATATCAAGACCCAAGAGAAGACTAAAAAGATAGAAGCCAAGATCATGGAGACCCAAGCTTTGACTTAGCATAAGGAGTGGAAGAGAGGCCCACGGCTACCCAATAAGCATATTCTATCATCCAGAAAATTTATTCACTAAGTGCAGGAAAAAATGGCCTGAGACCTCCCTGGAAACTGTTCTAGTATTCAGGGGAATGAGAGAAGCTTGTAGACTAGCTTTAGAACAGAAAGGGTCCTATCCCTCCCCACTCCCAGTTAGAGAAAATTACTAGGACTCTTGAACCAAAACAAGACAAGAGAAGGGAAATGATATATCTGACCTTGAGATCCTTGTCTTCCAAGAAACAACTCTATTCCATGATTTTATCTTCTCATGCTTCTCAAATTTTCCTAAACCTAGGAAGCTGGGGCGCAATAAAATACAACAGATTGAAAATACTTGAGAGGGAGCATATTTAAACTGAAAGGCCCCTCCAGGATTCTGCCTGTCTTGAAATCCAGGAATTCTCCCTTTCCAGATGCAGGTGACATAAATTAACTTATCCCTTCTTGGAGAGTCATGCCTTCCTGAGAAATCTTCTTTACCTCCATGGCCTAAGTCAATGTGGGCTTTTCTATCTCTCTAAACTTTACTTTTCCAAAATATTCAAACTTCCCCAGCAAGGACAAACAGCTGTTGGGCCACAGTGTGCCTGAAAGGACCAGAAGGATGCATCTCCTGCCTAGAGGCTTGACCTGAATCATAATACCAAAAAATGCTGACATGGGGCAGTTCCCTACATCCTTGTTTAAAAAAAGCACTCATCAGATGTATTCTGATGGAAGTGGATATCTTCAATTTAGAGAAGATCTAATCCAATTCCAATTGATCAATGATGGACAGAATCAGCTACACCCAGAAAAGGAACACTGGGAAATGAGTGTAAACTGTTTGCACTTTTCTTCCCAAGTTATTTTTACCTTCCGAATCCAATTCTTCCTTTGCAACAACAACAACAACAACAAAATTCAGTTCTGCACATATATATTGCATCTAGGATATACTATAACATATTAAATATGTATGGGAATGCCTGCCATCTATGGGAGGGGGTGGAGGGAGGGAGGGGAAAATTCGAAACAGAAGGGAGAACAAGGGATAATGTTGTAAAAAAATTACCTATGCATATGTACTGTCAAAAATTAATTTAAAAAAAATAAACAGCAAAAAATTAAAATTAAAATTAAAAAAAAAAAAGCACTCATCCAGAAGTGGGAAGAATTTGGTTCTAGTCCCAACTGAAATATGAACTCTGCATTTCATTTTTCTTCTCTGTGAATCTTCAGATTAATTTGTCCTTGAGGTTCTATTAAGCTCTGTGAGTCCTTGAGATTTGGGGCTTATTTGATTATATCTCAGTTCACCCTCAATTTTAATAAAAGTTGAACAAATGAAACTTCCTCTGTGACTTTAGGCAAACCACTTTTTCTATATAGTCTCGGTATTTTACTCTATAAAATCAAGGAATTGTATAGAATGATACCTAAGGTCCTAAACAGCCTTAACATAATTCTTTGAAGGTTTGATTTTTATTTGGTTTGGATGGAGAATGGTATGACTTCTCTCTTTTAGTCTCCTCCTCAAAAGTGTTTATTTATACCTTATAAGGGTTACTGCTCTACCCTACCCCATTATCCATCCCACAAGGAAGAGACAACACTTTCACATCCTCAGACTTCTTAGGCTCAATGTAAAGAAACAGTTGACTTCCACCCTAAATTTTCAAAAGTAGTTATTTTAAATGGAAAACTGTTTCCTCTGCCATTTCATTAACCATCTCATTATATCTAAGGAATACTCAGACATGATGTCCATCCTGTCTCCCCAATCTAAGAATGCCTCTCATGACTCTTGCCTCAGACTCAATTTACAATGCTTGTCCAAAATATAAAAAAATCTTAAATATAGTTCCATTCTATTCCAATCCTGCTAATACTTCTCCTGTACAATTTTTCATCATCAGAGTGTTAAGACTTCTCTTGAGCCTGCCCTTCTTTTTGATTCTATTTTGTACCCAACTCACTATCCATCCATAGTGCTTATTTGAATTAAAAGTACATATGGGACTTCCGGCCAAGATGGCGGTGTGGAGGCAGACAGCTGTTTGAGCTCCATGTTTTCTCTCAGAATTTACTTCATGACAAGCCTCAGAATTAATGCTTGACCAGAAATGAAACCCACAAATAATCACCAACAGAAGACATCCTTGAAATTCACCAGAAAATATCTGCTTGCTCGGGGAAGGGGATGAATAGACTGGGATCAGACTGAGGGCAGGCAGCGAGAGCGAGGCAGGCAGCTCACACAGCTCAGACCAGAGTGGGGAGGGGTGTGATCTCTTCCATTTCTGCAAAAAGACTTTTAAATCACTGTGGATATTCCCTCTTGGCAACAAGCCAGGAGCAGCAGAGAAGGGATAAACACAGGAGGTAAAGAATAAAACCTGGGAAAGCTAGTGTCTCTTGGGACCTGGCCACCCCCACCCCTACCCGGAGTGACTCAGCCCGTTCTCAGAGCCTCAGAGCACAGACACAGCACAGCCATTGCTGTCCTGTTAGTGCTTCACTGCTGTCTCCCTCAGTCTGTAGAGGAAGCTTGGTAACACCGTCCAGCCCCATTCCCCCCCCCCCCCCCCAGAAACAATCATTTCTCTTGTCAATTTGTTTTCTTTGAGTCCTGCTCTGACAAAATGAACAAAAAATTCAAAAGGGCTCTAACCATTGACAGCTTTTGTATGGAGAGAGAGCAGACTTCAAACCCTGAGGAGACTAAAAACAGACTGTCCCCAGAGGAATCCCCTAAGGGGGATATGAGCTGCTCCTCAATACAAAAGACTCTCATAGAGGAAATCAAAAAGGCTCTCACAAGAGAGCTAGAAGAAAAATGGGAAGAGGAAAGGGAAGCTTGGCAAGAGAGTCTAGAGAAGTCATCCCAGGCATTTAAAGACAGAGTGGATAAAGAAAACAAATCATTGAGAAATAAAATTAGTGAGATGGAAAAAAATAAAATGGATGAAATGGAAAAAAAATTCCATAGAAGAAAAAACTCAATTGGACAATTACAAAAAGATATTTTTAAAAAGTGAGTGAAGAAAATACATCATTGAAAATTAGACTTGAACAAGTAGAAATGAATGAATCAAGGAGAAACCAAGAAGTAAGTAGTCAAGCAAAACCAGAAAAATGAAGCAATTGAAAAGAATGTCAAGTACCTTATTGGAAAGACAACAGACCTGGAAAACAGATCCAGGAGAGACAATTTGAGAATAATCGGACTCCCTGAAAAATGGGAGGAAAAAAAGAGCTTGGACACTATTCTCGAGGAAATTATCAAAGAGAACTGCCCAGATGTTCTGGAAACAGAGGGTAAAATAGACATTGAAAAAATTCATCAAATACCTACTGAAAGGGATCTTAAAATCAAAACGCCAAGAAATATAGTGGCCAAGTTCAAGAACCATCAGACAAAGGAAAAGATATTGGAAGCTGTAGAAAAAAAGCAATTCAGATATGGAGGATCCACATTAAGGATAACCCAGGATCTAGCAGCATCCACATTAAAAGAACAAAGGGCCTGGAACATGATATTCTGAAAGGCTAAGGAACTTGGTATGCAGCCAAGAATAACTTACCCAGCAAGAATGAGCATCGTTTTCCAGGGAAGAAGGTGGACATTTAACGAAATAAATGAATTCCATCTATTCTTGATGAAAAAACCAGACCTATATAAAAGGTTTGATCTTCAAATACAGAACTCAAGAGATTTCTAAAAAGGTAAAAAGAAATCTTGAGAACTATACTTCTGCCAAAAAAATATGTAAAGAACATACAATTTGTCTTAGAAACTAGAGGTGGAAAGGAAATTATATCTTTAAAAAGTGTAAAGTGGTGGTACTACATCTCATGAAGAGGCAAAGGTAACCTATTATATCTGAGACAAAGAAAGGAGGGAGATGAACATAGTGTGTATCAATAGACATATTCGATTTATGGTGAAACTTCTTCCACTTCATTGAAAAGTGAAAGGGAAGGCATAAACTAAGGGGAAGGGAATACAGAAATTTCAAGGAAAAGGGGTAAAATAAGGGGAGGAACTTTAAGGTGGGGGAGGGATCCTAAAAAGAGAGGGATGTGAAAAGCAAGTGGTGTTCACAAGTTTAATACGGGGTAGGGGGGTAAGAGGGAAGGAAAGGGGAAAAACATAAGCAGGGGTTAATAGGATGGCAAGCAATATAGAATTAGTCCTTCTAACCATAAATGTGAATGGGGCAAACTGCCTCATAAAGAGGAAGCAGTTAGCACAATGGATTAAAAGTCAGAATCCTACCAAAAGTTGTTTACAGGAAACACACCTGAAACAAGGTGATACATTCCAACTAAAAGTAAAAGGGTGGAGCAGAATCTACTATGCTTCAGGCAAAGCCAAAAAAGCAGGGGTAGCCATCCTCATCTCAGATCAAGCAAAAACAAAAATTGATCTAATTAAAAGAGATAAGGAAGGGCATTATATCCTGCTAAAGGGCAGCATTAATAATGAAGCAGTATCAGTATTAAACATATATGCACCAAGTGGTGCAGCATCTAAATTCTTAAAAGAGAAATTAAGAGAGCTGCAAGAGGAAATAGATAGCAAAACTATAATAGTGGGAGATCTCAACCTTGCACTCTCAGAATTAGATAAATCAAACCACAAAATAAATAAGAAAGAAGTCAAAGAGGTAAATAGAGTACTAGAAAAGTTTGATATGATAGATCTTTGGTGAAAGCTAAATGGAGACAGAAAGGAGTATACTTTCTTCTCAGCAGTTCATGGAACCTATACAAAAATTGATCATATATTAGGGCATAAAAACCTCAAAATCAAATGCAGTAAGGCAGAAATAGTAAATGCATCCTTTTCAGACCACAATGCAATCAAAATTACATTTAATAAAAAGCCAGGGGAAAATAGACCAAAAAATAATTGGAAACTAAATAATCTTATACTAAAGAATGATTGGGTAAAACAGCAAATCATAGACATAATTAATAACTTCACCCAGGAAAATGACAATAATGAGACATCATATGAAAATGTGTGGGATACAGCCAAAGCAGGAATAAGGGGAAGTTTTATATCTCTACAGGCCTACTTGCACAAAATAGAGAAAGAGAGGGCCAACGAATTGGGCTTACAACTAAAATTACTAGAAAAGGAACAAATTAAAAACCCCCAGACAAACACAAAACTTGAAATTCAAAAAAATAAAAGGTGAGATTAATAAAATTGAAAGTAAAAAAACTATTGAATTAATTAATAAAACTAAGAGTTGGTTCTATGAAAAAACCAACAAAATAGACAAATCCTTAGTAAACCTGATTAAAAAAAGGAAAGAGAAAAAGCAAATTGTTAGTCTTGAAAATGAAAAGGGTGAACTCACCACTAATGAAGAGGAAATTAGAACAATAGTTAGGAGCTACTTTGCTCAACTTTATGCCGATAAATTCGATAACTTAAATGAAATGGAAGAATACCTTCAAAAATATAGCTTGCCCAGATTAACAGAGGAAGAAGTAAGTAGTCTAAATAGTCCCATCTCAGAAAAAGAAATAGATCAAGCTATTAACCAACTTCCTAAGAAAAAGTCCCCAGGACCAGATGGATTTACAGGTGAATTCTACCAAACATTTAAAGAACAACTAACTCCAATGGTATGTAAACTGTTTGAAAAAATAGGGATTGAAGGAGTCCTACCAAATTCCTTCTATGACATAGACATGGTACTGATACCTAAACCAGGTAGATTGAAAACTGAGAAAGAAAACTATAGACCAATTTCCTTAATGAATATTGATGCTAAAATCTTAAATAAGATATTAGCAAATAGACTTCAGAAAATCATCCCCAGGAGAATACACTTTGACCAAGTCGGATTTATACCAGGAATGCAGGGCTAGTTTCATATTAGGAAAACTATTAGTATAATTGACCATATTAATAATCAAATTAATAAAAACCATATGATCATCTCAATAGATGCAGAAAAAGCATTTGATAAAATCCAACATCCATTCCTACTAAAAACGCTTGAGAGTATAGGAATAAATGGACTATTCCTTAAAATAATAACGAGCATATATTTAAAACCTTCAATAAATATCATATGTAATGGCGATAAACTAGAACCTTTCCCTGTAAGATCAGGAGTGAAAGAAGGTTGCCCACTATCACCATTACTTTTCAATATAGTACTAGAAACTCTAGCCTCAGCAATAAGAGCCGAGAAAGAGATTCAAGGAATTAGAGTAGGAAATGAGGAAATCAAATTATCACTTTTTGCAGATGACATGATGGTATACTTAGAGAACCCCAAAGACTCTGCTAAAAAGCTATTAGAAATAATTCAGAATTTTAGCAAAGTTGCAGGATACAAAATAAATCCACATAAATCCTCAGCATTTTTATACATTACCAACACAATCCAACAGCAAGAGATACAAAGAGAAATTCCATTCAAAATAAAATATTTGGGAATATATCTACCAAAGGAGAGTCAGGAATTATATGAGCAAAATTATAAATCACTTGCCACAAAAATAAAGTCAGATTTAAATAATTGGAAAGACATTCAGTGCTCTTGGATAGGCCGAGCGAATATAATTAAGATGACAATACTCCCTAAACTAATTTATTTATTTAGTGCTATACCAATCAGACTTCCAAGAAACTATTTTAATAACCTAGAAAAAATAACAACAGAATTCATATGGAACAACAAAAGGTCGAGAATTTCAAGGGAAGTAATGAAAAAAAAAAATTAAGTGAAAGTGGTCTAGCTGTACCTGATCTAGAACTGTATTATAAAGCAACAGTCACCAAAACCATTTGGTATTGGCTAAGAAATAGACTAGTTGATCAGTGGCATAGGTTAGGTTCACAGGGCAAGATAGTGAATAAAAATAGCAATCTAGTGTTTGACAAACCCAAAGATCCCAAATTTTGGGATAAGAATTCATTATTTGACAAAAACTGCTGGGAAAACTGGAAATCAGTATGGCAGAAACTAGGCATGGACCCACACTTAACACCACATACTAAGATTAGATCAAAATGGGTCCAAGATTTAGGCATAAAGAATGAAATCATAAATAAATTGGAGGAACAGGGGATGGTTTACCTCTCAGACTTGTGGAGGAAGAAGGAGTTTGTGTCCAAGGGAGAACTAGAGACCATTATTGATCACAAAATAGAAAATTTTGATTACACCAAATTAAAAAGTTTCTGCACAAACAAAACTAATGCAAACAAGATTAGAAGGGAAGTAACAAATTGGGAAAACATTTTTACAGTTAAAGGTTCTGATAAAGTCCTCATCTCCAAAATATACAAAGAATTGACTTTAATTTATAAGAAATCAAGCCATTCTCCAATTGATAAATGGTCAAAGGATATGAACAGACAATTTTCAGATGATGAAATTGAAACTATTTCCACTCATATGAAAGAGTGTTCCAAATCACTATTGATCAGAGAAATGCACATTAAGACAACTCTGAGATATCATTACTCACCTGTCAGATTGGCTAAGATGACAGGAACAAATAATGATGAATGTTGGAGGGGCTGTAGGAAAACTGGGACACTGATGCATTGTTGGTGGAGTTGTGAAAGAATCAGGTCATTCTGAAGAGCAATCTGGAATTATGCCCAAAAATTATCAAAATGTGCATACCCTTTGATCCAGCAGTGCTACTACTGGGCGTATATCCCAAGGAAATACTAAAGAAGGGAAAGGGACCTGTATGTGCCAAAATGTTTGTGACAGCCCTTTTCATAGTGGCTAGAAACTGGAAAATGAATAGATTTCCATCAATTGGAGAATGGTTGGGTAAATTATGGTATATGAATGTTATGGAATATTATTGTTCTGTAAGAAATGACTAACTGGAGGAATACAGAGAGGCCTGGAGAGACTTACATCAACTGATGCTAAGTGAAACGAGCAGAACCAGAAGATCATTATACACTTCAACAATGATACTGTAAGAGGATGTATTCTGATAGAAGTGGATATCATCAACATAGAGAAGAGCTAATCCAATTCCAATTGATTAATGATGGACAGAATCAGCTACATCCAGAAAAGGAACACTGGGAAATGAGTGTAAACTGTTATTTTTACCTTCTGAATCCAATTCTTCCTGTGCAACAAGAAATTCGGTTCTACACACATATATTGTATCTAGAATATATTGTAATATATTTAACATGTATAAGACTGCCTGCCATCTGGGGGAGGGGGTTGGGGGAGGAAGGGAAAAAATCTGAACATAAGTAAGTGCAAGGGATAATGTTATAAAAAATTACCCATGCATATGTACTGTCAAAAAAAAAAAAAAGTTATAATTATAAAATAAAATTAAAAAAAAAAAAAGAAAAAGAAAAAATCCCCAGGACCAGATGGATTTACATGTGAATTCTACCAAACATTTAAAGAACAACTAACTCCAATGCTATATAAACTATTTGAACAAAATAGGGATTGAAGGAGTCCTACCAAATTCCTCTTATGACACAGACATGGTACTGATACCTAAACCAGGTAGATTGAAAACTGAGATAGAAAATTATAGACCAATATCCTTAATGAATATTGATGCTAAAATCTTAAATAAGATATTAGCAAAAAGACTTCAGAAAATCATCCCCAGGATAATATACTATGATCAAGTAGGATTTATACCAGGAATGCAGGGCTGGTTTAATATTAGGAAAACTATTAGTATAATTGACCATATTAATAATCAAATTAATAAAAACCATATGATCATCTCAATAGATGCAGAAAAAACATTTGATAAAATCCAATATCCATTCCTACTAAAAACGCTTGAGAGTAGAGGAATAAATGGACTATTCCTTAAAATAATAACGAGCATATATTTAAAACTGTCAGTAAACATCATATGTAAGGGCAATGAACTGGAACCTTTCCCTGTAAGATCAGGAGTGAAACAAGATTGCCCACTATGACCATTACTATTCAATATAGTACTAGAAATGCTAGCCTCAGCAATAAGAGCTGAGAAAGAGATTCAAGGAATTAGAATAGGAAATGAGGAAATCAAAGTATCACTCTTTGCAGATGACATGATGGTATACTTAGAGAACCCCAAAGACTCTGCTAAAAAGCTATTAGAAATAATTCAGAATTTTAGCAAAGTCGCAGGATACAAAATAAATCCACATAAATCCTCAGCATTTTTATACATTACCAACACAATCCAACAGCAAGAGATACAAAGAGAAATTCCATTCAAAATAACTGTCGATAGTATAAAATATTTGGGAATATATCTACCAAAGGAGAGTCAGGAATTATATGAACAAAATTACTAAACACTTGCCACAAAAATAAAGTCAGATTTAAATAATTGGAAAGACATTCAGTGCTCTTGGATAGGCCGAGAGAATATAATTAAGATGACAATACTCCCTAAACTAATCTATTTATTTAGTGCTATACTAATCAGACTCCCAAGAAACTATTTTAATGAGCTAGAAAAAATAACAACAGAATTCATATGGAAGAACAAAAGGTCGAGAATTTCAAGGGAACTAATGAAAAAAAATTAAGTGAAGGTGGTCTAGCACATTTCTGGTACATTGGTCTTTGAGCTTATATTTTTTTGATTCAAAGTATTGGGGGTCAGAGCTACCATTTTATGCTAGGGCCATGAAAGATTATCTTCCTCAAAGAACTAGTTTTTTTTTTCTTCTATATTTTCAGGGAGATACATAGATATCAGAGACCTGAGAAGTGACTTTGGTTTCCCAGAGGATCCCTAACCACCACTGTCCCTTTAACTTTAGAACTGACAACAGTTTAGTAAAGCAACAAGAGTTCCTGTATCCCACTTTCATGAACTCTAGCCTTCTGGATGATGGGAAAAGGTTAGAAATGGGGAAAAGAGCGGTTCTTTGACAGAGTTGGCTTCTTGAGAAGAAGAGAATGGTAATTCCTCAAAGCAAAGGTCTAGTGACACAACATCGTGAAGTAAAAATTTGAATTTTGCCTTCCAAAATTTCAAAACTTAGCTTATTCAAATAATATAGGTCCAATAGGAAGGGAGCTACCTCTTTACTAAATCCAAGATAAGTTTCCTCTTAATAAAGAAAAAATCCTTAGTATAATCTATAAATCTAGATACCTGTAAAGCTCTCTACAAGCTACATGATCTGTAGAGATCTCTGGTTTGAGAGTAGAACTCACTGAGGCACAGAGTGATTTTGTAACCTGCTGATGATTGCTTAACTAGTTATCTAAAGAAAGAGATGAATCCAGGTTTTCTTCATGTCAGCTTTAACACAGTCCTCTATGCCATGTTATCTCTTCATCTTGGAACTCAAAAAACAAACAAACAAACAAACACATTATTTTTCCATGTAATTGTGGAAAAAAAAAACCAAATATATATTTTTAAAAAGAAACAATCTTCTAAATTAAATTTAACAGGAAATATTCTTATGGAAAAATCTGAATTTTTCAGTTGCTATGGTATTTAGAAATGAACTAAAAGACTTAAATTCTCCCCCCCTTCAAACTCCCAACCAAAAAAAAAAAACTTTTTTCCTTTCATATAAATGGAATGTCAACCTCAAAATACTCTGTAATTTTCTTGTTTTTCTTGAGGGTTTTCTTCCTCTGTGGGTATTGAGGGAATGAGGAAAGATAAAGCAATTTATTCAAGATTCAGTCTATTCTGTGACATGTTTTGGAGACATTTCCTGTAAAAGCAAATCAACTCTGTACATGGCACAGAACATCCATAATCAAAATTATATGTGATACATAACCTCCGGGTGGAGGTGCAGAGGGAAACATCAGGATTTTTTCAAAGGAAAAACAAAACACGTTTTTTTTAAACAATTCTTTCCAGCTCTAAATCTGCCATGCAAACTAAAGTTGTAAAAATGTGAGTGCAGTTTTTGTGCACCTAGATGATCTAAGAACTTGCATATTTTATACAGAATGCCCTTATATAAATCTTATAAATTCTTCACATATTGAAAAATAGAGTAAAGATTATAACACATCTGGAGACTGCATACATATATATTCACACACAGAGTTGCACAATTAAATGAGAGCAAATGATAGTCACAGTCACAGTTACAAATAACCAGATTTCGAAAGGGAACTTTGTTCTCTCAGAACACCTAGTCACACTGTGGAATTACACTCAGACTATCTTTCCTTTCCATCATATGAGAAGTGTGTGCAAGTCTTATCTCAGCAGGCACCAGCCTAGTCAAATTCCTGCCCCTAATAGTCATTATTTTTCTTGATACCTTACACTTAACAGACAATCCATAAACATTAGTTAATTAATGAAGAGAATAAAATAACGAGTTTTTTTAATAGTTCCTATCTAAATTCAAGTAGCTGGCTAGAGTGGTACAGTGGTTAGAGGGCTCACTCTGGAGTGAGGAAGACTCATCTACATGAATTCAAATCCAGCCTCAGATATGAGCTGTGTGATACTGGGCAAGTAACTTAACATATTTGCCTCAGATTTCTCATCTGTAAAAATCACTCCAGCACCTTTTCCAAGAAAACCACAAATAGGAGTTTCAATCTCCTAAAGGACAACAACAAACCTAAATTCAGAAAAATCAAATTAAATGTTTAGGAAGAATTCCAGTATTCTTTATTAATCACAAAATAAATAGATCCACTCTAGAATGTCCTTACTGCTCTCCAAGCAAAGGACATGAATATAGACCAGTACATAGTATAGGGGTTTATTATTTGCAAGCCTTGATGCTAGTGCTTTATCAATATTGGCACATGGATTCTCAAATTAGCCCCAGGAGTTATTGAGTATAAGAGTGTGTGTGTGTGTGTGTGTGTGTGTGTGTGTGTGTGTGTGTGTGTGTGTGTATAAAATAGTAGGGCAATGTTTCCAATTCTTAGAACTATGTGGGTACCTAAAATTATAAACTAGAAGACCGAAAGGGACTCTCCCACTCCATTTGGTAAATGTCATCAACATCAATTGCTAATTTCACTTCTGAACATAGTATTTATCAGGAAAGGCAGGCTAGGGACTTGATTCCTTTATGTTCAGAAATATGCTAGACTTGAGATGACCTTTCAAAACAACAGGTTACAGCAAGTAAAAACCCTAACTAGTCCATATTGAGCATAACAGGTTCAGTTCTGAGAAAAAGAATTTAGAAAGAACTTGGATAATCTGGTATGGATCCACTGGAAGGCATCCAGAAATTGGATGAGGTAACTGTGAATTAGGTAATCTGTGAAAAATAGGAGCCACAGATCTGTTCTCAAATGCTGTAATTAGTCCCAGGGATTATTCTTGTTTTTTTAGTCTCAGAGAGCAGAAGTAGAAATTTGAGGGTGGAGAGTATAGGTTTTAGATAAGAAAAGGCTTCTCTGATACTTATCTCTGTTTTGGGCCTGATGAGTTCCAGTTCATCTAACATCTTCAAGCAAAGGTTAGGTCACTACCCGATAGGTACGCTCCTCAGAGGATTGTTCTGGTATATTCTAGTACTAGTATAGCTAGATGACCTCTGTGTTCCCATCCTACTCTGGTCTTCTCTTATAACAGTAAAAGAAAATAATTATAAATGGTTAATTCTTTCATAGGCCTAAACTTGTGATATTATATATAATATAATATAGGTTGATACCTCCTCTGCAATTTGGAGTCTTAGATGTTGTAGTTGCCAGAGCATCAAGCAATAAGGTGGCACAACCAGTTTTGGTCAAATTCAGATCTTCCTGGCTTTAAAACCAGTTCTTGTTTTGGAGTCAGGAAAAGATGGGTCCAAATCCTGCCTCATATATGGATTAACTCTGTGACCCTGCGCAACTCATCCTACCACTCAATGCTTTGGTTTCCTTATTTGTGAGTTGATAGTTTTGGTCTATAAGATCACAAAGTGTCTTCCAATTATACAGTCAGTGACCTCTTCGTCATTTTCCACAGTCCAGTGCAGGACTCTAAATGAGATCATACATTTATGGCTGAAACTTGAGTATAGACCTCATTTACACTAATGACACAGGGAAATAAATATATTGGCATAAAATAAGTTTTATAAATCTTTACATCTTTAAAAATATGATATGCAATTGGTCTTCCTTTGTCACAGTTATTTAATATTTTCACATGGTTTAGTATTAAATTCATTCTATTTTTCAATTAATCATGAAGTTATATATCACATGGGATATTAAGTATACCTTTGATTAACAATCCATTTTTTTTTAATTTTTTATTATTATATATATATATTTTATAATATTATCCCTTGTATTCATTTTTCCAAATTATCCCCCCCTCCCTCTATTCCCTCCCCCCGATGACAGGCAATCCCATACATTTTACATGTGTTACAATATAACCTAGATACAATACATGTGTGTAAATATCATTTTCTTGTTGCACAATAAACATTAGAATCCGAAGGTACATGCAACCTGGGCAGACAAATATTAGTGCTAACAATTTACATTCACTTCCCAGTGTTTCTTCTCTGGGTGTAGCTACCTCTGTCCATCATTGATCAACTGGAAGTGAGTTGGATCTTCTTTATGTTGAAGATTTCCACTTCCATCAGAATACATCCTCATACAGTATTGTTGTTGAAGTGTACAGTGATCTTCTGGTTCTGCTCATTTCACTCAGCATCAGTTGGTTTAAGTCTCTCCAGGCCTCTCTGTATTCCTCCTGCTGGTCATTTCTTACAGAGCAATAATATTCCATAACCTTTATATACCACAATTTACCCAACCATTCTCCAACTGATGGACATCCATTCATCTTCCAGTTTCTAGCTACAACAAAAAGAGCTGCCACAAACATTTTGGCACATATATGTCTCTTTCCGCTCTTTAGTATTTCTTTGGGATATAATCCCAGTAGTAGCGCTGCTGGGTCAAAGGGTATGCACAGTTTGATAACTTTTTGGGCATAATTCCAGATTGCTCTCCAGAATGGCTGGAAACAATCCATTTTTCCAAATCTAAATATAATAATAATAATAATAACTTTTATATTGTGTTTTAGTTGGTAACTTGGTGGCACAGAGAATAAAGAATAAGTTCTAGAGTCAAAAGAACTTTATTTAAATCCATCCTCAAATACCAGCTGTGTGATGCTGAGCAATTAAGATTTTAAGTTCACTAGAAGTCAAAAATATCTGGATGAAAATGCTTACATCTTAGAAGCCTCACTGGACTTTTTCTAACAACAGTTATTTTATACTCATAACTAGAAGGAAAATAATTTTATCAGTTAAAAACTACCTTTTTTCCCAAAAAAATTACTACCTTTTTCTAATTTTCATTGCTCAAGTATTCTCTTGCCAATGACATATTTTTCTTCATAGCAATAATAAGCAGCTGAAATAGGTCTTCTCAATGTTTTTCCAATTTGAAGAAACCTGCAATAGTCATCTAGACTTTAGAGAAATTATTCCTTATCACTAATCAGTGTGGTATCATCAGCACTGTGTAGCTGAAACACACCACAGGTCTTTAGCCCATAGCTAGCCTTCAATGCATCGTAAAAAATTTGGATTGTTTATATCAGCATAAAAGTGAATTCCATCTGCCTTTTTACTGAAGTATCCTGCATCCCTTTAAGTTTTGATTGTTTTCTTTTGAGAGGTATGACTGCTACCTTCTTAGAGATGGATGAACTATCCTGCTGCTGTTCTTGTTTTTCATTTAGCAGATTCTGAATTTCCCCATCATTTTCATTAAGCCAGTCTTGATATTTGTGAGTGTTCTGACCCAGATGAGCAAATGTAGTGCTATACACTAAATCTCTGAAAACTCTCCACTCCTTTTTTGATCCATTTTTGCCAACTATGTATTGGCTTAATTTACTCTTCAAGTTGGCAACACACTGTTCCCTCAGAGAAGCACTCTAATCTGTTGACGTTAGTTCTTCTTATAGTCTTTTTGCCTTGAGGCTGCCACTTTTGTTAAATGACAATATTCAGCTTGGAGAAAATAAGTCTATGATCAGTCCAGTACCCTGCTCCATACATTGTCTTGGTCACTCTCACATCCTGTCTGTGTCTTCTTTTTACTAACATAGAGTCTATTAAATGCCGATGTTTGCCATAATAGTGTCCTTTTGGTCCTCTTCAAGAATGAAGACTAACCAGGAGAAATCACTAATGACATCTCCAGCACACAAGCCCTCTCAATATCTTTGCTTATTTGCAAATTAGATTGTCTAACTACTATTGGCTTAATTCTCCTCCCTCTCCCCTCCCTTGCTTTGTGTTTCAAAAGACTGATCATTGTTTCATTATTGTCATAATGCTATAAAACTTTTTTTCAGTACCTTCTAACAAAAGCTTTTGGGCTAAACACAAAATTATCTGTTGTGATGGCTCTTAGGAGGTTTCCAGAGCTAGCTATTCAAATGTCATAGGACAGAAACCACTGTTCTTCCTCCTTCCAGACTAGGGAACTCCAGTGTTTGGTACATTTTGTTCTCAGGAAAGAATGTGGAAAAGTAAAGAGTAGCTTATGGTTGGTTTTCTAGATTTAATTTTCAAATCTGGAAATACAAATGAAAATACAACCACTGACTTCTAAATATGTGACGTGAGCAAATTTGTTGTGTTCATTTATGAAGGACAATAAATATGTAACAACTGAATCAGCCTCTTTTTCCCAAAAATGCTCAAATTATTTGGGTACATACACTGTGTTATTATGAATTTTTCCAGAGTTTGTTAATTGACACTTTCAAAAAAATAATCATTTTTTTCTTCTTTGCTTACTCAGTTAATGAGGTTAGGCTCTGGGATCAGTGAGAGTCACTTCCATGAGTATTAAGAAATGGAAGTTAGACAAGAATACCTGTCCCCTGTCCCCCGACAGGGGGTACCAACTATGTATACACTGGACATTTCTGAAAAACGATACAACTCAATGATAAAAAAAACTTGGCACTTTTGAATTATGCACCCAAACCCTAGGTGGTACAGAGATTCTCCCTCTACCCAATAGCTGCTATAAGTGGGAGGCAGGGTGCTTCATTATTTCAAAAAGAAAGAATATCTTCCAAAGATTTTCTTAACTTTAAATTCAAGGGATGACAAGTAGCATTATCTCCCTGAGCTTTTCACAAGAAGTGACTGACGGACTGCTTTCTCTCACTATGACAGAATGGAGCTAAAGAGGGGGTATGATTAGGTGAGCTTAGCCTGACTCTTGGGCCCCTTGTTGTCTTGTCTGATTTCCTGGGAATAGATGACTGCTCACTGATTCTAAAATAAACTTTTCCCATGCCTGAAGGACGTTTCAAGAATTCAAAAGATCTGATCTCCTGAGTCCCTCAGATGGGTCTGACTAGCAGCAGGAATTCCCACACTGAAGATAATGACCAACAGCAGAAGCATGAACCTAATCATTAGCCTGGCTTGTCAGAAGATGTGGTATTAGAAGAAATAGTTTGGATTGGGGCAAGATGAGATATGAAATGACTAAACCCCAGTCCTGAAAAATCATTCACGTTCTTGTTTAAGTATCAAACACAGGAAGGGATTTAATAATAGTTATAAATTAATGTTGTTTGATCACATTGTTCTAGCAATGTTACTTCCGGAATCTTGTTAATCTCTTTCTAGACCCTCTCCTTTTGGAAAGACTCTAGGCATAAGCAAAAGCAAAATTTAAGTAATTTTCCCCTGGTCTAGGATGTAAAGAATCAGATTGTGAGGTACATAAATAATAGATGATCGATTATAGATATAGATATAAATAGTAGTCTGATTGCTCTATTTAGGACCAGGTATCCCTCTCCAGAACTGATCTTGGTCTGGGTTTGTCTAGGTCCAGAGAGGGATCCCTAGTGGAGCAGGAAAGAAAGAGAGGGTTGTCTAGTCCTCTTGGACCTAGCAACCAAAATAAATATAAGAAATGTGAGAAACTTTGAGGCACTGTTGGGTCATTTTATTACAGCCACACCCATCAATTGGTACAGTCAAGTTAAGTCTCTTAACCACTTTAGTAACATACAACAGGATAACTTCAGTTCACAGTTAATTATACTGAATAAGGAGCTCACTGCAGCTGCCAACTTCCTATTTTAAGGATTTATTCTCATTAACTAGAATGTTTTGCTGCTAAAGTGCTTCAATTCCTGGCCAAAAACCTGAATTTGGCCCCATGAGTCAGATTCATTAATTTAAAAAATCCTAATTGTACCCTTTATTTTCCCAACACCACCCTTCAAATTGAATTATTTTCCATTCTTCTTTTCTCTTTTTATATTCCCCTCTCATGCTCATTCCTTATATAAAACTCAGGCCTACTCTAAATCTGAGAAAATATAATGTCTGGTGAACATGATACTTGTGTCAGACAATTTTGAAAACTGAGCCATATTTTGAGAATCCATGTGCTAATAGTGAGGCAATTTGGTACAGTGGATTAAGCAATAAATTTAGATTCAGAAAGACCTACTGTTGAATACTTAAGTAATACTTGCAAGTCACTTAAAAGCTCAATATCCTCATATGTAAAATGGATATAATAATAACACTTCCCTCACAGTATTGATAATGAATCTAAAATGTTTTACAAACCTTTTTGTAATGTGCCCTCCTGGCAGTTACAATTACTAGTCTGTCCTAGACCCACCAGAGTACCTTTGACCACTGTCCTTTGCAGTGTGAACTCTACCCGGCTCGCCTCCTCTGAGGCCTTCAAAGGTCTCTGGCCACAATCTCTTGAATCTATAGCTTAATAACCGGTAGCGCACTCAAGAACAGCCACGTATAATCTTAAATGCCTTTATTATACCTACTCACATAATGCCCTGACTGATGCCCTGATTTGTTGGTTCCCGAGTGAACACCTGGTCAGAAGACCCACGTGTTCACTACCCCTTTTAGTGTTATATAAATGTGATACATTATTAACTGACAAAAACTCACATGTATCACATGGCTATAAAACTATGCCAATGACCCTGATCCTCCCCTTCATTAGGGCATATTAAAGTAATGGTTCCAAATTTGTGCAGAGCACATTGTGTAAGACAATATTGCTATGGGGTTAAGAGTCTATTTAAAAAGCTTATGTTATATAGAAGGATCAATCCCACCAACCACCCTAGCTCACCCCTAGCTTTATCCTCATTAGCATCAAGGCCCCAAAAGCATCATGATTGATCTGACTAATAATTATAAGTTATTTATAAGCTCTCGTGGTAACCCTATAAAGTAAATAAAAAACAGCTACCATTATTCTTATTCTTATAAGGCACAGATAGGTTAAATGGCTTTCTCTAAACCTACACATAGAATCAGAGGTAAGGCAGAGAGTAAAATCCTATTCTTTAAACTCCCATTCCCAGATTTGCCAGCCTATGACATATCTGCAGGAATGGGAGGGTGGCAGAGAAAACAAGATCCAAACAAAATTACAGATCTGGTCATCTTTGTCATTTTTATCCATAGATACACTTTTCCATTCTTCATTCTTTTTCTCTTTCCAATTTTCCATAGCATCCCTACTCTAACACCATCTCTCACTTCTAATCTTACTATTTTCATACTATCTAGTTGTTTTGCCAAGGATTAGCCCTTTTAAGTTGGAAAGCAATCGGATAAACAAATTCAGTCCAATAACCTGGAAAAGTGTTACACATCATCAAACAAATGGTTTCCTACAATATTCTCTATTTCTTCCCTGCAAATATATGTCTTGGGGCTTAACCAAGAACACTTTTATCCTTACAACTCCCATATCATTCAATTGCCTGAACCACAAGACCTAATACTTGGTTATATTCAGCTTTTTTTTGTTCTCTAACAGTTCATAATGTGTGAATAAGTATTATTTTTCTTATATAGGGGCCCACATTTCTATCTTCTGCAATATCTGTTATGGTGTCCAGCAGAGAGTTGGAAATAATGTGGCTACTTTATCAGTGTTTCTTGAGGGATGATAACAAAAGGATTGGAGAACTGGAGAACTTCAAAGCTGAGAGGGACATCTTAAATCACCTAATCTAATTCCCTAATTTTACAAATTAGAAAATTGGTCCCCATTAAAAATCCTTTTACAACTCTTGGCATCTACACTTTTTGTCCCAATTTCCTTTGTTCTCACTCCTCAGTCTTTTTCAAACTGGCTTTTTAACTCTCAACTGGATATGCTGTCTCCAAAGTTACCAAGGATCTCTTGACTGCTAAAGGGAAAAAAAAAAAAAAGATGTTTTTGTCGTTTTATATATTCTGGATATATCCCCCCAACTCCTTCTGAGGGAAGAAACCAGACTATATCAAAAGCCTTCATAGCACTTTTCAAAAATCAGCCCAGTTGTTTTTCTCATTGCTAAGAACACTAGTATTCTCTTAACTCGTGTTACCCTCTATTAAGTAGGTAGAAGTTGATTAAAGAAGCCTTCTTTATAATTTTAATCTGGGATCTTACCTCTCCTTCCTCTGATCCCTTTGAAATTTGCTTCTCTAAAATCTAACTTGCTATTTCCCTATCATGATTTGAAGGAGTGGTCTCTTCCAAGCCAAGGTTCCAATCATTTCCACCCCAGCAACCTCAATAAAATACAATATTTCCAAAAGTTTTCACTTGTTCTCAACATATTAGACATAATCATGTCTAAATGTGTTGGTTATTAATTGACCTCTATCCAAGATCACTTGTGAAGTGATAATGGGGTATCAAAGACAAGGAGAAAGAACTTCCTATAAGGAAAGGACTCCCAAATTACAAGTATGTTCTATACCTATTTGAATTAATCCTACTTCACTGAATAATAATTAGGCTTGCTTAGATTCCATTCCTTAAGTTTACTACAGCAAATTTAATGCAACAAACACTTATTATGTACCTTCTCTACATAGAATAGAGGCAATTAGCATAATAATAGAGTCCATATTGAGTCAAGCTGCATGAAGATCCCATCTTCAAATTTAATGTTTTCCATGATAATGGCAAATACATTTGGTGAGTATATGATTTCCTGTTTCATGATTCATTTGATATTAATACTCAGAGAATTGTAAAACAAAGTTGTCTGCATTTGATATATCTTTCAACTAATCATGGCAGACATCTTGTTGGAAGAGAATCTTTCTTGAATTGTCCATCATAGGGTAAAATTCTAAGTCATAAAAAAGTGAATATTATAGTATTTTATAAACTTTTAACTTGCAGTCAATTATATAATTATAAATGTGTGGTTTGATGCAGCATGGCATTTGTGAAAGCCTGCCTACTCCTTTATCATAGCTTCTTCAAGAATGTCTTCGGTATGTCTATAGTTTATTCTAAAATTTTATAAAGACAAGAAATTAGATATACAAATCATTATTGATAATTTCTTAGTCACCCATGCAAAAATGCCTATGATTTTTTTAAAGCATTTAGCATCTTTACTTAATTCAGGTATCTTAATAAGTGATTACTCAATGCCTTCAAAATTGTGTTGCCTCCAGGAAAGACCACCATCTTCAACACTTCATCTGCTCTATTTTTTTTTTTGCTATCTTTATTTCCTTAGTATCATAACTACTTCCATCATACAACAGAAATTGATAACTAGCTTTGAAGTTGATCTAGGATTCAAATCTTGCCACTTTTACTTTCCTTTATGACCTGGAACAGACCTTCACCTGTCTGTTTCTTCAGCTGTAAAATGAAAGGGAAGGAGATGGAGTATATGGCCTCTAAAATCCTTTCTACCTCTATATCATTGATATGATTCTATGTAGTATATTAGGGATAGTAATGTTAAAAGTTCAAAAGTGAGGACACTGCTATCATAGAGAAAGCAATTTGTTTTACAAATGTGTTATAGAGATTTTTCCTATTCATTTATTTTCTTTGCAGATATTAAAGATATTCATACTTAGGTATAAATGACTGACAAAATTAATTAACTTGATCTATTTTCATTTTATGGGAAATGAAAGAATTTGGTAGAAGAAATTTATTTCATTACTGCTCCAAAAAGAATAAATATAATAAATTCAAAGACTCATAGGATCATAGATTAGCAATTTAAAGGGACCTAAGAAATTATTTGCTCTAATCTCCTCTTTTTGCACTATACCTTTTCATCCCCTCAAGTTTCCCCCTCTCAAACAAAATTCTTGGAAAAAATTATCTGAATTCTGCCTCCACTCCTCACCTCAAACTCACTCTCCAATCTCTTGAAGTCTGGTTCCAACCTCTCATTAAATTGAAACTGCTCTCTCCATGGTTACTCATGCCCACTTAATTGCAAATCTAATATTCTTTTCTCAATCCTAACCCTAAATCTGCCACTTTTGACACTGCGGACCACCCTCTCATCCTTAATAGTTAAAACTCAATCTTAAAGAGTTTTCATGACACTGATTTTCCCGGTTCTCTTCCCACCTATCTGACAAATTCTCAGTTTTAATTTGCTTGTCCATCCATCACATGATGCTTTCCATCATTGTACCCCAAACTCCATTCTAGTCCTTGTTAAACCTTTTTACTCTTGCTTTTGGCAAACTCAGCATCTTCCATAGGCCTAAATATCATCTCTCTACATATCTAGCTCCAATCTCTTCTGAGCTTCATTTCAGCTTCGCCAACTATCTTTTGGCTTTTTTCAAACTAGATATCCCATGGACATCTTAAAATCAATATGTCCAAAACTAAGTTCATTATCTTGCCCCTCACATCATTCCCTCTTCTATATTTCTCTATTTCTATCAAAGAGACTATCAGCCTTTTCCAGGCTCCAGATTCTCAGACCTTTCACTTTCTCTCACTCTATATATCCAATTAATTGTCAGATCTTTTTTTTTTTTCATTTTATTTTCAACTAACAAGCATTTATTTTTGCCTCCTCCCCTTTGAAAAACAATAATAATATTAACAACAAAAGTTTTCCAAATATGCAAAGTTGAGCAAATTCTCACTTTGTTTAAACTTATAGTTCTAGGATTCCCTACTTTGTGAGTCCAAAACCTCTTTGTTAGGAAGAGGGTTTCTTCAACTCCACTGGATCCCTGAATTGTGTTGCATTGACTGATCAGAGTTCTAAAAACTTTCAAAATTTTGGCTGGTTTGTGTTTTTACATTGTGGTCACTTTATAAATTGTTGTCTTAATTCTGCTCACTACACTCTTAATTTATACACATCTTCCCAGGTTTCTTTGAAACTACCCATTTTAGAAAAGCTTGGAGAGACTTAACATGAACTGATGCTGAGTGAAATGAGCAGAACCAGGAGATCATTATACACTTCAACAACAATACTGTATGAAGATGTATTCTGATGGAAGTGGATATCTTCGACAAAGAGAAGATCTAATTCAGTTCCAGTTGATCAATGATGGACAGAATCAGCTACACCCAGAGAGGGAACACTGGGAAATGAGTGTAAACTGTTTGTACTTTTCTTCCCAGGTTATTTTTACCTTCTGAAGCCAATTCTTCCTGTGCAACAAGAAATTTGGTTCTGCACACATATATTGTATCTAGGATTAGGATTATAACACATTTAGCATGTATGGGGCTGCCTTCCATCTAGGGGAGGGGGTGGAGGAAAGGAGGGAAAAATTCGGAACAGAAGTGAGTGCAAGGGATAATGTAAAAAATTACCCATGCATATGTACTGTCAAAAAAATTATAATTATAAAATTAATTTAAAAAAAAGAAACTACCCATTTTATCATTTCTTAAAGTGTAATAATATTCCATTTCAATAGCCAAATTTTATTATTTTTACCTTTTTTGCATTTCTTTTTACATATTTATTTTTGCATATTATTTTTACCTTTCTTGCATTTCTTATCTCTATCTCTTCTCTCCACTCACATAACAACTGTTTTATTTCAGGCCCTCATCACTACTTACTTAAATTATTCCAGTAACATCCTACTTTTGTTTCTCTGCTGTAAGCTAGGGAATCAAAGAGAAAAAAGGAAATATCAAATGGAGGAGACAAGTCCATATATGAGTATATGCTGCATAAATTTAAAGTGAATAAATACAAGGTAACATCATGCAGTCTGAATGGAAAGGCACCAGCATTTTGGCTGATTCTAGCAAAAATGGTATTTGAGTTATGTCTTAAAGGAAGAAAGGATCTTTATGATGTAGAGGTGGGAGTCAGTGTGAAATCCAGCTGTGAGACAGTGAATATCAATGCCCAGTAGATGGAGAGTCTTGTGTGAAGAACAGAGACAAGGCTCCATTAGCTGGATTTTAAAGTAAAAGAGAGAGTAATCTCCAATGAGGCTGAGGTCAGGTTGTCTAAGGTTTTGAAAATTAAACTCTTAACTGGTTGCTTGGTTAATTAATTAGTTGATTGACATACATAAATTGGTTACAGGATTTGTTTATAATTACACAGATAAGTAGAAACGGTAGGATTTGAATTCAAATCCTCTGACTGCAATACTGATGCACTCTCCACTGCACTACTTGACCTTACAAATATGACAAATGGGGGAAATTATATTGTGATCTAGTGAACAGAAAGACCTGAAGCAAAAAAAATAAATAAATAAATACATAGGAAAAAAAAGCCACACGTGTCTACAATTATGTAAATAAAATCGACTTTAAGTAATAAAACTCAGATCAATTAATCAACAAGTGCCTACTACATACCATACGTTGGATAGGATTGTGGTGCTAACTTGAAACATTTTCTTTCTTTAAAAAGAAAGCCAAAAAAGTATGACCTTGTAGGAAAGTTAAAAAACATTTCATTGCACTGGCCCCGGAATATAGTAGGTGCTTAATATAGAAGGAAGGGAAAGAGTAAGCATTTACATATGTGCCTGTTAGGTGCCAGATACCAAGTGCTTTACAAATATCACTATTTAGTCCTCACACACAAGGGAGATACTGTTAGTGAGGAAACTGACTTCTTCAGGATCACAAATTAGCAAGCGCCTAAGGCCATATTTGAGCTGGGTCTCCCTGTTCCAACTGACTGACCGTTTGGGATACAAGGAAAGATGTCCATTTCCTCAAGAAACTTACATTCTCATGTAAGAAACAAGGATTAAAAAAAACGTACATACAACATAAATAGGTCATCTCAATCAGGTGTGTGGAGGGGAGGAGGAGAAGATGCTTGGGGAGAGAAGCCTTTTAGCTAATTGTGGGAAGGAAGCCGGGAAAGTCCAAGACCCTAATTGATGTTAATTTACTTCCTGTTCTGGGTAAGTTATAAGAATATGGAGAATCCAACCAGGATTTGCAAGCTTAGATCCCCAAAGTGCATAAATAACAAATTCCTTATAATTACGTAATCATAAGACTAGGAACTTCTTGTCATAGGAAAACTAAAACAATGTTAAAGGAATTTTTAAAGGAAGTTCTAAAAGGGAAGGACCCGGCAATCGCTCCTGCCTTTCCATGTGATTCCCCTCCCCCTCCCCATCCCCCCAAAAAAATGACGCTGAGGTAGAAAGTCGGTCTGGGGATCACCGCGGCAGCCTCTTCCCCCGGCTTCCTCAGGGCTGGAGGGCGGGGCGGGGGCGGGGCCGAGCTGGGGGAAGGGCCCAGGGACAAGGTATTTAAATCCAGCCGAGCAGGGTAAGAGCAGCCGAGAGTTGCTGAGTCGGCGGCTGTCTCCGAGTAACAGATTGAGCCTTCTTGCGCGATCGGGTGCTGCGATGGCCGGCCCGCGGTCCTTCCTGCTGCTGCTCCTCGCCCTGGTCTTCGCCGTGCACGCCGAGCGCTTTCCCCGCCTCCTCGGCGGCCTCTCGGAGGCCAACGTAAATGATGAGAGCGTGAAGCGCGCGCTCAACTTCGCCTTGAGCGAATATAACCGGGCCAGCAATGACAAGTACGGCAGCAGAGTGTTCCGCGTGATAGAAGCCAAGAAGCAGGTGGGTGCGGGCTCTGGGGGAGGCGGGTCGGGGTCCCGGGAGGGATGGCCTGGGGCTGGAGCGCGCGCTCGCTCCCCGGCCGCACCCTGGGCCTGCGCTCCCTGTCTGGCGTCTGCCTCAGCGGCGGGGGTCCGGGCGCGCGTCGGAGATCGATGCCGCCCCCCGTGCGCCCCCTCCCGCTCCTGCAGACGCTTGGGGGGGGTTCTCCCCTTGGGAGGGACCTCTGCCCCGGTGGGATCTGAGTCTGGGGGCTGGGCACTAGATCTTCCAGGCCAAGAACCCGTCGCTTGGGATTGCGAATTTTTAAATTGTGAATTTCTTATGAGTATGTGTGTGTCTGTGTTTTTGTAACTTTGTAACTTTATTTCTACGTCTGTGTTTCCGTATCTAAACGTATCACGTAGTGTGCGTGTATATGTGCACCTTTGTGTGTTTAATCGATTGCATACAAAATATGCATATGCATAAATAAAAGATACAGACTGCTGCAGACCAGAGATGTACATAGATAAAGGCTTAAGGTCAGAACTGCATCTAAATTCTTTAGGCCAGGGACACTAGGTAGAATTTATTAAGCACCTACTGTATGCCAAGCACTGCTTAGTTCTAGTGGCTGGCATTAGTAGGCACTTAATAAACACTTCTTGACGTCTACGTGCTCCCGTAGGCTTTTGTCACTTTCTGTTTATTAAAAGGACAGAGGGACAAACGGCTTTTCTTCGTGAGCACGAACTCAGTCCCTAGCACAATATTGGCTACATTATATTTAATATAGAATAGATGCAGCTAGGGTGTCCCAAAAGTCTTAGTGCAGTTTTCAGATATTAAAATACAAACTGTTTCATTAGGACTGCCGTCTTTGCAATCCTCCACGTTTTATTTTATGCACTTAAGAACGTTTTGCTGAGGGGAGGTTCATTTTAGAAAAGATCCTTAAAATATACAAAAATGGTTAAGGAGCTCTGATGTATGTGGTTGATTGGTCTCCTCTGGTTCGGTGCTAGGCAGATACAAACAAACGCTTTCTCCCTCCTCCTCCCTTCAGGCGTTTCTGCACTCGTGCTTTCTTCTTTGCAGTTCCACTCCCTGGGGGTGGACCCCACACTACTGGGAATCTGCGGGTAGTCTTTATTCTTGAGCAAAAGTATTGCATTTTTTTTTTCCATCCCCCAAGCCTCTGATGGAAGCCAAGTTTGTGACTAACACAAAGTAACTTTCCACTGTGAGTCTGAGGAATGAATAAAAGAAAAGAGTTGCTGCAGACCATTTGAAGACTAACCAACACCCTGTTCTTGTGGATGTTACATATTTCCAGTAGCAGAATTGCTCTTTTTATTTTCAATTAAGTAGTATCTCATCTTGACTTTTTAATATATTTTTTTTAAGTCCAGAGGAGAGCCCAAACTTATTGTTTGGCAATTATGATCTCATCTTCCCCCTCCCCCCCACCTAACAATTGTAAATCAATTGTTTTTATTTTTGGCTTATTCTGTTTGTTTTTTTTCAGCCTGGAATGGAGGTTAGAAGGTCACTTTGAGTTGTCACACTTATACTAATGAGGCTTTAGGCAAATCAGTTAATTTCTGGGCTTCTGTTTTTTTTACCTTTAAAATTATGAAGATGGAAAAGATTATCTTTAAGATCTTTTAGTTTCTGAATATATGTTATCTCTGGCAGATTCTCTTCCCCAAGTATACTGCAGATCAGAAAAAAATTGCTTCCTTGACTAAAGGCCAAAATTCACCTCGGGCAAATGATATTCCCTAGTGAAAGTCCCATTTATCAGACGTTAGCCTGGAGTTCCCATTTTTCAGCCTTATTGTAGAATTTGGGATTGCTTTAATTTGCAAACTAGGAATGGTAAGTTAATAGCATATTTGAAAGGCACAGTTAAAAAAAAAAAAAAAGGGGTTTTTTGTTTTTGTTTTTTTTCCCTTTTCTGCCCATTCTCAAAGGTCATTCTGTTCAGCAGTCTGAAGAACTGTTTGTACATTGGGCAGGGCTAGGATTGCCTAATAATTTATGACCTTTAAGGTCAAGCTAGCCTGGACGTTGTTTTTCATTTATGTCTGAGAAATTATTTAAGATCTCTCAAATCTTGGCATTGTTTTGAGGGATCACTATGACAGGGAATTTAGACTTAAAAACTTACAAACTTTCCATTTCTCTGGTCTTTTGAGGGTTGTGGCAAAAGTTACCCAGACTATTCTACTTTAGGGATGGCCACAAAATTGATCTCTTTTCCTGTAGCCATATGAAAAGGAGAAAATATTTTGGATCGAGAATGAATCACTTGAATTAAGTATAGTGGTGAGATTTTTTTGTGATTGTCTCAACATCCTTGAACGTAGTTTCTAGATAGGTACTTTTTACCAGATGCTACAGGTTTCTGACAAACCAGAATCTTAGTAATAATAGTGAACATTTGTATGGCACTTAGAGATTCCCAAAGCACTTTGCATACATGATCTCATTTGAGATTTATAGTAAGAGATGGGAAAGGACCAAATAAGCAGCCTAGTCCATTGTCTTTCTTTCTGAACAAGACTCTTGTCCCATAGCATCCATGGCCATGAATGAGTTTTCCTCCTAACTGAAAAATTATGTAGTTTGAACAAGATGACTTCTCTGGTCTCTTCAGCCCTAAATCTATGATTTTAACCCTAAATTTGTTTCTTTACAACTTTCACCCATTCTTGAGTCAAAACTCAAGCATTTATTGCAATGGATAGAGAAGAGATAATCTTAGAGGGCAGTCTGTAAAACAAAGGATTACTGTAAAAGAATTGAGGGGAGAAAGAGGGGAGGAGTGAGTACTAGCTAGGGCAAGCTTTGGAGATAATCCCCTAGGGTAAAAAGCTTTTGAGGCTAGAGGACCAATCTGTAGGCTATTACAAAGCACTTTACTCACAACAATATTGTAAATTACAAAATTTACCTATTGACCTAATTTTAAAGATCAGGTAATGAGCTTTTAGAGATTACATAATTCTGGATCACACGGTTTCTAAATGTTAATCTTGGAATTTAAAACCTGGACTGTTGGCCAAGGTCAAAGGCTATAAACAGTATTCTTTGTAGTGAAAAATCTATTAGAATTTAAAGGTCACATGACATCTAAATCAAGATCCCAGCTTTGTGACTCTGGGTGAGTCATTTTACTTGTGTGGACTTAGTTTCCTCATTGTATAATATGGAAATTGAGCTGCTTAATTAAATGAAGTCTCCAGGAGTTGTGGAATTTTAGGATAGATTAAGAAACTTGAGGTTCATTTAATTAAAATTGATTTTCCACACTTAGGTAATTCATTTTTGTTGGTAAAGGCACAACTAAATGTGGTTTTAACTAAACTTTTAAAGCCCTAGCAATGGAAAGAACTTTGTGATTTCTTTGTGTTGTCAATTCCTGGTTACAGTGAATTAAAAGTTGAAAGGTCCCATAAGACAGAGAAAGAAGCAACCCTCATTTTACAGATGGGGAAACTGAAATCTAAAGCTGGCATAGGATCAGAATCATAAGTACAGAGAAGGTCTTCTGGTCCAGACTCCATACTTTACAGATAAAGGGAGCCAGTTGTGAAATTTGCCCAGGAACACCTAAGAAGCAAATTCTTGATACAAGTCCTGCTTAAATATATATTTTGTTTTCTTCTTTTAGAAAAGCAAGGTGTTTTAATGCATAGAAGGACTGGCTTAGAACCAGGAAGACCTGGACTCAAGTCCTGCCTTTGACACCTTCTCTATGATCTTTAACACAAGTCATTCAAATCTCCCTGTGCCTCAAGGCAAATTTTTAAGTCTAAGTAAAAAGACAGTTGTCCTACATTAGTGGAAGGAATTTTAATTTCAATAGTTCCTCATAGTAATCAGATTTCACACTTAAAAAAAAAATCTGCTTTATTTCTTCAGTATCTTTAGGAAGTGAAACATTCTGTAAAAATGCATTTTCTTGAAAACTGTATCTTCTTCCAGGGAAAGATAAGCTCTTTGAGCTTACTGGTTTTGTAATTCCTTGTACCCCCAGTACCTATCCAATGTCTTGTTTATGTTTAGTAATGTTTAGTAAATGTTGAATTCATCTTTATTTAATCTACTGATTTGATTTCCTTGTTAACAGCTTGTGGCTGGTTTGAAATATGTTTTTGAAGTTGAGGTTAGTCGAACCACTTGCACTAAGTCTGCCACTGATTTTTCCAACTGTCCCGATCATAAGGAACCACCTCTAAAAAAGGTATGTGACTAAACAAAAAAGGTACTTCATTTTGAGGGTGAATTTGGTGGGAGGGGGGATTCTTTGGATCCAAAGAGATTTTAGATTTTGCTGTCAGAAGCTCAAAATGTGTTTATGAGCCATTGCAGAAAAACCAGGAAGAAACATCAATAAAAGATGAGTCTTGGGGTCAGGCAGGTCTAAAGCCCTGCCTGTGATATCATTTGGGTGACCATAGACAAGACATCTCAGTTCCTGATGAACTCTTTCAGATCAAATTGTAGGCAACTTTTTACTGAAGGGATGTCCATGAAATTAGCGATTTAGAGCTGAAAGGATAATCTTATCCAGTCTTTATTTTGCCCTTGAGGAAACTGAGACATAAAAACTTTAGGGAACATATCCATATAGAAATGGGACTGAGTGCCTGAGCTAATATGTAGTGGAAGCTAGGGATCTCAGAAATACTAGTTAAGGCAAAAAGATGAAAGAAACTAAGGCAACATTTTCCAAAGCCATCAGCCTTTTTTTTTTCTATATGAGTAATAAAAATAAAAGAGGAAAAGATAGAGAATTTCCTGGTTTAAATAACTGCATAAAGTAGTTGAGAGTTAATGAGGACACACATAGTTCTTACACTACTACAGTCCTTAAAGAAATAAAGCAAGACTTATATAAATGGAGAATGATTCAGTATTCATTTGGGACGTGACATAGTAATAAAAAATGGTGAAATTATCCAAGGTGGGGTGACAAGGACTTTGTCTGGGGGAATAAAAGGATGCTGACAACACTGCTCTAGAATAGACTTAATCCTTTCTTCAGCACTGCCTATGCTATACCAGTCTTTCTCCTAGAACAGAACAGCCTGAAAAAATTTTGAAAGTTTTATTCTTGGCTAATTAAGAAGCCTGAATTGCTGGTGACTTACCCATAGTATTACTTAATTCTTTAACTATTTCAGTCTTTACCTCCTTCCTCCAAAAGACAGCAGACACTTTAAGATGGTTCTCCATCACCTAACAGTCTTGACCATCCTTTTCCAACTAAGGTCCCAAAAGACACCATTTTTCTTAAAGAAATGGAATTTGGTTAAAGTAATGAAGTTTCTCTTGCAGCTGCCATTTTCCCTGCAGTTGATCAAGTCTTAGTGCCCACTATGTGCTAGGCACTGGGCTTTCGGTCCTGGAGATACAATTTATTTATTTTTTTTTTAATAATGTCACTTTGAAAGAGCCCGTAGTCAAACAGGGGAGGTAATATCCAAGCAACTGTGTTTTGTGATTAATGGAAGGAGGACACTAGTTAAGGAGAAGTGGGAAAAGCTTTCTATAGGAGATTGCATTTTAGCTGAGACTTGAAAGCAGCTAGAAAGTGGAGATGAGGAGGGAGACATCTCCAAACTTGGAGGAGACCCAGGAGAAATGACCATAATCAGGAGCTGGATTGATGCCATCCTTTGCCATTCCTTTTCCTTGGGGTCCTTAGTTTTCTTCTGTTTCTTCAGGGCTCTGAGGAGAGGTTTACTCTCATTTTTAAAGCTTCCCTTTGCCCCACTCATTTTTCTTGGAGTTTTTGGTTAACAAAATCCAAGTGTGTAGATAGCAACTTAAAAGTTGTAAGGTATTTTATACCCATTAACTCTTTAAGTCTAACTACTACCCCAGGAGGATAATTATCCCCATTTTACAGATGACAAAACTATGGTTCTGAGAGATAACTTCCTAATAACTTCTGCCTGGTTATACATTCAGTCTCATAAGGAACAAAAGTACTTCCTAGTATGATATCCTTATATACAGCCATGTTTTAGTCTACATGTACTCAAGACGTGCTGTTTGGGGTGGGGGCCCATCCTTTTAATCACTGGCCTCATTAGAATCCCCTTGTGTACCATATACTACAGATTTAATTTGTGTATGTGTGTATACACCTGTATTCTTTCTTTTGGTTAAGGAAAGGAAAAAATTCTAATGTATGTGTAATGTATTGAACTGGATAGGAGGTTGGAAAGGATTTCCATAAATGACTAGTCCAAATTCTCAAAGATATTTCCTGTAGCAACTTATAGGGGAATAAGAGACTCAGATGAGTTGATATATGTAAACTTCAGTCTGGGACCCATACTCTGAAATTGGGGTAGTAAGGAATCTGGATCATCATCCTATATCCTAAAATGTCCAATTTGCATACTTATTAGAAAAGGTCATTCAGATCTGTTCTTAAAATGTTTTTTCTTCATGCTCATTAAATGTTTTTTGTTTTCTGTTTGTTTTTTTTCTTTACCTCCTCAGCACTATATCTGCCATTTTGAGGTGTACACTGTTCCTTGGATGGGTAAAACCAGCCTTTTGAAGCAAGAATGCAGAGATGTTTGAGCTTGCATTGCATACATCTGCGACCAATCTGAGCTATAGCAGTTTTCTCTTTTTTGAAAAAAGAGCAATAACACAACCCATTTGATTCATTATTACCTAAGTGTTAGTGCTGTGCAAAGCAATGGTGTAATCTCCCTGAGGTGACAGGAGGAAGAAATAAAGGCTTGTGAGAATACTTCTGCTAATTGGTTTCATATTTAGACTTTCTCTGTGTGTTTTCTAAATACTGCAGATTCTCAAAGATGAGGTTTTGATACAAGTTACTACGTTAATTCAGAATGTGCTAGTTCACTTTTGAAAAGCAATAATTAAAACTAGCTTTTATATATATAATATGAGCATAGTGGTTTCGAATGAGTAAGGCACAAGAGAGTAGAGGCTTAGCTTTAAACATTAGCCCCAAAGCACCCTAATAATCACAGGATATTGTGGGGGGAAATTGTTTTATTTTTGTTAACACATCTGCTCATTCCTGGTTTTTGGCTTGACTCAAGTTTGTGGTATCTCAAAATCCAAGTCTTAAGGGGAAGTCAGAAATCTCCTAATCCAACTCCTTACCTAATATAGGAGTCCAATACAGGTTAAAAATATATGTTAAATCCAGTATGTATGCATATCCATACAATTACCTTGCTACACAAGAAAAATTAAATTAGGAAAAAAATGAAAGAAAAACAAAAATGCAAACACAACAGAGAGTGAAAATGCTATGTTTCGGTCTATGCTCATTTCCCAAAGCTCACTCTGGGTGTAGCTGATTTTCTTCATTACTGAGCAATTGGAACTGGTTTGAATCATCTCATTGTTGAAGAGAGCCACAAGGAAGTCCCCTTCTAACAAGGATTTAAACACTTCTAATTATTGAGTGCACTGCCTTTGTATCTTGTCCTAATGTGGGCCCTGCTCTAATTATTGTAATATTTTAACTTTTCTTAGATTCCTTCATACTGAAGTTAAGTTTTGCTCTCTACAAAACTAATCTGTCTTTGAGAATAACCACTATTTCCTAATATCTGAAAGGGTCATTGTTTCTATTCCCCTATCCAGTTCCCCTCCTCCCCTCCACACTAAATGTCTTCCAACATTACACATATGGCATGGTCATCTTCACATCACCCTAATTGTTGTCTTGCGAATGCAGATGCTTAGCAACATCCTTTTTAATAACATATTGTCTAAATTATGGTACCCAGAATGCTGTCAGGATGTGGTCTGAAGGACACAGTTCCTCTCATGTTCAGCTTAATTAGCATCCTAGCTTTTACTAATATGCCACATATAAAATAATCAAATTGGAATCCTCTGGTAATTCCCTAGAGTCCTGTCTTATAGGTTCTCTTTTAGAGACAGAAAATATCGTTTTCAAATCATGTCTTTTAATACTGTTGTAAGTTGTTGGCCCAATTCCAAGGGATGGAGAGATGATCACTCTCCCTCTCCTAACATTTAGCAGCTAGTGTGTGTGTGTGTATATATACACACACACAACTTAAAAAACTTGCCCCCTCTCTGCCATACCCCTAAAAGATAAGAACAAAACATAATCCATTATATGTATATATACATGTGTTACATGAAGTTTAATATAGTATTTTAAGGTAATTTACATATTTGGTGAAGTGTTTGACATATTCAAGATACCATCGATTTTATAAATCTGACTACCTATTGTCTGAATCCAAACCAATAATGGACCAGGTCTCCTGATTAATCCAAAGGTGATATAATAATATAGGGAGAAAGCCATTTTCTGAAAATTGGCAATTTGCTTAGCTTGGGTACTAATCCATATCCTTAGAATTAGCTTGATAGACTATACTATCATTTTAGTTGAGAAATAAGGGGTTTGTAAAAGCTTTCACAGAAGTTAGGAGAAAAGAGGGGGGAAAAGTTGTTGAATTTTTGATTAGCTTTAATGAATAATAACAATGTTACTATTAAATAACAATAATAATGGTTGGATCTATCACTTGGCATCATACCCTTTCTCCCATAAATTAACACCTCAATAGCACCTAAGATCATGAGATTGGTCAAATCAACAAACATCAGAAGCCTACTGTGTTCTAGGAACTGTATGTACTAAGTGTATTGTGAATACAAAGAAAGGCAAAAATCAACTCCTGCCTTGAAAGACCTCTCACTTCATAGCAGTTGAAATAAAGCTAATTAATGAAAAGTCTAACCAAAAAAAAAAAAAAAAAAAAAAAAAAAAAACTTGATTTCAACTCATCTTTCCACTTTCAATCTTAAGGTTTAGTTAGAAAAAGAATTAAAGTCTTTATGTATCCCAGATCTTCATGATCTCGAGATACTTCCTATCACTCATTCATACAAATCAGTAGAAGTGAATGACTTTAAAAACAATAAACATGTTTTGGAGTTACAAATTCTCTCCTATTACTTCCCCACCCCTTGTATTGAGAAATACTCCACATCAATTACTCAACTGAAGTCACAAATCATTTCCTTATTAGTCACGTTGCAAAAATAATAAATTATACTTCCATTGTATCCTCACAATATCCTCAGTTCTTTATTTAGAGATAGCATTTTAAAATCATGAGTCCTTTAAAATTGTTTTGGTTCATTGTATGAGTGGTATCAGAGGTTCTAATTCACAATGAAATATCACTGTATACAGTGTTCTGGTTCTGTTCATTTTACCTTGCATCAGCTCTTGTAAGTCTTTTTAAGGTTTTTCTAAAAACATTCTCATCATTACTTAGATCATATTATTCTACCACAATCATATACTACAACTTTTTCAGTTATTTCCCACTTGGAAGATATCCCCTCGATTTTCAATTATTTGCCACCGGAAATGGATGAGTCTTGAAAAGTTGAACAAGTCTCAGCAGATGCTGTCATGCCTTAATTAGCTTATGCAGGAAGTCAGATCAACCAGGGTATAATTGCATCCTTCACTTAGCAGTCATCAGCCTCTATAATGTGTCTCCCAGTATCAGGTTTCATTGCACTTGTTAGTTCCTGTACTATTCTGGGGTGTTGGACTTTTTTTCTTTGATTTCCTTGGGACACAATCCCAAATATGTTCAATCCTGGTTCAGCATTCAAATATTTATTGCTGAATCAAAGGACATAGACAGATCAGTCAATTAAATATTGTTGGGTACCATGCTCTATGCTAGGTGCTAGTTTTATAAGTGTAAAGAATGAAGCAATTCTTGTTCTCACTGATCTTACATTCTAAAGGGAATTATGTAAAAATATATGTAGCTTAAAAGTAAGGTGAGTTATTACAAATATATGTAAAGTAGTTTACTATCCGGCTGGTTGGGAAAGAGAATTAGCAAGATGGAGCAGAAGTTCGAGCTTGAGCTGGGTTGTTGAAGCAGGACTAACACCTCTTGTATGAAAGTTGCCAAGGCTTTTCGAGGATATTCATCACCTGTGGTGTCCACCTTCACCAACTCTCCCCTGTACTTCCGATGAGCTAACAATTCAGCCACACTGGTCAAACCTTCTTGGTAGATGGGCTAATCCAGGATGAGTGTAAGTGACAGGCCTCAAACCCACTGATAAGTTAGCAGAATGTCTGCCTCAAGGATGTGAAACGTCCCTTGGCAGAATGGGTTGATGAGAACAAGAGTGGGGCTGAAGACTTTGTATCACCCGGCCTCCTTAAAAGTCTAATTCCCATGTGAGTCATGACATCCCCAATGATATCAATGATATCATGAACTACAAAGGAGAGAAGGACTTCCTATGTACCCAACATTGGTTTCATTTAGGCCAGGAATGAAAAGCTTTCCTGAATATAATTAGTTTAGCCAATTTCATCTAATCTATGGATTCAAGGTAACAAATGCTCCTCATCACAATGCCCTTTTGTTAGTTAAGGAGGGTCAGAGTCCAAGATCACCTAATGATTAACTGCCTTTGAGGAAAGGAAGAGACAGACAGAAACCAACAGAGATAAAGAGGGGATGAACTGATGCTGAGTGAAATGAGCAGAACCAGAAGATCGCTGTACACTTCAATAGCAATACTGTATGAGGATGTATTCTGATGGAAGTGGATATCTTCACCATAAAGAAGATCCAACTCACTTCCAGCTGATCAATGATGGACAGAGACAACTACACCCAAAGAAGGAACACTGGGAATTCAATGTAAAATATTAGCACTACTGTCTATCTACCCAGGTTACTTATACCTTCGGAATCTAATACTTAATGTTTAACAAGAAAATTGGATTTACACACATATATTGTATCTAGGTTATACTGTAACACATGTAAAATGTATGGGATTGCCTGTCATTTAAGGGAGGGAGTAGAGAGAGAAGGGGAAAATTTGGAAAAATGAATACAAGGGATAATGTTATTAAAAAAAATTACTCATGCATATATACGGTCAAAAGAATTATAATTATAAAATTAATAAAAAAAAAAAAAAGAGAGAGAGAGATAAAGAGGGGAGGGGCAGGTGGCTGTTTCCTTGTATCCTAATTTATGATCTGTTCCATCTTGATATCTCCTAAGATCTTCCAGCTAAAATAAAACTTCACAATTCCACCATCCTTTTATTACTGCTACATCTTTTTTTAATTAATTTTTTTTTTTAATCTACAAGATCCTGGCCCGCCAGCCACCTGGCACTATCTCTTAGGATTCTGGCTTACTTATAGAAGCAAGTATCATTCAGCCTTAGGCAGAGGCCCAGGCTTCTTAGCAATCTGCAAACATAACCAGTAACCCAAAAACTCCTCCCCCAAAGCATACTTCAACCATTCATTGCTTCTACCCATTCTGTTTGCCTCTGGGCTCTGAACCACTTTAGTGTGGATGGCATTCAAAATGTCATTCTATTTAAAAGAAACCCAAGGTGTGCCAACTGCTCACTTTCCAACTTTCTAAACTTTCTCCATGTTGCCTGCTGGTTTTCCTGTGTCATCTTCAGCTTCTACAAGACTCCCAAAAAATTCTCATTTAATTTTTTATGCCATTCTATGATATATCAAAACCATGATGGGAAAAGTCATGATGTAGAAGAGATAATTGTAGAGTCAAAAGAGACGCAAGTTCAAATTCTGCTCCTGATGCGTGTAAGCTGTTGAACCATGGCCAATTCATTGAACATCTCTGAGTCTCTATTACATCTACAAAGTGGGAATTAGAATACCTTCAATATTATGAATTATGTAGGGTAATTGTTAAGAATCAGATGCACATAAAGTGATTTGCAAACCTTAAACTGCTTCATAAATATTACCTATTATCATTATTAGAGTCCAGAGTCTCCAGTGGGTCACCTTGAGCTCTGTCCCTTAGGCAATGGTACTGCCTTCTCTGGAGAATTGACTCAAACAACTACAGTAGGAGATTTTCCTCTCTTACCTGCTAACCTGAGCCACATAGTAGCCATTTCTGACATAATTGGAATTATAGTCGCAGTGGGATAGGTTGGGGCATGAAAAGAATTAGTTGTCTTGCGTTTGAAAGAGAAACCAATAATAATACCTACTTCAACTTGGGAAGTTATTTTTTGTTCTCTGCTGTGCACTTTTTACTTTATCCTTTTTACCTTTTATTCCTCCTCCCCCATTTCCCCCAAGCAGGCTACAATTAAGTGTATATATGTGTATATGTACATACATACATACACACATACACACACCCCTATCCAAACACCCACAAATATAGATATATCTATGTATACACATACATACACTTATATACATATACTTCCATACACATATCTACATACATACATAATTATCTATATGTAAACATGAATCTAAAATAATATTAATATGGCTGACATAAAATGTAGATTTCTCTTTTGATTGAATCTTTAAGTTTGACTTTGCCTAAGATCAATAATTATTAGCCCTACTTTTTTTCTAATAAATTCTACTCTTTGATATTATAAGCAAATTAGAAGAACATAAGTTAGTTTACCTCTCAGATCTGTGGAGAAGGAAGAAATTTGTGTCCAAAGAAGAAGTGGAACTCATAATTGAACACCAGATAAACAATTTTGATTATATTAAGTTAAAAAGTTTTTGTACAAACAAAACTAATGCAGACAAGACCAGAAGGGAAGCAATAAATTGGGAGGTCATTTTTACATTTAAGGGTTCTGATAAAGGCCTCATTTCTAAAATATATAGAGAATTGACTCAAATTTATAAGAACTCAAGCCATTCTTCAATTGATAAATGGTCAAGGATATGAACAGTCACTTTTTGGATGAAATTACAATTATTTCTAATCATATGAGAAGGTGCTCTAAATAACTATTGATCAGAGAAATACAAATTAAGACAACTCTGAGATACCACTACACACCTGTCAGATTGGCTAAGATAACAGGAAAAGATAATAAATGTTGGAGGGGATGAGGGAAAACTGGAACACTGATGCATTGTTGTGGAACTGTGAATGGATCCAGACATTCTGGAGAGCAGTTTTAAACTATGCTCAAAAAGTTCTCAAACTGTACTTATATTTTGCTCCAGCAGTGTTACCCCTGGGCTTGTATCCCAAAGAGATATTAAAAGGGGGGAAGGAACCCATATGTGCAAAAATGTTTGTGCAGCCCTTTTCATAGTGGCTAGAGACTGGAAACTGAGTGGATGCCCATCACTTGGAAAATGGTTGAATAAGTTCTGGTATATGAATGTTATGCAATACTATTGTTCTGTAAGAAATGATCAGGAGGATGATTTCGGAAAGGCCTGGAGAGACTTGCATGAACTGATGCTAAGTGAAATCAGCAGAACCAGGAGATCATTGTACATGGCAACATCAATATCATAGGACAATCAATTTTGATGAAGGTGACTCTTTCTAACAATGAGATGATTCAGACCAGTTCCAATGATCTTGTGATAAAGAGAGCCATCCACACCCAGAGAGAAGACTGGGAACTGAGTGTGGATCACAACATTAACATTCTCACTCTTCATTGTTGTTCACTTGTATTTTGTTTTTCTACTCATTTACTTTCTTTTTTTGATCTGATTTCTCTTGTGTAGCAAGAGAACTGTGTAAATATGTTTATACATATTGGATTTAACATATATTTTAACATGTTTAACATATATTGGATTGCCTGCCATCTAGGGGAGAAAATCTGAAACACAAGGCTATATAAGGATCAATGTCAAATTTTTCATGTATGTGTTTTGAAAATTAAAATCTTTATTAAAATTTTTTTAAGTTCTACTCCTGATCCTTGTTGTAATGTTTGTATATATCTTTTATTTCTTATCTCTGCTAACTCTTCTATTTTAATTCTGCTTCTTAACTCCCCTTGCTTATTTAATCTTCCCCTACCCTTTTTTGTCTTCTCCCCCTAACTTTTTCCTTCCCTCTTTACCCCATTTCCATTAATCTATAGACTTTATCCCACTCCTTTAATCTGAACACCCTTCTGTACTCCATCTTATCCTATGCCAGCCTTTCCCCCATTATCCCTTGCTCACTAATATACACACTTTGTCTTACTGCCATAAATGTACATATCCTTCTATATCCCACCTTATCTTATTCCCTCTCCTTTATTACTTTATAGATATTGGAGGATACTACACCTTTCTGGTCTATGTGTGTCTGTATGTGTATACATAGGTATACATACATTTCCATATATATTTATATATGTAATTCCCATTTAACAATTTCCTATGTAAGTTTTCAGATTTATATATCCTTCTCTGCCTCTAATGCCTCTGTGTCTATTCTTCTTCTGTACCTCATTTGTATGACATAATTACTAATTTTACCTTTTCCCATAAACATAAATAATTTATTGAGTTCCTTGAAATTAATCTTTGATACTGGCTCTTATATGGTAAATTTTCTATTAAGTTCAGGTTTGATTGAAAAAAAGTCTTGAAAATCTGCAAATTCATTGAATGTCCATTTTTTTTCATTCAATATTATGGATAATCTTAATGGATACGATATTTTTGGCCACAAGCCTATTTCTTTTCATTGCCAATATATATTATTCCAGGATCTGTGGTCTTTTATTGTAGCTGCTGATTAGTTCTAATTGTAGCTCCAGCATATTTGAATTGTTTTGTTGTTGTTTCTTGTGAAATATTTTCTTTGAGCTGAGGATTTCAAAATTTGGCAATAATATTCCTATGTATTTTCCACAAAGGATCTCTTTGAGGTAATGGGTGGAATTTTTTTATTTCTACTTTCTCCTTGTGTTCTATCACTCTAGAACAATTTCCTTTGGTTATTTGTTGCATTATTGTGTCAGAGTATTTTTTTGGTCACAGCTTTCAGGTAGTTAAATTATTCTTATTTTTTTTCTTGATCTGTTCTCCAGAGCTGTTATTTTTCTTACAAGATATTTCACATTTTGTTCTATTTTTTCATTTTTTATGGTTTTTGTTGTAGTTGTTGTTATTTCTTGTTCTCTTATAGCTTCACTGGTTTCCTTTACCCAATTTTAAATTTCAAAGAATTATTTTCTAATTTAAGACTATATCTCCTTATCTAATTTCTTAACTTTTTTGTTTCATAATCTTGTTTTTCTTGGATAGTTCTTTTTCTTTAAAGTTTTTCCTCAGTCTTTCTCACTTGATTTCTAAAGTTCTTTGAATTTTTTTTTTTAATAAATTCTTTCTAAGCAAATAGTCATTTAACATAATTCTTTGGGGTAGAAGAGATTTTTTTTGTTTTGTTTTGTTTTGTTTTTAAATTCACTGTTCTCCTCTACTTATAGTAAGTTTTTATGGTTCTTTATTTTATATTTATATTTATTTTTATGGTTCTTTCTTCTTTGCCTATTTTTTTTTAATGACACTACTATAAGCACCTCTAATCCTCTCCCACTGCCTCTGCACTTCTCACCCAGAACATGGCTGGGGCTGGCATTCCTAATCAGCCAAGGTTCGTTCCTCTGTCTTCCTGGACTCAGACTCCCCTACTCCAATGCAGTCCAGGAGTCAAAAATTTTCTGTGGTTCCTGCTGAGACTGCTGCCAAACCCAGCTAGCCCCAAGGGTCCCTTCTTGCTCTTTCTGGGAAGCTAACTGGAGGCGTTTGCACTTCCCACAGTTAAACCCATCCTAGAATCTTTCTGTGGGTGTTCCGAAGTTGTGCCAGGAGATCCTCTGTTCTGCCCCAAATCTTCTTTGTTTTTCACCAGTCTATGTTCACCCTGAGGAAACTTGAAAATTTGTGACCTACTCTGCCATCTTCCATGAATCTTCTAATGTGTTTACTTTTAATGAATCGACCAAAGGACTCATTTAAAAGATGTTTAATCCATCAATCAGCAAATAAATGATGAGAGACCTCAAACTCCTCAATTCTCTCCCCTACCCCCAGGAAGCAGAGTTCCCTTGGAGAGAGAGAGGAGCAGCATATGCCAGTGAAACTGCCCCCACCACCCTGATTACCCTGAACCAAAAAGTCACTGGAGTATCAATGCTTCCACCCCATCATCTGCATCATCATCCTTGAAGGCAGCCTCTGGAGATATAGCCTGGCATCTTCCCATCTATATGCTGAAAGCACATCTAGTGAAGACCCAGAACAGAAATTTCTTGTCACCAGTCCTTAACCTTTCCAAATGGCTCCAAATCAAAAAACAATGGGATTTTATTTATGGAAATGGCACAAAAGAAAAGGTGCTACACCTTGAGGGCCATGCTGCATGTCCATATGAATAATAGCTAAAACCTTCCCTGTAGGGTCATCCCATTGGAATGTGAGCTCCCTCAGAACAAGGATTATCTTACTTTTCTATTTCTATTTTAGCACAGTGCTTTGCATATAGTAAGTACTTTATAAATTATTAATAAATATGAAATTATATACTTTAACATATTTAGCTTGTATTGGTCAATCTGCCATGGGGGGGGGGGGAGAAGAGGAAAAATTAGAACAAAAGGCAATTGTCAATGTTGTAAAATTACCCATGCATATATCTGGTAAATAAAAAAAAAATGATTAAAAAAATAAAATAAATATGAAATTATTAGTAATGAAAATAATTCATAATAAGTGACTCACTTTTGTTTATTCCCACAGGTTAACACACCACTATTAGGGAGTGGGAACACACAAGGAGGAAGTGATCAAAAAAAAATGTAGACAGGAAGAAATAGTAAATAACAGCTCTGTTTTTAGCCCTGCTAATTTAACTTAAAAGATAAAAATCACCTGAGAAAACTCTAAAGAAATTGTCAGATGTTTGTCTTTAAAGTTTGCAGACTGACATATATATATATATATTTAGGATAGAAAATGGCACAACTTTTGCAAAACTGAGCCATGAGTCATATCCAAATTCTTGTGGACCTTCAGCTATGTAAGTAATGACTCTCTATGTGGAAAGATAGGTACTTTGGCTTTGAGTAGATATAAATAAGCACATCTCTCATGCCCTAGCCCAAGTCCTGAGGATAGGTCAGACCCATCTTTCTGCCATTCTCATCCCCCCAACTTCCTATTTCATCTTTGCCCCCCTGGTTATTTGTGATGCTCAAAGTTCCCAAAGCATAAATTTAGGAATGAAACAATAGACACCCCAAATTCACACCAATTAAAATGCTAAGAACCCCAAAGCAAAATAAAGTGGGAAAAATTATTAAGAATGTCCTATCCCATAGGGATTTACCTATATATAAGGAAGAGCCAGAAACCTCGACCTTTTGGCCATTGCTTTCTTTGTTGATGTCTAATCATATATAGTACTTATGCTAGAGAGTTCAGAAGTGAGCTCCCAACTAGAGATTCTATGAGCTTAATAGAAAATCATATTCTCAGGGGAGTGCAATAAGTAGACATTCTTACAATTTACTATAACCAGAATTTCAACCTAATTAATTTGACTTCAGACACATAAAATTTAATTATAACTTCTATATTACCGTAAAAACCACCATTTAGAAGGCTTTTTTCCCCCCTAATGGCAGGGAATACAAATAAGAAAAATCTGGTCACTTCTTTTGTCTCTCCCAACTCCCAGACCAAATATGCAGCCAGAACCCTTTAGACTTCCCAAATTGCAGAGTCACTAATGCCCTCTCATGTTATCAAGGAGAGTTACTTTCTCCGCTGAGCCGGGGTCCGCTGCTGCTCTGTTATCCCTGTTGTCCACTCTCTGCTAAGAGTCTCTGTTACTGCTGTTTCTGCTATTATCCTGACTACTATCTGTTATTACGTATTAGCAGAAACAGCAGTAACAGAGATATAGATATAGGAAACTAGAGATGACCTTCTTGGTCTTTTTAAACTAAGGTCTTTAACAGGTCTCAGTTTGACGGAGACAACCACCCAACTAGTCATCATCAAGGCTAGAATGGCTATTTCAGCTGGTCAGAATGTAATGTTATTATGGTGAGTTTGGCACAGGTCAGGGAGTTGTGGGAACCCCTTCTGATGGCACAGGTCCTTCATAAATGAATTTACAAAACCAAAAAGTTAAATTGGCATTGGGAAGTCTGCCTTTGTTAGAAATATTGAATTCCTTAGTGGCAAGGTCCTGACAGAAGGTATAAAGTTTTTAGCAGAAAAAGCCTATCCTAACAAAGAAAGTAAATAAGGTCTTATCAGGGAAATAGGAGAGAGATATAGAGAAAGTAACACTGAAAGAATATCTTTCAGTGGGCAGAGAGTTCCTCAAAGGTAGCTATGCCAAGGGAAGTCCTTTGGCCTGGCATGATTCCTACTTTGAGATCCTTTACTGCCAATGATTGAGCTCAGCTGCCCCCTTTTATAATTGAAACCTTGGCTAGAAGCTGGGGGGCAGCTCTTGGTGGGGCCTGGGAGCCATGTGAGCTGGAATCAGACCGAAATCTTTCAATATAAGTTTCAATTAAATGAAATTGGCCTAATCTGTTAGATTGGAATTATTATGTGGCTGTTCCCCATGACAAGAAGAATTTGCTAACGTTTTAGTTTAAAAAATTTAGAACTTGGGGCAGCTCGGTGGTGCAGTGGATAGAGCATCAGCCCTGAAGTCAGAGCACCTTAGTTCAAATCTGGTCTCAGACTCTTAACAATTTCTAGACCCTGGGCAAGTCACTTAATGCAATTGCCTCAATAACAACAAAATTTAGAACTTGCACTTGCAATTGAAATTAAACTTAAACCACTTGCAGCTGCCACAGGATCTTAATTTGCCCTTCACCTTGCACTGCCAAGAGCTTGTGACTCTTAGGAAGGCAATGAGGACATTTGTTTATATATAAACCTGCCTGTCTCTTAGATCACTAGTGGAGAAATAATTTATTTAGGAGTACAGGGCTAAATGAACCAGCTGAAATGACTGCTTTCAAACAACTCCCAAATGAAAACCTTCTCTTCACCCACATAACGATTACTTCCATTTCAGGGCTTTCATCATTTTGTACCTGGTGCATGCATGGTACAATATGTGTTGTGTATTATTATTTCTACCAGGTATTTTCCCTGGTAGAATGTTATTATTTATCCTTCATTCTTGAAGAGGACCATTGCATCCAGGAGGTGAAGCTATAACATGCAAGTGAATTAGATTTAAGTAAGGAAGGGGTGAAAAAGTCACCAGGCTCACTTTCCCCCTTGGAGCCATCTGGGTCCAGTGGCTAGCTATAGCTCAGAACAACTAGAGAGAGCCCTAAGTGTAGAGGGAGATCTTGGTCTTTTTAAACTAAGATCTTTAACAGGTCTTGGTTTGACTGAGGCAACCACCTAGTCTGTCATTAAGCTATCTAAGAAATGAGGAATGGCCTCTTTCAGCTAGTCAAAAAAATTTATATTTATATCTCCATGTATATGCACATATATATACACATACATAAGTGTGTGTGTGTGTGTGTGTGTGTGTACACGTGTGTGTGTGTGTGTGTGTGTGTGTGTGATGTGGTCCAGATGATGATAGACACCAAAAGCTAGGGTTTGGCCATGAGAAAAGTTCACAATGGCCATTCTCTTTGGCAAAAGGTAGATTTTTTTAGGGAAATAGATAACGGACTAGAAGAAGGCATACAATAAACTCCAGGAATGGTAAATATAAAATAGAGTTGGGAGAGCATAGAAAGAGGTTTTACATATTTAACATGTATTAGATTACTTGCCATCTAGGGAAGGGGATGAAGGGGAAGAGGGGAAAATTTGGAACACAAGATTTTGCAAGAGTCAATGTTAAAAAACTATCCTTGCATATGTTTTATAAATAAAACCTTTAATAAAAAAGAAAAAGAAAGAGGTTTTAATGATTTATGATGGAAAGCGAAAGTTCCCTAGTAGAATCTGCCATAATGTCAGGAGAAAGGAAATAAACCATAAGGTTGGGGAGTGCCTTTAATTGGCAGGCTAAATCTTGAAAACACTTAACCCCCTACCCTCCCAAAAGAGTTAGCTGTGAGGAGAAGTGGAGTCAGGAGAGACACCACAAGTCATGATGGGTTAGGGGAGACAACACATGGCATGGAGGAGCGGTAAGGAGAAAGACACCATGGGGCAGAGTGCTCTGACAGACTGACCCAAAGGAAGGCAGCAGCCATGGATGGACAAAAATGGATTCCAGGGAAAATTTAACCTCAGGAACACGACTGGGATTTCTGACAGGACGTAGCAAGGTGAGGCTGCCCAAGACCATCTGAGGATGGACTTCAGAGATTTGACCTAACTTGGTTTTCTGACTGGAGGACCCCCCCAAAGGAGCCAACCTGATCTCTATCAGTGCCTTCTCCCTGCTTATCTCCGGGATTAATTTTTATCAATTCCTCTGCCAACCACACCTAATACTGAAGACCTCATCATATATCTTACATATAAATGTACGTGTAGGTATGTATCTGAGAGAAGAGCCTCAGAATTTCTGGCCAAAACAAAAACAATTGCTATTTACATTAACTCTTATAAGGGCCCAAGTAATATAATATAACAGTGTCTATGTGATCTTTTCGGGGCAGGGGGGTGGACCTGGACTAGAAAAACCCTGAATCTCAACTCCTCCCAGCTCTGGGAAAACTACCTGGTTTCCCCGGGAAACTCCCACCTCCAAGTCGGGGTTGGGCTTCTGTGTTCAGGCCAGATTAATCTATTTAATCTTCACTCTGATTCCTTTTGCTGATAGACACCTGCTCAGATGGGAGATGACCTTTCTCAGGAGATCCTGATAAACTTCTTTTTGCTTTTTCTTACTCTGAGAGTCTCTGATTGTTTTTTGTGGCCATACTATCCCTCACACTATCATCAATCCTCTGGAATAAAGGGTGGACATAACATAGATCATATTTCTTATAGCTTTCAAAGTGTGTTTGTCTTTACAATGTTCTTGTTATTGGATAAATTGTTCTGGGTTTGTTCATTTCATTCTTCATTCGTTTACAAAAATCTTTAAAATTGTTCTTTTTCATAACACTGATGTTGAATTGGGGGAATAGTTTTTTTTTTGTTTTTTGTTTTTGTTTTTCTGGTTCTTACTTCTTTCTGAATTGGCCCATGTCTTTCTGATGTAGATTGTGAGGAGGGAGCTCTTTATCAACCTTCATTGTCTATTCCTCAACTTCTATACATCTTTAAAAAACCTTTGAGATAATGATTAGCATATCTTTAGCCAGGCCTGGGACCAGGACTGCCAGGTATTCCATCTGGCTCCTCCTTAATCCTTCCCTTTGAATTCCCATCTTTACTTCCCTGGTTTCCTTGAGAAACCCCCAAGACTGTAAAAGATCTGCTCCAGACAAAGGTCTTTGCTAAATCCTTCTCAAAACTAAGTCTATTATGTGTTTACTCTTTTTCTCCCTCCTCACAATGCCTTCCCTTTAATGGCATCTTTTTCCTTACTTATAGGTAACTTTGATTAGTCTGCTAAACTCCTCTATGGATCTAACATGCCAATCAATGACTTACTCCTAAATCATGGAATATTTTCTTTCTCCTGGTTAATTGTGAGTTCCTCTGGGGAACTTGTCTTTTCCTTGCTAACCATCTACTCTCCCAACTCTATTGCATATTTGCCACTCCTTCTATTTTACCCCTTATTTTTTCTGTAACTAAACTTATTTTGTCTTCCCCTAAATATACCTACTTTTTGGCAAAGAGAATGGCCACTGTGAATTTCACATATTATTTTGAACTAGGAATTGCTACCCTGACCTCATCATTTCCATGTTCATAAACTCATCTATTTTCTCATTTCTTACAGCATTGTTATGCCACAGTCTCCTTGAGCTGTTCTACCTCAGTTTCCCTGCACTAGTTTCCCTCATTGTCCTGAGTTTCCCTGAATTGTTCTACCTCAGTTTCCTTAACTGTTCTGCCTCAGTCCCTTAAGTCGTAAAACCCCCCTAGTTCATTAAGGACTGAGGATCATTTGCTCTAAGGTTATAAATTGTCAATGGGAGATGAGGAGCAGATCAGACTTTCTGGCTCCTAGCTCCTTCTGCCCCCAAGAATTTATGACACTGTCCCTCTAAAATATTCCAAAAGATAAGACTATCTCGGATACTTCACTGGCATCTTTACTTCTGTTATTCAAACATTCTGACTCTGGCTTTTAGTAAAAATTTACAACCTTCCCCCCCATCCTGACAAGAACCAAGGCTTCTAACTTTTCCCACTCTTTTTCCTTTCTTTTGTCTGAAAAGCTATGAAAGGGTTTATCATTCCCCCATTCATTACTGGATACTTTGAGACGAGAGTCCTGTCCAGTCAATTAAGCTCTCCAATTAATAAAATATTAAAAAAACTCTCTAATCTCTATCTTGCCTCAGTTTGTCCGGCATTACAGCATAATAACATGTCATTTCATTCATATATCACAAATTTTTAGCCTTTCCTCAATTAAAGGACAGGCCTATAGTTTCCAATTATTTAGTACCACAAAATTGCTATTATAAATATTTTTGTATGATTTTTCCTATTTCTTTGATCTTAGAGGAGTAAATGCTTAGCAATGATGTATTTGGGCCAGAGGGTAACTTTTTGTGCTAAATTATAAATTTGCTTTCCATTTACCATTTAATCAATAATGCATTAATATGTTTGTTTTCCCAATTCCTTCCAGCATAAGAGGTATGAGGTGGAATCTCAGAAATGCTTTTATTTGTACTTCTCTAATTAGTGAGGATTTGGAGTTATTCTTAGATCATTCATCAATTGAAGAATAGTTCTGATTCTTTTAAATTTAAATAAGTTTCTTATATGTGGAAAGCATGATATTTATCAGAGAAATTTGCTGCAAAGAATTATCCTATTAACTGATTCCCTTTTATCTTAACTTTATTATGTATAATTTTGAAAACTTTTAAAATTTAGATAGTCATGATTTTTCATTTTAAATTTAAACTTCTTTATCTCTTATTTGGTTATGATCTGAAATGAGTTTTTCCCATGTTTCTCTACTTTACTTATAATATGAATTTTTATATGCATGCCATATATCTATTTGGAGCTTATCTTGGTAGAAGGGAAGAGGTATTAGTTTGAATCTGATTTCTTCCCTACTAGTGTCTAGTTTCCCCAGCAGTTTGTTATTAAATAACAAATGCTCACAGAAGGAAAACTATGTACTTCTTTAATATTAATATTTGCCTCATTCTGGAGAGCAATATGGAACTATTCCCAAAGGGCTATCAAACTGTGCTTACCCTTTGATCCAGCAGTATCTCTGCTGAGTGGATGTCCATCAGTTGGGGAATGGTTGAATAAGTTACGATATATGAATATTATGGAATGTTATTTTTCTATAAAAAATTATTAGCAGAATGATTTTAGAAAAGCCTGAAGAAACTTACATGAACTGATGCTAAGTGAAGTGAGTAGAACTAAGATAACATTGTACACAGCAACAACAAAATTCTACTGACAATCAATTCTGATGGACATGGCTCTTTTCAACAATGACATCAGTTAGAGCAATTCCAATAGACTTATGATGGAGAAAGCAATCTGCATCCAGAAAGAGGACTTCAGAGACTGAATGTTGATCACAACATAATATTTTCACCTTTTTTGTTGTTTGCTTGTTTTTTGTTTTCTCTCATTTTTTTTCCCTTTTTGATCTGATTTTTCTTGTGTAGCATGATAATTATGGAACTTGCACATGTTTAATATATTGAATTACTTGCTTCTAAGAGAGAGAGAGAGGGTGGAGAGAAGGGAGGGAGAAAAAATTCAGAACACAAGGTTTTGCAAGGGTGAATATTGAAAACTATCTTTGCATATATTTTGAAAATAAAAAGCTATTATTTAAAAATAATAATTAAAATAATCCCATTTCATTTCAAGCTTTTTAAAAAATAAAACTTTATTCTATAATGAAATCATCATACCTAGCACAATAATATGTATGTGATGAGTGCTTAATAAATACATATATTGAATTGACTTGAGCTGATATTCTGAACCATATATTTGCAGAAGGACAACAGCTTTCAGTATATTGATGAGGAAGAAGATCCCATATATTCATTGTCCCAGGTTTCCTGGATACAGATTATGAGCCAAGAGATTCAAGGAAGATAAAAGCATAAATAAAGCTTTTCCTATCATGAAAGAATTTTTGATATAAGGGTCAATGCATTAGTATGGATTACTATTCCATTTGATTCCATTAGTATGATTATATTAGCATAGATTTGTTTTATCTTGTAGGTATTAAATATTGTATGGATATTTGTAATAATAACAATACTATGTTAAGTATCTTGTGGGCATTTTGAGGAATAGGTGATTTAAAGAAAAGGTGAGATAAGGTCCCTAGTAGATAAAATTTGCCACTGTATAATTACACCCTGGGATTAAGCTATAATTTGTAAGAAAAAAATTATGGTAAAGAATACTTCTATTTAGGCTATCCAGACTAAATTATTGATTATTTAATCAATGCTATGCTTGAGATTCACCAGGATTTTTGATTACTTTATCTTCCTGTCATTCTTCATCTCTCCGTCTTTGGAAATTATTTCATGGTCCATTAGAAGAAAAAGTATATTTCTCTAAGATGTGACTCTTTCCAACCTAAGTCAGTATGATGATTTCATTTTCAGGAACCCTGAAGTTCACAACTTTTGGAATAGATCTTAGAGGAAAATGAGATAGAGGTTTCCACAATCCTATTCCTAGTTTTTATATTTTGATGGAAGTACCTTATATTATAAGCCTGGGAATTATAAAGGCTTTAGCTTGACCAAGAATAGCCTCAGTGTTCAGAAAGTTAAAAAGGGGTTGGAGAAAGTGAAGAAAAACATGCTAATCCAACTCATTAGAATTCCCACAGGAGAATGTTACCTTGGTAATAGATTTTCCAGCCTGAGATTTTCAAAATATCTGACAGCATTACACATTTGAAGTTAATCTCAAAATAACTAACACTCAGTGAAAAGGTAGAAATTTGGCTGAGTCCATGAAACTTGGAACCCAGGTTGTCACCAAAAAACTTGACATAAATGGAACCCTTTCAGGAGGAAAGACAGTTATTGGCTAAGTCCAAGACAACCATGGGGTGACCTTCTAATTAACATTCATGGTTGTAACTTGATTGGCGGCTTAAAAGACACAGTTACCAAGCTAGCTGAGCCTAAATATCTTAATTTAATAAGGACAGAAATTAACATTTCCCAGTATTGTCTAATTTTTAAAAATAATACTACTTCACATTTATGTAGCAATTAGAAGTTTGCAAAGTGTTTTAAATGATCTTATTTGATCATCAAAAGACTGCGATACTTTTCAAGTATATCAAAGAGGAACCCATCACATGATTAGCTGGTCTAAGAGGCAAAAAAGCCAGAGCTATGTCTTTTCTAGACAGTTTTTTTTTGTCATCTTTTTTATATTCTCAAAATTATAGAGTATCCAAAAGAGGTCTTGTTTATGTGTCATAACTCTCTGTTTATCATATTAGAAATTAAAACTGATATATTGTTAAAATATGCATTTATTTATTGTGTAATGAATGAACAAATGCTTACTTGATACCAAACACTGGGCCAAATATTGGGGATACCAATATAAAAAACAAAGGCCCCCAAAATTGTAAGAAAGATGATTGAACCTTAAGAAAGTAAAGGGCTATGCCCATTAAGAAACAATAGTGCCCTTTAAATATTCTAAATAATGAATTTTTTTTTTCCTTCTACTGGGCATCTGGAAGAAGTCTCATGACATTCATAAAGTCCATAAACTTCTAGAGGAGGCAGCTAGGCAACTCAGTGAATAGAGCACTGGACTTAGAGTCAGAAAAGCCTGACTAAAATTTGGCCTCCAAGACTTACTTAACCGTGTAATCCTGGACAAGTCATTTAAATTCTGTTTGCCTCAGTTTTCTCATCTGTAAAATGAGCTTAAGAAAAAAGGGAATAAAATAATGAATGGATAACCTACATTCTCTATTGATACCCAAACAATTTTAAGGGGACTTGAGAGGGCTCTAGTAATTTGGGTGGACTTCCTGTGTTATATAGGAGAACATGAATTAGAAATATGAAGGTTAGAGAGAAAAATTGCTTGTGACTTGCCTTTTGGAGGAAGTACCCACATTAATGAAATCTCAGATCCATACATGCAGGGTTTCTTAATCTGGATTCTTTGAATGTCTTTATTTTCCCCAAAGTGTTTCAATAAATGTTGTTCAGTCAATCTGTCTTATCCAACTCTTCATGATACCATAGTATGTCAGGCCCTTCTATTCTCTAGTATCTCCTGAACTCTGTCCAAATTAAATATAAGATAGTATGTGGGAAAAAAAAATCCATTCCTCTCATCTATAATCTTCAAAAGATATTTTTAAAAAGAATGAAAGAAAAAAAAAAAACTTCTTAGGCAATTTAAGGGCCAGAATCACAGGAACTGGAAAGGACTTCAGAAATTAGATAGTTCAAATCAGAAATTAATGAATATAAAGCATTATTAAGCATTAATCACACACTTATTGGGTGCAAAGCACTCTGGTAAGTATTAAGGTTACAAATAGAAAAGCTTTTTGTTCTTAAGAAACCTATATTCATTCCAATAGGAAAGCAACACTTAGAAGAGGTTTCAAATTTAAGTCAGATGAAAAGGTCCAGTGTACAAGGTACAAGGCCCATATCAATAAACCTTTAATAATTAGGAAAAAATAAGAGGCAGTATGGTGTAGTGGTTAGAATGTTAAATTTAAGGTCAGGAAGTCTTTAGTTCAAGGATTCCTCATTTGTAACTCCATCCTTTCTGAGCCTATTTCCTCTTCTATAGAAATAGGGATAAGAATACTTATAGTACCTCAAAGGATTATTGATATCATCATAGATTTAAATCTAGAACATCTAAGATCTGCAATCAAATTGAACCCTCTCATTTTGCAGTTGAAAAACTGAAGCTAATGACCTACCCTTCATCTCATAGATGCCTCATAAAGGAAGAATTTGAACTCAGATCTTCATGATTCTAAGACCAGAGTTCCAACCACTATAAGAGTCTAAATGGGTCAAAGCATATCATGAATGTAAAGACCTTTTCAAAGTTTAAAGAATCATGTACCAACAATGATACCTTTGCTACCTACCCTCCAGGCTATTATGAAGCTTTAATTAAATAAAGCTTTTGTGAAGATTGTGCACACATAAGAGATAGTGAGCAATGAAGGAGACACAGGAGGAGGAGAAAAAAAAAAAAAAAAGGAATCTCATAGCCTGAGAGATGATAACAACAGATGGGGGAAGTGATAGAATGGTTAAAAAAAAAAAAATTCCTAAACTAAATCTTGTGAAGAGAGGAAAGTTCCCAGATTGCCAAATTCCTGGGCCATCTTTTCTTTTGGAGAATATAACACATCTGGGCTTTGGAGACTTAATAAGAGAAATTCTAAGCACTCCATAGGAGTGAACCACCCCTGACATTTTGACAGGGTGCTTCTCACTGGAGGGGATCATGAATTAGGGGACTATTGTTTTTTCCTCTGCTGTCCACTGTATCTCATCCTTGTCCCGTGATCTGAAGGGTTTAGAGGAGATTGGGAGAGTTGATGTTAATTCTCCAAGAATGTACCAGATTGTTTCTTTTTTCCTTTGCTGATTGGTTTAATCCTCATAAACATTTTGTTTTTAAAATCCATCTTGCCAGTAAAGTTAATCTGAGTTCACATAATGAGGTTTCCAGCTGGACTGGATAAGGGCTTGAGAGCAGCCTGCAACAAACTGCCAATAAAAAAATGTGGGGGAAAAGCATTGACTTTAATTTTTGTTAACCCCAGAACTTTAGCATGTCCTTTATATATTGTAGGAAAATAATAAATATTTGCTGTTGAATCATTGAAGTTAATGTTCATAAAAATAGATCTTTGGATACTTTTGCTAAGAGATCCTCTCTTTCTCTTCTTCCCTTCTTTTCCTGTTGACCTTCTCCACTCAGGAAATCCATTCTATTTGTCATAAAAAAAATTGACTTACATTGTCTCTGACTGTGAGTTAGGACGCTGTAATTGTACAGCTTTGCATTGAAAGCTAAACATGTGGCATTATTTCTGGAAGTTAGGAGAGATACAATGAGATTTTGAGAATATTACTTTAACAAGGATAGCCATTTGTTCAGAACTTCTCTATGTCTCCCTATGTGGGAAAGGCTGCAGTGAGGTCATGGTGAGACTTTGGCATGTGTTCTATAATTTGTTGTTCTTGTCTGTTAACCATTCTGTTAGGAGAATCCTTTTCCATTGGTTGATATCTAATTGTATTCAGAATGGACTAATGGCCAGAGTCATGCAGATTGATGCTCCTCACTCTTTTGATACCTTTAGTGATGATCATCCAGTGAAAAATCAGGCCTTTTTTCCTCTGGGACTGATATATGGTCCATAAAAATGGGGTTCAGGCTTTTTGCCTTGACATTCTTTTTCATTTTAGAGAAAGAAATGAGAGATTCTGACCCTGTGAATTGTTACAAGAGTCAATCTCTGCCATTCTGGCATCCTGGCCATTTGATTTTTTTGTGTCCTGGAACTGGAGTCTCATAGAAAACTCAACATTGATGCTTCCAAGGAAGAAGAGATGCTCTGAATGCCCAGCTTAGTGATAGCAGAGATGAGGACCTAAATGGCAGTCATGCTGCATCTGACCATGAACTTAGTAAAACAAATGATTTTTAGAAACGGTACTTTGTGGGAGCCCACTCTCCTCAGCAGCCAAGGGAATATAACAAAGATTATCCCTTCCAGGCTTGGGGGGGGGAGAATATTGGTATAATTTTCCTTTATATAGCTTCAAAGTAAATACCACTTTCTAAAAGCTAATTGTTGTTAATTGTTTAATAGAACTAATCAATGACTCCTAAGATAGGGGTGGAATATAGCTGAACAGAGTTCAAGCTAATAGCATTACAGAAAAAATCCTTTCAAACCCCTCTGGTACTCCTAGAACCCTAAAGGGGAAGAAGTAGCAAACCTCACTCTATCTTGTGAAGATCAAAAACAAATAAAAGTGAAAAATGACTATGAATATGTAACATTTTGGTATGAATTTCATCCAAGGAGTTATTAGGAGCTGCCACATTTCTGTTCCATTCACTACAATCCTCTCTCTGACATCTCTTCTTAAAGCTATTAGATTAATCGTTTTTCCTCCAGATCAAGTCCTATGATTCAGCCCTGTTTAAGGTTTATAGTTCCTTTTAATCTGTTGTGCTTCACACTTTTTATAATTTGCTTCCTCTTTTTCAAAAGGAAACAGAAATCCAAATGCTTCATTCTTTTTTCTACTACCTTTCACTTCCATGGTAGCCGTGGTTAGACTTCAGAGTGTAATAATTTAGATGTCAGTGTATATTAGATTTCTTCAGTGTGTAAAGATAATCTATTTACTCGGACATTTTCAATGACCTATAAATTTTGCCTCCCAATTCTTATTACTAAGAAGACTGAGTCAGTTGGTAGCCTGAATTCAAATCTGGCCTCAGATATTTATTGGAAGTATGACCCTGAGCAAATTTTACTTAATCTCTGTCTCAGTTGATGATGAAAATAGCATGTACCTTGGAGGATTGTTGTGAAGATCAAATAAGATAACATTTGTTTAAAAAAATTACCATGGCATACATAATCAAACTGATTACCTTCAGGGATGGAGAAAATTTGAAACTTAAAATTTTATATTAAAAAATGAATTTAAAATGGATTTTACATGTAATTAGAAAAAATAAAATACTATTTACATAAATAAAATATAATTGGAAAATGTTTAACAAAAAAATAAAAATACCTTTACAATATTAAAAATAATTAACATAGTATGGGACACATATTAGGTACCTTCCTACCTTCATTATTTTTGTTTTCTTGGATCTTTTTCTACTTTCTTTTGTTGCTCTAGCCTACAAGCATTTTTAAACACCCACTATGTGCTAAGAGGATATACTAAGGACTAAATTAGGGGGGGAAAAAAAAAAAAGCAAACAAAAACAAAATAAGAGTAGAACATACTCTTGTATCTTGGAAGATACAGCAGGAACTCAGATAATTAATTATACACAAGGTAATTTGAAGAGGGAGAAAACCCAAACAGCAGGATGAATCAGGAAAGACTTCCCATAGAAGCTAACCCTTGGAGGAACTGAGTGAGTCTAAGTGGCAGAGGCAAACAATGAATCCATTCCAGGCATGGAAGCGATACACGAAATGTGTTTTTCAGCTAGTAAAACAGCTAAGCTGCACAGTATTTAAAAGGAGTAGTAACATGAAATGAATCTGGAAATTAGGCTGGATGAGGAAGGTGTATTTTATTCTAAAAGCCAAAGAGAGCATCTATTAGACTTACCACATGGCAATTTCTTCTCTCATTTCCCAGATCCTAGCCCTAGAGAAGGGTCAGTAATTAGAACTCATTCTTTAATAAGTTTTTTTTTTCTTTTGTAAACTCAAAGGGAACTAATTATTTTTTTTAATTTTAATAGTATTTTATTTTTTCTAAATTTCCTGTCAACAATTTTTCGCATTCATTTTTACAAGATTTTGAATTCCAAATTTTTCTCCCTCCCCTCCCCTCTTCCTAAAATGGTAGGCAATTTGATAGAAGTTTTACGTGTACTATTATGTAAAATATATTTCCATACTGTTGCTGTTGTTGTATGTCCTTCACTACTGAAAAGACCATGACATCAGGGAGGTGATGCCATGACATGCAAGTGAATTGGATTTCACTGAGGGAAGGCTATGCAAGGTCACCAGCCACACTTTCTCCTCTGGAATATGTGGGTCCAGTGGCCATATATAGATAAGATGTAGTGGAAGACTTTGGCTTTTTTAAGCTAAGGTTCTTTAGCACGTCAGAGTTTGATTGGGACAATCACTTGTTCAATGATTAAGACTAGGTAAGAAAGAAATAAGACAAAAATGACCTTTTTTACCAAATTAAAACAAAATGTAATTAATAGAGGAATTGTCAAAATTATAGAAGAAATAGATCAAAATGGGGGAAAAATCATGAAAAATGTATACTTCGATTTGCACTCAGCCATCATTTCTTTAACTGGATATGGATAGCATTTTCCTCTAAGAGTCCACTGGGATTGTCTTAGATCATTTTATTGCTAAGAAGAGCTGATTCATTCATAGTTTGATCATCATACAATATTGTTGACTCTATATGTTTGCCTGGTTTTGCTGATTTCATTTTGAATCCGTTCATATAAGTCTTTCCAGATTTTTTTTTCTTTAATCTGCTTGATCATTACATACCAGTTTGTTCAGCTATTCCCCAATTAACAGGTATTTCTTCTATTTTCAGTCTTTTGACACCACAAAAAGGCTGGTATAAATATATTTGCATATGTAGGACCTTTCCCCCTTTTTATAATCTCTTGTGGATATAGATTTAATACTAGTATTAGGGTATGAATAGTTGGTTGCTCTTTTTGGGGATCATTCCAAATTGCTCTCCAGAATGATTAGATTAGTTCACAACTCCACTGACAATGTATTAATTAGTGCCCCAATTTCCCTTATCTTCATTCAACATTTATGATTTTCCTTTTCTGTCATATTAACCAATCTGATGAATGTGAAGTGGTACCAAAAGTGATTTAGAGCACTTCTTCATGTACCTATAGATAACTTTGATTACTTCATCTTAAAATTGTTCTGTTTATATCTTTTCACATTTATCAGTTGGGATAGCTTATATTCTTATAAATTTGACTCAATTCTCTATATATTTGAGAAATGAGAACTTTTTTGGAGACACTTGCTGTGAAGATTATATCACTTTCCTTCTAGTCTTGGTTGCATTGCTTTTGTTTGTGCAAAAGCTTTTTAAATTAATGATCTATTCTAAATTTCATAATGTTCTATATCTTTTATTTGGTCATGAAGTTGAAACTCATTTTATTTTTCCTTTAAGAATTTGTTAAGTGGGACAGCTAGGTGGCCCAAAGGATAGAGCACCAGCCCTGAAGTCAGGAGGATCTGAGTTCAAATCTGATCTCAGACACTTAACCCTTCCTAACAGTGTGACCAGCCAGGAGCTGCAGGCCCTAACTATTTACATGCTGCTGCATTGAGGTTACCTTGAAACCCATGAAGATCCTCATATCGGTGCTGTACTGAGGAGGTGGGGTGGGGAAATCATTGGTACTGTTGAAAGCCACAGACATGTGGGCAGCTTCCCTGGTTCTGAGCAGGGGTCTTAGTACTGATGTCTGGTGTGTGTTGAGGCAAGTGGGTGTTTCTATATTTCCCCAGGCTTATATTAAAGTGCATGGAACTCTGGCCACTGGAAGCAACCTTTCTTCCTGGGACTATGCTGAAGCAGGTGGTGGCTCTGGGAGTTGGGGTCTGCCTATTCCACTATGCTAAGGCATGTGGGGTGGGGGGGTCCTGGTGTTGGTATTTACCTTTTCTATCACACTAGGGCTCAAATTTTCCTGTTGGTTTGCTGAGGTAGGGCTTGCTGCTGGCTTGTTGGGATACTTCCTGCAACGGATTCCATTCCTTTTTATCTGATTTTACTGAGTTTCTTGGGTTAAAAGATTGTTTCATCCCATCTTTTTGTTGGTTCTACTATTCTAGGATTTGTGGTTGTTTAGAGATGACTATGGGAGTTATGGTAACTCATTATTTCCAATAAGGTTTTTTTGTTTGTATTTTGGTGAATTTATCAGTTTGAGGAATTCTGTGTGTGTGTATAATCTCTATGCATGGATGCCAATGCATTTCTTCTATACCTTACAGATTTAGCATTGGCTGGATATATCGAAAGGTTACATGACTTACCTAGTCATGAGAGCAGCTAAATGACACAGTGGATAGAGTGAAAGGCTTAGAGTCAGGAAGACTCATGTTACTGAGTTCAAATATGGCATCAGACACTTGCTAGCTGTATGAGCCTAAGTGAACACTATTTGCCTCAGTTTCCTCATCTGTAAAATGGTCTGGAAAAATAAATGACAAATCATTCTAGTATCTTTGCTGAGAAAACCCCAAATGAGGTCACAAAGAATTTTACTTAAACTACTGAACAATAACAACTGCATCCTTATGGAAATACTTTCTCTTCAAGGATTCTATCTGTACTGTTGTTAACTCAGAAATAGAGATAATTACTTCCCAGCCCAGCTCAGCCCCACTACTTCAGCTCCCTTCCCCTGGTACATACCAGAGGCCCAAAGACAGCCCAATGCTGACAGCCAGGGGAACTGAATTCTACTACCAGGACTACCACTAACTAAATTTTAGCTAATGAATTAACATAGCTGAGCCTCAGCTTAGGGGCATATTTGTCGGATTTTCAGTGTGAGCACTTCACCCTTGCAATTAGCAAATTCTAAAAATGAAGCTTGATTTATTATTGTGTTAATTGTATAAATTTTTAAAAGTGAAGGAGAGAATGTTAATTATTCATACTAAACTTCAAATTGTGATATGAATATTTTTTGAATAACTAGTTGTAAAAATTATTTGCCAGGCTATCATTGCTCACATTGCTATCAAATGATAGGAACTTTCAAATATGAATTCTACCTGTTTTATCTTCCTTATACGGTTATAGAATGAGATCAGAGGAGAGAAGAGAAACGATGTCATAATGTTTTTTTTTCTGTTTTTTGTTTTTTTTTGGTGATTTCATAAGTGTGAAAACTTTGTGTGTATGTGTGAGCTATCTTCATGGATGCAAATGCATCTGTTCTGTAACTTCTAGGCTTAGCATCTCCTGAAGTATTAAAACATTAAATGACCCGACTAGAGTCAAATGAACAAGGAGGTGGTGCAGTAGATAGAGCATCAGGCCTGGAGTCAGGAAGATTTCTCCCTAAGTTCAAATCTGGTCTCAAACACTCACAAAACTGTGTGTCCTTAACTCTGTTTGCCTTAAGTTACTTCATTTGAAAATGAGCTAGAGAAGGAAGTGGTAAACCACTTCAGTGTCTTTGCCAAGAAAATTCCAATGAGGTCACAAAGAATCAGATATGACTAGAAATGATTGAAAAACACCAGAGCCACATAGCTGACTCTCAGACCCATCTCTCTCCAGTGTAACTGAATTTTAAAACATGAATCATATATTTTTATGAAAGAGAGAAAGAAAGCAAGGAAATTTTGCAGGAAGGAGAGAAGTTTTCCTTAGGAAATCTCTTCCTACAAAAAGCAGCCTAACCTCTCTCCAGTTTTTCACACTGACCTTGCCCCCATCCTTCACATTGGCATAAATACTTTTACTTCTGAACTCAGGAAAGCCATATTTTATGCCCTCTCAATTAAAAATTTAAGTTGTTTTATGCAAAAGTATAAAAAATGTATGTTCAAGTCCCTTCTCAGGGAAGCGTTGTGTTCTCATTAAGAAAGTACTTCAGAGATCCAACTCACTTCCAGTTGATCAATGATGGACAGAAATAACTACACCCAGAGAAGGAACACTGGGAAGTGAATGTGAATTGTTAGCACTACTGTCTATCTACCCAGGTTACTTATACTTTCGGAATCTAATACTTAATGTGCAACAAGAGAATGGTATTTACACGCATGTATTGTATCTAGGTTATATTGTAGCACATGTGGAATGTATGGGATTGCCTGTCGTCGGGTGGAGGGAGTGGAGGGAGGGGGGGATAATTTGGAGGGATGAATACAGGGGATAATGTTATTAAAAAAAAAAAAAAGAATTTACTCATGCATATATATTGTGGGAAAAAAAGGATTCTAAATAAAAAAAGAAAAAAAAAAAAAAGAGAGAGAAAGTACTTCAGAAACAACAGTCAGACTGGTCAGTGATGGTTTACAAGATCCACTTTTTGAAATTGCAGTAAGAGCATTTAGGTCTCAACTTGAGGTGGAGCATGGAGGAACCCAAGAGGAGAATATAGAAAAACCTTGAGATCACAGTGTGAGAAAATCCTAAAAGAATACAGGAGAATTAAAACTCATACTTAAAACTTCTCACACTTCCAATCTAAGAAAAACAAGCTGTCTGATTTTAAATAGACCACTCCTCAATAAATTGCTGACTAGTAATCTGGTCAGTGAGAACCAAATTTTGCAGACTACTCCCTGACCCTATGTATAGAATTAGTATGTCAATGATAAAAAGCTAGATAAGTGTGTCTCCTTATTCCTGTTTCTTTGCTAAATTTTTTTTTTGGAATTTGGATTGGCATTACAATGGCATTACAATTACAATAAAACTTTGCCCCTTGACTAGGAAATAGGTTCAAGTCTGCAAATTCTTTTGAGACACCTCATGACACTGGTCTGCTAACCCAAACTTTTGGGGTTCCTTTCCCAAACTCAACACTATCAGAATAGAGAATGTTAAAATATAGTTATAATCTTCAAAAAAGAGAAAAGGACTTCAGTTTGCAAGGTAATGATTTAAGCTGAATCTTAAAGGGAACCAGGGAAGGCAGTAGTTGGAAGGAGAAGGGAAGACATTTGAGGTAAAGGAAGTGGCAAATAACAAAGCAAATAGTCAGGGGATGTTGAAAAACAACCAAAAAACTTATATTGATGTATATTATAGTGTACATAGAGTAGAGTAACTTATTAGAAAGTTGGAAAGGTAGGAAGAATCCAGGTTGCCGAGACCTTTAAATGGCAAATAGAATTGTTTATATTTTATCCTGGAGGTAACAGGAAAATACTGAAATATGAATAGTGTGATTACATGATAAAATCTATACGTTAGGGAAGTAACTTTGGCAGTGCCATGTAGAATGAATTGTAAATACAATGAATAAAGTAGGTAGGGGGGACATAGGGAGGGGATTGACAGTAGAAAGCTGTTGTTGAACGTATGTGGGCCCTGCTTGAATTCCCATAGCTGCTCCTGAGACAATCAGGAAAAAGCATTGACAGAATTATTTTGTAATTCTTTAGAATTCCTTGCTTTGACAAAATTATCATGACCCCATGGATACCCAATCCAATTAGAAGGCTAACGTAAGATGTCAATCTACGAGGTTTTTTTTCCCTCTAAAAGAGCCTACTTGTCTGCTACTTCTTTGTGGGTTTATTAGGAACTACTATTTTACAGCAGTAAGTTCTCTAGAAATTTAGCCTTACTTTATGATATCTTCCCCCTTGTTAAGGGTAAGTCCTGCCAGAGAACTTAACCCAAATCTTTCTGTTTGTTAATGGCTAAAAATTCTTTTGAAAATTGACCCTCTGTCAACGGCTTAAGAAAATCTTTGCCTCTTGATTTGGAGATGGTCTAAACCTACAATTCCTTTGACACCTCACAGCACTAGGCCAAAATCCTAATATATATATTTGGGTTTAACCCCAACATTTGTTGGTCTGTACAGGGAAAGTTCTGGAATCCCAATATGTTTTGGAGATTCAGTACTTGTGCACCTCCATATCTCATCATTGTTAGTGAGATTCTTGAGGCTATAGGAACAATAAAAAAGTTATTTTAACTTTTTAAAACTTTGAGTTCAATAAGTCAACTTCACAAACGGAGGATTATAGTTAGACAGTTTATCTGAAAAAAAAAAAAAACCCATTGAATATTCTTTTAGCAAATTCAATTTTAGTCAAAATATCATATGGCAGCCAAAAATACTAATGTGATTTTGGGCCATATTATAGAAGAGATTTAATGTTCAAGAACAAGGAAGTGATAACTCTGTTATATAAAATGTGCCCTGATCAAGCCATATCTAAGTAATATGTTCTGTTCAGCTCTGGACACAACAATTCATGAAAGGAATTTTGGAGAATAGCCAGAGGGATGCAAACAAAATGGTCAAAGGCCTTGAGTCTGTGCCATATGAAGATTAATTAAGGAACGGGATGATTACCTTGCAGAAGAGGACTAAAGGAGAATATGATGGGTTATACTGAAGTACCCAAAAGGCTGTCATGTTAAAGAGGGATTAGATCTGTTTTCTTTGGCCTTATTGTACATAATGAAGATGGGAAATCACAAAGAGGAAAATGTGTATTTGACCTAAATTTAACCTACCTAACAGATCTAACCAAAAGTGTCATGGAATGCCTTTGGTGATGGTAAATTCTCTATCATGAGAGATCATCAGAGTCTAATAACTAATTTAGATGTATGTTTTAATTAGAATTGTTTTGAGTATCAGGTTAGGATAGCCACAAAGATACTTTTGAAATTCTGTGAATTTTTAAATATGCCTATCTGAGATGTTGTAGGAAGGTCAAAAATTAGAAATTTCTAGGTTGATGGGTAAGCAAAAATGCCTTAACTTTGCAAAATTTTACTTCCCTTCTACTATATACCCTTTCAAAGACTGAAATGTTAACTGTAAGATCACTATTAAAGCAACTAGGTGAAGTATAGAGAATTCTGGACCTGGAGTTAGGAGAGACCTGAGTTCCAATCTTATTTTGGAAATATATCAGTTGTGTGGCCCTAGGAAAGTCACTTAATCTATGTCTGACTCAGTTTCCTCATCTGTAAGTGGGTTTAACAGCAGCAATGACCTTCCAGAGTTGTTGGGAGTGATGTAAATTGTGTCCCCTTTAATCTGTGGGGGAAGGGGATTAGGGACTCAAACTGTCCTTGGGACTTTCCAAGACAACACCCTTAAGTTAAATGGTCTCATTCAATTGGAGATTTTGGCCAGAGACATGATCCCCATCCTCTATTGAATTGGAGATTAGTCCCTGGAACTGCTCCCAGCTTGGGAGTCTGAGGAAACCCAGAAAAAGCCTCAGAGGAAAGGTGACTGAACCCCACATCTTTGCAGAAATCCTAACTTCAGCCCATTGCTGAAGATATTTTTTTCACAGTGTTAACCTACTTTTACTATATTCCTAACAGAACCTTGCCTACTAAGAAGTCTGTCTTCCTAGCAAGCTTTCTTCTTCGTGTAAATAAATCTCATTTTTTGCCACTAACCTCATGCCTGTATTCCTTGGGGTTTGTGAATTCTTTTGCAAAACCTGCCACTGACCAAGGGGATCCCATTCTGTTAGGGGATCTTATCCACCATTGTCACACCTTATCAGGAATATCAAGTATTTTTATAAACACTATTATTAATTCTTATGAATTTCTTACAAGTGGGAATTTGTAAGCACTTATGAAGTATGTGGTCCATTATTTTTTAAGATAAAAATATTATGTTTTTAGCCATACTCAGTCTCCATAGTTCTCTTCTCCCTCCCTCCATCCCTCCCTCCCTCCCCTCCCCTTCTCTTCCCCTCTCCCTCCTCCTCCTCCTCCTCCCCCTGCCTCTTTCCCTCTCTCCCTCCCCCTCCTCTCTGACTCTGTCTCTCTGTCATATATATATATATCAAAAAGGCTGCTACAAACATTTTTGTACACGTGGGTCCTTTTTCCTCTTTTATGATCTTTTTGGGGGACAGACCCAATAAAGACACTGCTGAATTAAAGGGTATGCATAGTTTGATAATCCTTTGAGTATAATTCCAAATTGGTCTCCAGAATGATTGGATCAGTTCCACTATCAACTCCACTAACAATGCATTAGTGTTCCAGTTTTCCCACATCCCCTCCAACATTTATCTTTACCTTTTCCTGTCATTTTAGCTAATCTGAAAGATGTGAAGTAGAACCTCAAAGTGGTCTTAATTTGCATTTCTCTAATCAATAGTGGTTTAGTACATTTTTTCATATGACTAGAAATGGCTTTAATGTCTTCATCTGAAAATTATCTATTCATATCTTTGTAATCAGTTATTTTTATTGCTTTTATTATGATTTATTTAAAGATTTTTTTATCATTATGAACTGAGATACATGGAAAGTAGCTCATAGACAAAGAAAAAGCAGAGTTAATAGATGGTTCCAAAGGTACATGGAAGAGGTTTTTTTTCTTTTTTCTTTCTGCTTGCTTACAGGGATTTTCTATTCTCCTTCCTATTTGAAGGAAATTGAAGAGGACCAAATGGAAATTTGACTCTGCAGCTCCTCACAGGAACCTAGCTAAGCATCAGTACAGTTACTGCTCCTCAATTCATATCGTCCATTCCAAGGTACAGCGAAAACAAAAAAAGTACAGTTGATTACCTGAGAAAGAGAAAAAAGGAGAACAGTTAGAAGAAAAAAGCAAATATAAAGATATCCTCCTTCCTGGGTGGAATGGCTCCATGACAACCTCTTACCTAGATGGTTTAATCCATCATCACGGTGAATTCTACAGCTAGGGACATGGTTTGAAAACTATCAGTTGCTTTAGAAACTTTGTCAAATACTGACCTCCCTCATTTCAAGCAGATTCTGATCTTGAGGTTTCTTTAAATTTGGTCAAAAGAAGAGCACTAGGTTTGGAATTAGGGGACCTCAGTTCAAATCCTGACTTTCTTAATACTGGGCAAGTTATTTTCTCAACTATGAAGTGAGAAAGTTGGGCTAGATGCCAATGAATCTAGAACCCCTTTCAAGCCACAAGCTAAAAATATTCTTATATCAAAACATTTTACATAATACCTAGCATATAGTAGATACTTAATAAATTCCAATTGACTGACCAAGAATTGTTCATTATTTAAGGTAGATTTTAGTTACTTACCTTATACAGTTCTGGGTCCTCTTGAAGGCTACAGTTAATAGGATCAATTTCTATGTCTTTTGTACATATGCTTCTGCTGAGTTCAACATCTATGAGATACTCAAATCCCCTTGACAACTGTAAGAATAATTGCACAATTAGGGTTATTAGCATCATTATTCTCCCTTTTTATATCTTTAAACCCCTATGTACCAAACTCTGGGTTATAAATTAGATTGGTGTCTTCTTCAAAAATTGCTTTTTTTCTCCTTCATTTTTGCCACAATTTTTTTATTTTTTTATTTTTAGGTCTTCTAGGGGGCAGCTAAATGATGTAATAGATAGAACACCAGTTCTGGGAACAGGAAGATTTGAATAGAAAGCTTCAGACACTTATTATGTGATGTTGGGCATTTTCCCTCAGTTTCCTCATCTGCAAAATGAGCTGGAGAAGGAAATGGCAAATACTTCAGTATCTTTGCTAAGAAAGTCCCAAATGGAGTCACATGGCTGAAATGACTGAATAACAACAGCAGCAACAAGACCTGCAGTTATAGAAGAAGGAGTCACAAAATCCTATGTAAACACTCAGGGAAATAATACATTGGAAATGAGATTTTATTTTACCCCAAAGATAGTAAAAAAAAGTACAAAAGATTTACACTAAGCTATAATCAACACAATTCTCCTTTTCTCTGATGAGTCTCTCCATCTATAAACATATAGTTTTAAAGACACCAAGACCACAGAAGCTAAGATCTCTGGGAAAAGACTGGGTTGGAGTAGTAGAGGGCATGATGATTAGGATTCAGCAACAGTCTTCTTCCCATGATTACTCAGTTTGGAACAGGTTTTCCCTGTTCTCTATTATCCCTTGGAAGTCATTTATTGGTTTCAGCAAGGTCCTTCATATATTAGCCAACCAATAATTATTTAACAATCTATGTTACTCTTAGGTGGGTGGATCGGCCAAGAACTTCCCTAGTGGAAGAGATGATTGGACCTTTATTTTGAGAGATCACAAACTACATCCAAAACCTCCTGGAGCTAATGATCATAGAAGCAGTAATCAGGGAAAAGAAAAGGACTCCATGCTCTTTAGTAAAGTGACCAAGTGATAGAGGAATTCCTCAATCAACCGGATGTTACAGGATATGGACCATTGTCTAAAATCAACCAAGAGGTATTTTTTCATGTCATGTGAATGTACCTACAAGCACCACACTAGTTAGGTTTAAGAGACTAGGGCTACTTCCTGATTTCTAAGACTGACTGAAAATCTGTCATCCTTTCCAGTGACCTATGAAATTAAATTTTTTTTTTTTCTTTAATGTTTCCCCTACCACAACAGTTAAAAGTTCAAGGCTTGGGGGCAGCTTTAAATTTAAATCCTGCCTCAGACACTTAATCTTTTTTTTTTTTCCCTGAGGCAATTAGGGTTAATAGCCTTGCCAGGGTCACACAACTAGGAAGTGTTAAGTGTCTGAGATCAGATTTAAACTCAGCTCCTTTTGAATTCAGGGTTTGTGCTCTATCCACTGTACACCTAGCTGCCCTAAACCTTTAATCTTAATAGCTGTGTAATCCTACACAAATCACATTAATTTCTCCCAGCCTTAGTTTACTCATCTGTAAAATTCTGTTCTTTCTCTAAGATCCCTACTAGCACCAATCACATGATCCTACAATTGTCCTTTGTGCTTTTTTCTAAAGAAATTTCCCCCTTTTCTCATTCCTAGCCTCTGGAGCAACTGATGGAATGACTTGTGCCAAAAGCACAGGATGACCTTCAAGTGCTTGTAATAGAATCTACTTTCCCCTGTAGACTAGTGGTAATTTTAATCCCCATAATTGTATACTCTCAAAATCTAGTCTTCTAGACTCACTGATGAGTATTTTGGACTCGTGAAACTCACATACTTACTGAATAAATAATCTTTATATTTTGAATCCATTGTAATCAGCTTTCCTAGAACATTTCCCAGGTAGTAGTTATTTAATTTCTTCCATGGCTTCTCTGAAAGGGGCGTGGCAACTTACCTGTCTGTGATAGTTGTGGTTTTGAGGAGGCCATTATCACCCTAGACTATGAAGGGAAAGTGCAGGAGGTGGAGGAGGTGGGACCAGACCAGGAGTACTTCCAACACACAATACAATTTTAAATTTAATCTGAATTATTAACATTTTCTCTATCATTTTCTTAGATCTAAACAATGGACATTACTGATTGGGGGGAACCCTGAAGCAGTCCTCTGATTTTTTTGGGGGGAGGAAGAAGCCATGGGGGACTCTTGGGGTACTCTTGAGAAACTTTCCTGGGAGAGGCCCGCCTCAGGGAATCAAGATAAAGTGGTTTCATTCTGTTATCTTGGTTAGCCCAAATTTAAGTGGTCTCATTCAACTGGAAAGCTAGGCCTCGGGCAATGACAACATTGAATCTCATTCAATTGAAATTTCAGTCTCAGATTCCTTATAAAAACATGAATAATTTAAACTCATAATTTGCAGAAGGGAGAAGTAGGAACCATGCTATGCTAAGGGGCCTCTCTCCCTTTGGCACAGCTGCCTACCAGGGCCCCTACCCACTGTGAAGACATTCTCTTCTCAGAGTTAACCCCTTTTTATCTCTCTGCCAGGATTTCTCTACACTATTTATTTCTCTGCCAGGATTTTGTCACTCGGAAGTCAGTCTTCCTAGCAAAAACTGACTCCTGCAGTGCCAAAAATCAACTTCCATTTTTGCCACTTAAACTCTTAGAGTTGGTGAATTCTTTCCCCTGACCAAAAGGAGATTCCCACCACTCTCTGAATGCCACTAAACCCCATCATTACAATAGATGAAGCTCCGATTGAAGGTATTTGCTGATTTCTCAGGAGCTAAAAATTTAAGTCAGCTTAGTTTGAATTGGCTCTAGTGCTTCTCTGTGCCTATGATAGTATAAAATAAGGTAAAAAGTAAGATTATAAATCATATGAAAAAGTTGGAGTAAGGAGATCAAGGAAGACTTCATGGAAAAGTGACCTTAGAACTGATCTTTGAGAGAAAAGAAAGATGCTGAAAGATATAAATAATAAATATATGCATTCTATGAGTAAGAGTCAGTCTGTGGGACAGCTTGAGGACAAGAGAATTCAAGATAAGAAAGACCAGGAGTAATTTTCTTGGTATGTCTTATGCCTGAAGGAGGAATTGGTTGAAGGAATGAGGGAGAAAAATACCGAAGCAAGATTATGGAAGATTTAAAACACTCAGTTGAATAGCTGTTTATTTCACAGAATCATGGGATTTGAGAGTTGGAAGGGGCCCCATTAGCTATTTAGAATAATTCAGTCATGACAAGAAGCTTCCCTATGAAACACTTAACAAGTAAACATCCAATCTGGGCTTGAAGGCTTCCAAGGAAAGAGAACTCAACACTTCTGTATTTTACTTTGAAAAAGCTCTCATCATTTGAAAGGTTTTTCCCTAACACCGACTAATTTTTTTTTTTTTTTTAATTTCCATCTTTTTGTTCCTGGTTCTGCCCCCTAGGGTCAAATAAATGAAGACAATTATTATTTTCCCTTCTAAATTTTCACTTCTCCACCTTAAATGTTTTGTCCAGTGTCAGACATTAAGAAGATTATTTTGGCAGCTGTGTGAATAATAGATAGAGAGGGGAGGAGACTGGAAAAATGGAAACTAGTTATGAAATTATTAAAATATTACAGATAAAAAGCCCATGATGACCTCAAGTAGGATGGTAGAAATTTATATGGAAAGAAAAGTAAAGAAGTAAAAATTACTGAGTAGGTGAATTAACAGAACTTGCTATTTGCTTTCTTGAGCTCATTTTATATAAATGAATAACAGAGACAGATAGGGTAAAGTGAATTGCCCAGGGTCACACAATTAAATGTCTAAGGCCAGATTTGAACTTAGAAAGATGAGTTTTCCTGACTCAACCTCCACCTACTGTATCACCTAGCTGTTCTATAATAAATAAATTAAAAATAGAACACACACACATACATATATATATATATATATATATATATATATATATATATATATATATATATATACATGATTATAAAGAAAACCAATTCCATAGAAATATTCTTATCAACATTTTACATGCACACATACACACATATGTATAGATAAATAGATATAGATATATAACATGAATTCATGAACCTCAGATTAAGAAATCCTCCTGGAAGACATTAATAAGAAGTAAAGCCCCCATAATATTTATAGCAGTACTTTTTGTGAAAGCAAAAACATGGAAACCAAATGGATGCCAATCAATTGGGCCTAAGAAAATTTTGGCACATGAAAGAAATATAATAAGACTGTGCTATAAGAAATGATGTATGTGATAAATAAAAGAAGTATAGAAAAATCTACATGAATTGATGCAGAGTGAAGTATGTAGAGCCAAGGAAACAATATACACAGTACTTACAAAAATGAAAATTGAAATCCACACAAATAAAACAAAGGTAATTATAGCAAGATTATAAAGATCAACCATAACTCAAATGGAAAAATTTGAGAAGATGAGTCCCATCTCCACCCTCACTCCTTTATGGAAGCAGGAGGTCCATTGTGTATATTTTTGGACTTATTCAATGTATTGATTGATTGTGATAATTTTTTCCCCGTTTTTTTTTTCTTTCAAATATTTTTTGACTTTAAAAAATACTATTTGTTATATGGGATGGCTCCCTGGCAGGAGGAAAGAAAAGAATGTTGGAGAAATAAATTTTTTTAAAAATCAATAAAAATTTATTTTTGAAAAGCTTTCCTAATAGGAAATCACACAGATAACAAAGTGATAGAATCAAGTTAATAGAAGTTTCAGGCTCCAGAACTGAGAATGGGACTGTAATACCAAATGGAATCTACTTTTAAATTATTCTCTCACCACAGCAGAAGTAGCAACCTATGGTTGTGTCCTGCTTTCTAGAGCCCCCACGCCAGGGTGATTAAAAAATATACCATCTTAGTGGACAAATGATGAGGCAAGACTCCTGAGGATGGTGGAAAAATGGAGTCCCTTTATTCCCAGTTCTTTCCCCTTTTTATACCCTAATATCCTTGTGTAACCAAAACAACACTGCACAGGAGGGACCACATAAACAACTTGCTATTGTACATATTTTGCCACCTGGTATCACTCTGCTTCATTCATTACACAGGTTGTCACTGTCCCCTGACCCTTAGGAAGGATGAGAAGCCCCAAGGGAAGAAGCTGAACCAGACATTGTCAGCAGGTTCCCTCTGGGCTGAAGGGTCTTATACCTCACCCAGAGTTCTCCCACTGTCTGTGGCCCTTTACAACTTATAGTAGAGAGTGATATGGAGAGATGGGATTAAAGGAAGGAGGAAAGACAAAAATTGCTGGTAGCAGTGGTGGCTCAAAAGAACACAGAGGACCAGGAAACTCATTCAGGATTTTTCTTAACCTCCTAAACTCTTTTCTGGTGCTTCTGATTAATAATGAACCCAGCTTGGCCCCCACAACTTTGCCTTTCATGGGTAATATTGCTTTGACTACTCATTGCAACCAATAGAACAATTTTCTGCCTCTTGATTCTCTCTCCCTCCCCACCCCTTCAAAACTTGAACATCCCATTTCAAGAGGACCTCTAAAAGATTACAAATTAAGAGAAGTACAAGGACTGAAAAAAGGAACTGATCATTCAATTAGCCTCTTAGTGGAACTGCAAATAATCTGAAAATAGAAAAAGTGGAAGGAGAGGAAAGGCCACTGATTAAGAGGCCACATAATTTATTAGTTGTATAATTCAGCCAGATCACTTTACCTCTCTGATCTCAGTTTCCTTCTTTGTAAAATGAGAAGAGTGGCCTAATTGGCCTGTGAAGTCTCTTCTGGTTCTTACAGTATGTTCCTAAAAGTCTATGAATCTATGGAACTTTAAACATTGAAAAAGCTTAAGTGGTTATCTGGGTATGAAAGCATGAGCTGTATCACTAAAGCTCATTTGATGAACACCATTGAATACTTTTTAGAACAACTCTTTTCCTTTGCCCTCTCTCTGGTTTTTTGTTTCTATCTCATCCATTCTGGATTTTTTCCTTTTCTCCATTTAACATTTGCTCTCCTACTAATACAAATTTACAAATGTAAATTTATAGTATTTTTTTAAAAAAATGTATGTTACCTTTCTTCAATAACATTTTTTTATTCCTGAATAAACATCTGATGAAATCAAATTTTCTTTTGCCCTTTTCTCAGAAATGTCTAATAATTCCTTTTTACTTGAAAAAGGCCCTTTTTGAGTGGGTCACTTTTAACAGCAAGAAAGCTCCTCATCCTTATTTCCTAGAAGCATTAGCAATGCCAGGGAAACAGAGAATAAGACTGACCTGTTCCTGGGCTCGAATCAGCTGGGTCATCTGGTAGAAATACTTATCACTGCTGTTCTTGTTGTACTGCTTTATGGAAAACTGAAGGGTCTGTGGAAAAAATGCATGGTCCTGTTCAATATCAATGAATTTTCTCCATGCCTTGTGATGCTCCTGGGTCTGTATCACCAAAGAAAGGGCTGTTAGCAGGAACAGTGGGATGTGTAAGAACCACTCCATTGCTTCTTGCTGTGGAGGGTAACAATAATGGTTTGGCAGATGATGTTTCTGTAAAGTTCTTTCAAATACTAGTTTCTGGTAAGTTGTATTAAAATGTTTTATCTTTTGTTTGGGTTCCTCCTCCTCTCTCTCTCTCTCTCTCTCTCTCTCTCTCTCTCTCTCTCTCTCTCTCTCTCTCTCTCTCTCTCTCTCTCTCTCTCTCTCTCTCTTTGTCTCCTTTCCAAAACCAAAACAGAAGGACTGAGGATACAATGTAAAGAAAGAAACAATCCCTGACCTCAAAAAACTTACATTCTTTCCCTCCAACAAACTTGGAGCAAGTAAAAGTTCTGTTTTTTTTGGTGAGTCCAGCCTATCTTTCCAAACTTGCACTTTTTTTTCCCCAAAAAGAGTCACCAAATCTCAGTTAGAAGGGTCCTCAGAGAACATCTGATCCACATTATGCCTAAACAAGAATCCCCTCTACATGTTAAAAAAAAAAAAAAAAAAAAAAAAAAAAGATTAACCAATTGTCCTAATGACCACTATCCACCTGGGGAAGCCCATTCTGTTTGAGATAACTCTAATTCTTAGGTTCTTACAGAATATTAGAATCTGCTTGGAGCTGGAAAGGACCTTAGGGTCAGATCTAAACTCATCAATTAGCAGATGAGGTAACTAGGGGATTATAAAGTCTGTAGTAACTTGTGATAGAGTCAGCTAGGTGGTGAAATAAAAAGAGCAAATGACCTGGAGTCAGAAATATCAGAGTAATATTATGGCCTTAAGCATTTAGTAGCTGTGTGACCCTAAGAACATCACTTAAACCTGTTTGTCTCAATTTCCTCATCTGTAAAATGAGAAAAAAAAGGCAAACTATTCCACTATCTTTGCCAAGAAAACTCCAGATAGGATCATGATATGACTGAACAACAACAAATTTGTGATAGTTACAGATCTAGTGTTTGCAGCAGAATGTAAACTCAGGACGTCCTAAGTAAAAGATCAGTGCTCCCTGTCCATGACACCATGCTGAAGGGGAACCCCAAACTTCTTCAGGATTGTTTCCTGCATCAATGCTCCCAGTTTCTGCCTTAATAGGACTCTAATGGATCTTTAATTCCTCTCACTTAGTCCAATGTCATGAGAGAAGGAAAAGAAGAAACATGAGCATGGAAGCACTGAAATAGCAAAAGCCATACTCTACTAAGTGCTTCCTTGTAAAATATGTCCAGTCCTACAGAAGACAGGGATCAATAAGATAATTTCTTTACCAACTGTCAATAAGTCAATAATTTGCAATAAATAAATAAATAATATTGGAATGTTCAAATTTATATAGGTCATAAGCAGCTGAGTCAAAATTTGAGTCCAGGCCCTTTTACAATAAGTAGAGGACTTTCTGCAACAATTAAATACTATTTCAATGAGAGTTACCTAGCAATATCCTCCTGACAGTTCTAAGAACTTATCAGTCTGTCTCCACTTCTAACCTTAAGTGCCAAGCACTTTTAGAAATATCATCTCCTATAAGTAAGTACTATTATTATGCCTATTTTATAGTTGGAGAAACTTAAAAAAACAAACAGAGTGACCTGCCCAGGATCATCCAAATAAATAGTGTTGGAGATCATATTTGAATTCAGATGCTCTTGACACAATGGCCAGCACTCAAACCACTGAACTACCAGCTCATCCTTTTTAGTACTTATTAGAGTGGAATAGTAGTTTGAAAGAGCACAGAGTGACACCGGGGGGAAAATGTTAGGCTTATAATTAAGAAGACCCAGGTTTGAACACTATTTCAAATATTTACTAAAGGTGTGATGTTGGGCACACCATGTGTCACCTCTCTAAAATTTAGTTTCCTCATCTATATATTAATATTAAGGAAGCTGAATTCATTCACTCTTGAGGTCCTTTTTAGGTTCTGATCCTTAAACTATAAAGCAGTGCATTAGAGGAAAGGAAACAAACATGGAATCTATATATGTCCTTGATTCTAAACTATCTCATTGCCTCAAATGCCTTCCCCCAAGATCCTGAGACTATGATGTGCATTTGTCTGTCAATGAATGATTTGGATGATTTCCCTGTGAAGAAGACTGTCTTTCCTTACCATCCCTCCCCTAATTATCTCTGATTTATAGTGACCAATTGTTAAATCACCCCTAGCTAAAGCCCTACTTCTGATCAGCAGTTTGAGAAGTTAAATAACTTTGTCTAGGACTGAACTGAGACTATATGGACAATACCAGTAATAATGATAATGTGCATTTTCATAGCCTTCAAAGTTTGCAAGGAACTTTATATACATTATTTCATTTGAGCCTTTTAACAAATTTATGATGTAAGTGATATGATTCTTGTTCTACTGTGAGGAAACTGAACTTTAAAAGGTGAAATGACTTGCCAAGTATCACCCAGCTAGCAAGTATCTGGGATAAAATTCAAACCAAGGTTTTCCTGACTCCACATCTAATCATCTACCCACTACATCCTGCTGTCTCTGAGGCCAAGGCCAGATGCCAAACCCCAGGGAAGAATAAGGGACCAAGACAGGAAACCAGATAGGGAATTGGCATCTACTCTCTGAGAACAAATATACTGGAACAAAGGTTGCTTCCCTTATCTCTGGCATGTACACTTTTAGAAACACTGATGAACAAAAAATTGACTAACATGCTGAAAGCATGGAACATTTTAAACTTGTTCCCTTAAAGAATGTTTCACATTTCTTAAAAGATTTGTTTTCTGGTCTTATGACTTTTTCTACCTTTTTTCCTATTTTGCCCATGAAGGAAAAATAAAATTACTCCTTGACCCTCTGCTACACTGGGCAGTTGCATTTATACTCTTCCTTGGAAGTTATAGGGTACTCTCAGGTGCCACAAATAGCTTTGAAGAGTACACAATGTTGGGTCTTATAACCTTAATGATAATGTTGGAGTTTAGGGCTTTTGATTGGACCATAAAATATATCGTCACAAGGGAAAATATTCTGGGAAAGGTAATCAAACTCATAGTATCATAGAGTTACAATTGGAAAGAATTCTTAGGGGACATACACTCCAAGCCCTCATTTTACATTTGGGGAATTGCTCAAATTCATGTCATGGACCCTTTAAGAATAAATACAGAGTTCTCTGCTATACTGACATGCCTTTTCAATAAGAGTTGCCAAACTCACATCTTCCTGACAGTTCTAGGAACTTACCAGCCTTTCCCCACCTCCAATCTTAATATGGATTCTATCTTGAAAATGGTAAAATGGGTCAAAATGAATGGCCTTTCATACCTTTATTGTCATAAGTCGGTCTTAAATTTGTAGTGAAATAGGCCTAATCAGAATCAATACTTCTAAAGGCAGGGAAATTCTGAAAGTCAAGACATAGAAATAAGGTCAGACATTGATTAATTGAGAGATTATTACATAGGGAAGGGCATGAGTCTAATGATGTGTTTGAAATCAGGAAATTATTTTTAAAAGGGGGAATGATAAGTTCCATTATTGAGAAGCAAGTCCCATTATTAGCCAAAGTTCAGGGGGACTTCAAGTTTCAAAAGTATCTTTAAAAGCAGAGAAAAGTCAATAAGCCAATAAAAATTCAATAAGACAGAAAATCAATGTTAGGATGATGGAGAATCAGCTACTTAGAACTTATCCTTAATGAAACTGGGATTCATGAGCAGAAAATCCAATCTTTGAGAAAAATTGGGTTTCTAGGAAGACATCAAGTATCTATCACAGTCCAGGTTGTTATTGTTGTTATTGTTGTTCACCATTCATTCTCAAGGAGAATCAATGACAACAGGAAAAGGATGTCTTGAATTGCAAATGATTTGGACCTAATTAAGGTAGAGCTGTGCAGAGTTAACAGTCTCACTCTTTCCTCCAATCATCAGAATCTAGTGGCAAAACATAGGTCAAGATGACTAGCAATGGCCTCAGATGTAGTGGAAGACCTTGGTATTTTTAAGTCAAGGTCTTTCCCAAATTTCAGTTTATCTGAGGCAATACTTATTCAGTAAGTAAAGAGTAGGTAAGAATTAAGGCAAAAATTGACCTTCATAAAAGAATCAATCTGGGAGGAAAAGACCCTCAGAGTTTCTGACTAGAACAGAAACAATTATTTACCTTTACTCTGAGCCCAAACAATGAGCAAATGAAATTAGCCTCAGCAATAGGGGATGGTCAGATAGGACAGTTCTTTTCAAATATTAAACCAGAACCTAATCTAGAATAAGCCAGTCTTTGGGAATCCATTTTTAGATATCATTTAGATATCATCCCAGAAGTTTTGGAAGGACTGGATGATCCCATTTAGGATCAATTTTCCCAGTACCTATCAGAGATGTGTATAAATAGTTTCTCTACAAAACTCCAGTCCTGTAAAAATTTGCTTCAAACTCAGAGCAGGCAATGATCTCAATTTCTTCTAGGGAAAGAAAAAAAACATTGAAAAAAAACCCCTGGATTTCAGTTTCCAGAATTCAGTTAAGTCTCGGGCTTTCCCCGTCCATAAGGAAATCAGTCCAAATACTCAGTTACTTGTTCTTTCTGGGACCTCCATCCAAGCTCTCTTTTTCAGATCCTTTCCAATCTATAAAATGGGTATACCTCCATCTCTGCTTTAGACCTTCTTCTCTTTTCTCTCTACACTCTATTACTTTTTGATCTCACAAATTCATATAATCTTAGTTATTCTATGCAAAAGACTCCCAGAACTATAAATCCAAACTTAGTCTCTCTCTTGAATTCTAAACTCACATAACTAGTTATTGAACACTTCAAACTCAGCATCTTAAAGGCATTTCAAACTGTTTGAACTCCAAAACAGCTTGTGTTTTAGACTTTTCCATTTTCAATTTTCTTTTCATGACCTAGATAGATGCATTGTAACCTGCATCATTTTCAACTTTTCAAACTCTCACACCCCACAAATCTAATCAGTTGGTACAACATTTCTCACATTCAATCACCTTTTCTCTACTCACATATTCTCTAATATGAACCATTTTAGTTCATATCCTCTCTACTTTTCTGGGCGATTGTAATAGCCTACTCATTGGACATTTTGACACATTTCTTCCTTTCAAGGAAAGACAACTGTCAATATTGTATTGCTAAAACATCTGTTCATATCAATGCCATTTGATAAAATTCCATATTTTTTTATTACTTCAAGTTTACATTTTGTGTATGTGTTATAGGTTTTTGCTTTTGTATTTAATCAATTCTCTTTTCTTGTTGTCACTGTCGTTTGTGAAGTATGTGAGGAACCAGGCTTCCTTCAACCTTTTTACTTCTTTATCTTGAATTTATCCTAATATTTTCTCTTTGTTCCTGTGGATAATGGACATTATCATAATTCTTTATTCACATGACACAATTTGTATCCACTCAGGATTTTTCACTCCTTTCTGAAAGTTTTTTTTTTTTTCCACAACTCAAAAGAACATGGCAAATGACTAAGTTATGCAAAAAATGGCAGCTATATACAAATAATTGAGAATAGTCCAAAGTCACATAGCAATTTAGTGGTATTCCCAGACTAGGGTTAACCATGTCTGACGATGAAGGCCACATGGGCCCAACCTACTGATTTCTTCTTGAATTATTCCTTACATAGAACAAGAGTTGGTAGATAACAAATGCTGTCATTTCTGTTTAATCAAATCTGACCATTAACAGAGGAATGACCTTTTAGATTCAGCTTTAAGGCAGAGAATTGGGTTATCCCCTAAAAAAGTCTCATCTACTACCAATGTCTAAAACTCTACTGTGAAAGCATATTTTCTTTTAGCTAAGTATTGTCTATTTTTAAAATGTAAGCAGCCATGAGCAGGATACATATTAAGTTATTAATTTGAATTAGTTTTCTCAGAATGTTTTTTTTTTTCCTCCCAATAGATGAGCAACTTGGTATCCATGAAAAAGAATAAGAAAGAAGGAAGTGGGATTCTTAAAATATAAAGCCCACAGTTTTGATTCTCATCCTGAAAATGATAAAAAATGCTAATAATAATAATAATAATATAATAACTCAATTCATAAATCACTTTTCCTGGAATACTCTAGGGTGATACAAGTATTTTTTGTCCCTTTTTATCTTAAATTTATTTGTTTTAATCAGTCAAGATTTTCTTTCTCAGTCTCTTACTCTAAACTCTGCCCTCTGCCTCACATTGAGAATGTGAGAAAAAAAAAAAAAAACATTAAAAGCATGTATAATCAAAACAAATTTCCACTTTGTCCATGTTCAAAAAACATGTGTCTCTTTCTTGCTCTCAATCCTTCACCTCTCTATCAGGAGGTAAGTAGAGGTTTCATCATTAGTCTTCAGGACCAATGGTTGGTCATAGTGCTAATAAGAGTTGAGCACAGTAGTATTCTATTATATTTACATATCATAACATTCATCCATTCAGCAATTAATAGATATTTCTTTAGATTGCCATTCTTGGCCACTTCAAAAAGAGTTTAAATATTTCTTGTATATCCTTAAAAGTTTGTTTTGCTTAGGTTCTGTACAATTTTAAATTAGAATCCTTAAAACTAAACATTTCTCTAGGACTTACTCAAAGAGTCAGAAATGACATCTAATAGGACAAAGATTAGAAAAAAACCTCAATAGATGCATCTTTCTTGCCTTTTATCATCCCAGAGACAAAATAGGACTTCACAAAGACAAAGCAAGAATTTCAGTGTGGCCCTTCCATTCTCATGGAAGTACTCAATGTTTCTTTTCTATCATGATTTCCTAGAGTCTTCAGTTAACTTTTCTCTTTCTACCTCCTAAAACTGTCTACTTTAGCATTTCAAAATTCTAAGATTGTTGAAGCACTAGGTTGAAGAGAATAGAGGCCCTGTTTGGTAAGGAACATATATATAGCTCTCCAGGACCAACACTGATTTGATCCTAGTCAAGTCCCAGACTTTGAAGTAAGTGTGATCCTGAACCCAAGGAATCTGCTTTGGAAAGGCAATTGCATCCATAAGCAGTACACTCAAATAGTTGGCAAATCACTTTTCCATTGATAGAAATGCATCCTAATATCATTGTTTTCCACTTCTGTCCATCTGCCCAATGGGATGTAAATAGCCTATGATTTCCAATTACTTTTCTCATGCTTTCTCTACCACTTCACCCTTAAGCAAGTATTTCTCCTCTCTCATCTCTCCTCATAGAATCTTTTTGTTTTATTCCTGACCCCTAAGTTTACCTTCATTCATCTGTCTTTTCCATACACACAGTTTGGGTGCCATTTTCTAAATGAGGTCCATCTTGATCCCTCAGGTGTTACTGATGTCTCTCTCTCTCTCTCTCTCTCTCTCTCTCTCTCTCTCTCTCTCTCTCTCTCTCTCTCTCTCTCTCTCTCTCTACATTGCATATACTTATCCATATATATCTGTTGTTTCCCTTAGCAGTGGAATGTTTTACTTAAAGATCCAGACTGTTTCATCTTTGTCTGAGTTCCTAGGAAGCCTAACAGTACTTTGCATAGAGGAGATGCTTAAAAAATGCTTGTTGAATTGATTTTAATTAAATTTAATTTTTTCTCAAGTTAGAACTAGCTAATTTATAAAGTGTCTTCTAGCTTTATGTTCCTATGAATCAGGGACAGCTAGATGATTCAGTGAATAGTGTAGCAGTCCTAGAGTCAAGAGGACCTGAGTTCAAATCAGATCTCAGACACTATTTGTATGATCCTGGGCAAGTTACTTAATACTGATCGTCTTAGAAAAAAAGAGATCTTATGAGTCAATGTGATCCATTCAATGCTTATGTGTCACCTCTATATCAATGTCTATTAATCTTAATTTCTATGAAGTTTGCTGTCACCATTTAGAAAATTCACAAATTTAGATTAGTTTCAGGATCCCAGTTTCCTAATCCATGTAATGAGAATAAAGATTAATTTGTTTCTGTAGAATAGCTAAATTTGGTGAATATTTTAGAGGGTTTTAAAAATATTTCAATTCAAAGATATGGATCTAATAAGGATGACAGATTCAAGTATAGGAATTACTCTCTCCACAAGTGATAATATAGCTGTTATGAAAGTCATCAAAATTTCTTCTGTTTAAGAGAATAAGATGAAGATTCTCCAGAATGCCCCATCTATTAAGAAGCATATGAATTTTCAGAACTAAAACAGGTTTAACCCTTAAATAAAACATAAAGTTAGACTCATTCTTAGAGTGATCTGAGATGGGGTTGTTTTTTAAAAAAACTACTGCAGTGTCTATGGGCATTAAGCAATATGATTAGCAAAACATCTCTCTTTCTAATTAGTGTACCACTGATGTATTATAATTTTGCATATAAGCCTGACCTACATCTTCTGCAAGAAGGTGGGAGTTCTCTCAAAAACTCCCTCAAAATGCCTTAAATAAGCATTGTATTTATGCCTATCTTGCATTCTTAATTTTAAACAAGCCTGAAAAAAAATAACTTGGTATCCTTGATATATGGTCTTTCTGTCCCATTCTTTCCTCAACAATAACAAAAATAGAAACTTTTTTGGCTAAGAAACAAGGCCTAATGTTCTACTGTAACAAGAAAGAGGTAGAGATAGTGGGAGCAGGGAGATTAAAAAGAAACGACAGCCCAAATTATTCTGGTCCCTGGCCTAAGGAAGACAGTCTTTAAAGCATCACAGAATTTTTAAGACATGAAAGGGACCTCAATGGCTCTTCACTCAAATTCATATCCCCAAATGAAACCCCTCTCTCCTCTGGCCTTTGCTTGAAGACCTTCAGTGAGAAGTAATCCATCACCTTCTCAGTCATTCCATTATACTTATAGACAGCTTGAATTTATTAAAAAGCTTTTCCTTACATCAAACCTAATTTATTCTCTACAAGTTAAAGTTGTAACTTCTATTCATTCCCCTTTATGTTGCCCTTTGCAGTCAACTTGAATAACCCTCTTTTCTGTATGCTAAAGCTTTAGATACTTGACAGCTAATATGCTTCTCTCTCTCATCCCTAGGTTAAATATGCCAAGTTTCTTGAACTAATCCTCTTATGGACTTTTAAAAAATGTTTTCAAATGGAAATCTTGTGTTACTTCTTTTATTATTTTTTTTAAATTATAGCTTTTTTGTTTATAAAACATATGCATGGATAATTTTTTCAATATTGACCCTTGCAAAACCTTCTGTTCCAAAATTTCCCCTCCTTTCCCCCACCTCTTTCCCTAGCTGGCAGGTAGTCCAATACATGTTAAATATGTTAAAATATATGTTAAATCCAATATATGTATGCGTATTTATACAGTTATCTTGCTGCACAAGAAAAATCAGATCTAGAAAGAAAAAAAAAAAAACAAACCTGAGAAGGAAAACAAAAATGCAAACAAACAACAACAGAAAGAGTGAAAATGCTATGCTGTAGTCCACACTCAGTTCCCATAGTCCTTTCTCTAAGTGTAAATGGCTCTTTTCATTACTGAACAATTGGAACTGGTTTGAATCATCTCATTGTTGAAGAGAACCACATTATGGACATTTTTTAATACTTATCTCTTTGTTTGACCTTCTGTGGCAATCTCTTTATAATTGAAGCTTTAACTCTGCATGAAGTCTCTTTTTTTTCCCCTGAAGCAATTAGGGTTAAGTGATTTGCCCAGGGTCACACAGTCTTAAGTGTTTGAGACCAGAATTACACTCAGGTTGTCCTGAATTCAGGTTTGATGCTCTATCCACTGCACCTAGCTGCCCCTGCATGAAGTCTCTACACAGATAGAAGGACATCCAGAACAGGTTTAGTGAGTTAAAACTTTGTGAAATATATTTCTTATATATGTGTCTTACTGCTATTATGGTCTAAACTTATTCCTCCCATGGATGCTCTATTTGTGGGAGGGAGTGAACCAAATTTTTAGGAACAATTTCTATTAAATGTCTTTGACATTATATTGGAGAGTAGTTGTAGCCATCTTCTGCCAAGTCAAGCAGAAGCTGGGGAATTTTGCTGTTATTTCTTCTTTTCTTCCCTCCCTTTTTTCTTCCTTCCTGCCCCTTTTCTTTTCTTCCTTCCTTCCTTCTTTTTCTTTCTTTTTCTTTCTTCCCCTTCTCCTTTTCTCACTCTTCTTCTTCTTACTCATCATTCTTGTTCTTGTTCCTCATCCCCTCCTCCTTCTCCTTTCCCTCCTTCTCCTTCCCCTCCTTCTTCCTGTCTTCTTCTCCTTTTTACTCCTTGTTCTTGTACTTATTTTTGTTCTTATTCTTCCTCATCTCTTCCTCCTCTTTCTTCTTTCTGCTTCTTCCACCACATGTGGTCCATTTTTCCACTTGGAATAATTTACCCTCATATATGGGTCATCTGTCCATGGGAATATGATTTTTGGTCACTTATATTTTGTAAGATATTTTGAGAATTGAAGACTATGTTTTTTATTTGTTGTTTTTATTATTTTCAAGAAGCAGGGAAAATTAACTTTTGTCCTGCATAGTTTTTATTCATGATTTCTTGAAATATAACTGGAAAAACAGTTCATTGTGTTTCAAATGGAGCTAATCATCCTTTAAACCCAAATCACTATGTCTTTTACTGAATGATCAATTAGCCCTTAGCCCAAGCTTCTGTGTTTGATTGTTTAGGTTTTGATAACTTAGAATGAGTGTAAAAAAACATTTGTTTCCTTCCTATTCCTCTGGTCTTCCTCTTCCAGACTGATGTTTTTTGGCATGGTAAATTAGGTCATCTTTTTTTCTCAATTCTTACCTAGTTCTTAGTCATTCAATAAGCTTTGCCTTAGCAGACAAAGACAGAATTTAGAAAGGCCAAGGTCAGCTACTGCAATCTGTGCCATTGCCAGTCATCTTGACTTTTGTCTTACCACTGGACAGACTGTGATGACTCTGGATTGGAGAATAAGACTGATGACTTTTCTCAGTTCTGCTTCACTTAAATCTAATTCACCCAGAGGCAAGACATCATTGTCATAATGCCATTGGTAACTTCTTCAAAAATGAAGGATGAACATCAATTCAAGTCCTATCTGTACAAGTAGAGTGATTAGGGATTTCTCAGTCCTAGGAGACTATACCAGTCTCCCTCCCTCCCTCCCTCCCTCCCTCCCTCCCTCCCTTCCTTCCTTCCTTCCTTCCTTCCTTCCTTCCTTCCTTCCTTCCTTCCTTCCTTCCTTCCTTCCTTCCTTCCTTCCTTCTTTCTCCCTTTCTTTGTCCTTGTCCTAGTCCTCATTCTTGTCCTTATCCTGCACCGCCTCCTTCTTCTTCTATAACCACATGTGGTTCATCTTTCCACTTGGGGCATCTTACCCCATCAGTCCTAGGATCTGTAGCTTCACATTTTTCTATACTAGTTTAAAACTCTGACAAAAATTCTCAAATCTAACTTCTCCTTAGTCAGATTGCTATTCCTCCAAGGTACATTATACCATCTTTACCTTTATCTTCCCAGAAATCAAGAAAAGGGAACTCAAAAGTAAGGGCACTTTAGGTAGGAACTATATGCTGGGGCCCAGATCTCTCTTCCCAACAGGGACTATTAATCCACACCAACATTCTGAAAAGTTTTTAATTCTAGATCCAGTGACAGGTTTTCTATCTCTCATATAGGATTTTGCTTAGCTAAGGAAGCTCATCACATCATCAGAAATTTGACAATCATGTGGTAGATTTTTCAGCCATAGTATTTTGGCAGAATGAATGCTTATAGTAGTCATATCATAGATGACTCTAAGAATCAAAAGAAATACATGAATGAATGAATGAATTTTCATCACATATCTATTATATATTTTGTTTGTGTCAAACAATGGGCTATAAAAACAAAGTCAAAGAAAGTTCTTGTCCTCAAAGACATATTTTAATAGGGGAAAACAAAACATATAGAGGAATGGCTAAAGCAGGATATTTTGGTTGGAAAATTATAAATATGGTAGATGCCATCTGGTGGGAGGGGGAGGAGGGGAAAAGTTAGAACAAAAGGTTTGGCAATTGTCAATTACCCATGCATATATCTGGTAAATAAAAACTATTTAAAAAAAAAAAAAAAAAAGAATTACCAGGTGAGAGATAACCTGTCACTGGATCCAGAACTGAATACTTCCCAGAATGTTGGTGTGGAGTAAGAGTCCCTGTTGGGAAGAGAGATCTGGGCCCCAGAATAAAGTTCCTACCTGAAGTGCCCTTACTTTTAAGCTCCCTTATTCTTTATTTATGGGAAGATGAAGGTAAAGATGGTATAATATAACGCTTTCCATGAGATTTGATTATGTTTCCAAGATTAGAAGAGGAAAGAAGAAGACATGAGATATAGGGCTAGGACAACTGATGAGAACATGGGTAGAGATTAAAATGAAATATTGATGGGATCTACCTGAAATAGTAGAACCTGGTAGAATCTCATCAATCAGAATAAAAGAGGATTTCTAGAAATAAAAATGTTAAGACTCTGGGCATAGCTTCTTATCCCTTCCACAATGCAGCCAGGTGTGGCTGGAATATGGGTGGGGAATAGAGCATATACCTGTTCATAAGCATGCACATATAGAGTCATTTTATTAATATTATACGACAGATTTCAGTATCAAGGACCTGAAGAAGAAAGGCAAAATAGAGAATGAGACTAGCTGGCACGAAGAAAAAACAGTTGGCAAATGAGAATAGAGATTAGGAAGAAAAGTCCAAAATAATGGAAAGGTAAAATATAAGAACAGGGAAGGAGATGAATGAGGAAACTTGGCCAGTTCTTCACTTTGGAATATTCATTTTAGAAATACTGAGGCAGAGAGACCACCCAGAAGACTCCTACAGCAATAATACAGATGTGAAAAGATGAGGACTCTTATCAGGATGGCAGCGTATGAGTGAAGTGAAAGGGAGATATAGGAAACTTGTCAAGATGGTAGAAAGAATCGGACTTGGCAACAGATTGAACCTGCTCAGAACAGAGATGGGAGTAGATTCCAAAGAACAAAAGAAACAGCATGTCATGGAATCCTGTCATCTGGGCTGGAGGCCAGGACTCCAATGGGGCCTGAGGGCTGAAGGAGACAAATACTGGTAGCTATTTTTGCCCTGACTTCCTGCTCTGGTTTCTCAAACCACTACCCTCTCCTATTCTCTCTAACCTCCCACTGTCCCCTCCTGGCAATGCCCCATGCCCTCCTTATCCATTTCCGCCCTTCCTAAGCCCAGTCATTCAAAATTTGAAATCAAGGTTGTTTCAGGATTTCCAATTCCCATAGTATGCCCTGAGGCCTATGTACTACCTACAAACCATTTTGCCAAATGCTTGAAAGAAAAACCATGTTGTTTCCCAGCTAAAGAATGTAATGCCAGGGGGTTTATTATGCTTCTGACATTCTTACTAAGGATAAAATAATTATTTTTCTTTAGCTCCAGGTCTCATATCCAATGATTGCCACATATCCTTGATATTAGAAAGAGTTTCCTGTTAAGAATGCCAAATGATCTTAGCACTATGCCGTGGTAATAGATGATCCTTAAAGAAGGCAGCAGGCGTCCTGAGAGGCAGGGCATTTGAACTCAAGAAGACTTGAGTTTGAATCCTCATGGTGATATTCAGTGGTTATGTGACCAGTAGATCACTCAGTTTCCTAATCTATAAAATAGGGATTAAAATGCCTATACTATATTTCTCACAGGATTATTATAAAAACTTAGATTAGAAATATGCCTTGCATAAGTTAACATTATAAATCTCAACTACTATTTAATAGTTTCAATAGCTTTTTTTTTCAAGGAATATCAAAATGGTACAAAGTGAGAACTATGTCAGTCCCTCCAGTCGTGAAAGGGAAAGAGTGACTCCTAGCATTTGTCACACAAATTATTTATATTATTGCTCTTTCAGGATCCAACAAAAATCACATGCCCCTTTCATCTGATACCAGGTCCATCGTAACAACTTTTGATAACTTGTCCCATCTTCTATCTTATCTTTCAGTATTTTAAAATGTAAATGTTCTGCACAAACATTAATTCCTAGTCCTGTTGGGAAAAATTAATTCATCAGAAGCGCTTTTCCCTACCAGTCAAACAACAAGTCCTTAATAATCATCTACTATGTAGTACGCTGAGGGCACAGATTGCTTATTGGCTAGAGAGTCAGGAAAACTCATCTTCCTGAGATCAAGCCTCAAGACAAGTAGTAACTGTGTGACCTTGGATAAGTCACGTCACCCTGTTTGGATCAATTTCCTCATCCATGAAATGAGCTGGAGAAGGATATGGCAAAGCATTCTGGTATCTTTGACAAGAAATCCCCCAAATGGAGTCACAGAGAGTTGGACACTTTCTTTAGGGCTTTTTCCAATAAGCCATAAAAAGGAGAAGAGAGGGAAGACAATGAGACCATGTTCAAAAAAATGTGTTGAGGAGCAGAGTTTGAGGAAGGAGTTTGCTGTTTTCCATAGCCAGTAAATAGGGTTAAGGAAAGGGCCTGTTTTTTTTTTGTTTGTTTGTTTGTTTTTAAATCAATTAACAAGATTATTCTTTTCTTTCTTTTTTTTTTTTTTTTTTTAAGGAAGATCTTCACAACAACTCTGGGAGGAAGGAGCTATTATTATCCCTATTGTACAGATGAGAAAACTGAGGAAAACAGGTGAATTGACTTGCTCAAGATCACACAGCAAATGTCTGAGGCTGAATTGGAACTCCGATCCTGACTCTAAGCCTAATTAATGCTCTACCCACTCTGCCACTTAACTGCCTATAAGGTCAAACAAATTCATTCACACACACACCCAATAGTTGTTAACCACCTACAGATCCAAAGCATTCATGTCTTGATTGAATAATGCATTGGGGATTCAATGCCTGCCCTCAAGGAGCTTACATTCTATTGGGGAGAAGAGGGGACCTCAGGGGATTGCTTACTACTCAAATGGCCTGCTCATCAGAGTTACCTATTACATAGCTTAGAGAGCTCTTAGCCTACAGTGTTATATAGAGATAGAGTCTGAATTAATTTCAAGAAAATAATTTGCTTAATTTTACAAAACACAAAGAGAAATGAAGATTCTTCAAAAGGACCTCCCACTTCATTTCTGCTGACATAACTAAACATTATTGGGGTTATGCTGCCCTCTAGAAGTGACCATGTACAACTGCAAACTAAAGGTCCCAAAGAAAGTTACTTTATCCCCACAGACGGTCTATTGTGCCTCCCTTTAGAAGGTGGCCTTCTTGGCCTATCTACCATTAACAGCAGGGCATATGCTGCTGTGTTATTTTCCTAGTCGTGATTAAGTATAAAACAGTGCTCTGTCAGCTTTCCACAATTATGTTCCTGTTTGTTGCTATTTTTAAAAATCGCTTATGTATCCACAATTCTTGCTGCCTTCTTTTAGACAGCTGGCTAGTGAGAAGATATCTGAGAGCTGGGAAGCAGGTTCAGCCCACCCCTTTCTAGGACTGAAAATCCATACAATCCATCAAAAATCTGTGCCCTAAGACAAAGTAAAAGAGAGGTAAGATAGAGAAGAAAAAAAAAAAAAACCTTGACAAGATGGGGCTGAGAAGAGTATAGGATGTAGTCTTGAATGCCCTGAAGCTTCACTACAAGATAGAAAGATATTTCCAAATAAATATTACAATCTTCCCTAAATCAGAAAAAGAGTTGGGCTGAGAAAAGGACTAGAGCCAAACCTGATGACTTTTCCATTTATATTATTATTAATCTAATCAACAAGGCTTGAAACTTTGTAATCAATTTTGATTTTAACTTCATATTTTTTAGGAAAAAAATTAAAATAGCACTAAGCAAATTTAGAAGAAAATGAAAACAATTAGTAATGTTATTTATTCTGTTACATGTCCAGTAAATAGACGGGAGGAGAGTGAAATAAATATATTATTGTTCTAGCCATGTTTTCAAGTTAGCATAATTTAGTCACTCCCTTGTATTTTCTTCATTAGCTAAGACAAAGAAAGCAAAAGGTCTCAAGCACTCCAAGACTTAAGAGTCAGTTCTCTTGGCAAGCACCCTCTGTCTGTGGTTGTAGTAGTTGTCACTCTCTGTCCCTTTCTTTCCCCCTGACTTTTCTACTGAGTCACTTTTAAAACTGCCCCTACCACACCACCACCCAAAAAATCCCCAAAAATTGCATCTCCCAGTACCCTGCCCATGACAGCTTTGTGTTAGATGTCCAGGAAAATCAATAAACCCTATGATCTTTAGCCAAGCCTTATCTGCTTGACTACTGTACCTCCATAAAATATTTCCTCATAATCAAAAATTTAAGCCCCAGGGATCATTTGTTATTCTCATATATTATATTACTTTCTATACCTCAAGTAATTATTCAATGTCTCCCAAACATTTCCTATGCTTTTCACCTTTGTTTGCACTTTTATCTATTATCCAGCTTTTGAAATCCTACTGAAAATATAATATAAATGTTTCCTTCTCTATGAAGGCTTTCTCCTAAGGCTTCCAACCAGAAGCAATCTCTTCTTATGATTATTTATCATTTAATTTGCTTTTATCACTGAATTATTGGTAAAGTTTTTCATATCTAAAATTTTATCAGTGTAGGAGACTTGTGAATATGGAACTATATTCCACCAATGTAGATCAGGATTTCAGCAGTAACTTGGAGTCTTAGAGAGGCTTGTGGAGGTATTTAGTGGTTGAATAACTTTCTTTGATCACATATCATTTAATTTGCTTTTATCACTGAGTTATAGGTAGAATTTTTCATATCTAAAATTTTATCAGTGTAGGAAACTTTCAAATATGGAAATATATTCCACCAATTTATCACTATTTCAGCTGCAACTTAAGAGTCTTAGAGTAGCCTCTGGAAGTACTTAATGGTTAAGTAATTTCCTTTCATCACATAACTAGTATGTGTCAAATGTAAAACCTGATTCCATGTCTTTTTAGTTTCAAAGTTATCCTTCTTTCTGCTATGACATGCTGCTTCTCATCTTTCTGATATGCTAGTTATATTCTATTAATATTTGATGAGATCTCAAAATCATGAATCACCATTATTTCCTTTACCACTTTTCTTTTGAAGAAAGAAGTCATAACAACATAATAGATGTCAGGGGAAAAACAAGGGAGGAATAATTCCAGCAATAGAGGCCCTAATTCTGTGAACTGAAGTAATAATGATATATTTAGATTTTCTATAAGTTAGTCTATTAGAGAGTTTGTGACCCTTCCCCTGTTCAATCTTTGAAAATAACAGCAGTATGGGATTTCCGGTCAAGATGGCGGCGTGGAGGCAGACAGCTGCTTGAGCTTCGTGTTTTCTCTCAGGACTCACTTCATGACAAGCCTCAGAGTTAATGCCTGACCAGAAAAGAAACCCACAAATAATCACCAAGAGACACATACTTGAAATTCGCCAGAGAAGGTCTCTGTTTGCTCGGGGGAGGGACAAACAGACTGGGCACAGACTGAGGGCAAGCAGTGAGAGCGAGACAGACAGCTCACACAGCTCAGACCAGAGGGGGGAGGGATGTGATCTCTGGCGTTTCTGTGAAAAGGCTTTTACCCCAGTGTGGATATTCCATCTTGGCAGCAAGCCAGGAGCAGCTGAGAGGGTGTAAACACCGGAGGTGAAGATTAAAACCCCCGAAAGCTAGCATCTCTCTGAACCGGGCCACCCCCAACCCCACCTGGACTGACTCAGCACTTTCTCAGAGCCTCAGAGCACAGAAGCAGCGCAGTCATCGCTGTCCTGTTAGTAGCTCTCTGCTGCCCTACCCCCAGTCTGTAGAGGAAGCCCATTAACACCATCCAACCCCATCCCCCGCAAAACAGACCTATTATTTCTCTTGTCAATTTGTTTTCTTCGATTCAGCTCTTGACAAAAAGAACCAAAAATTCAAAAGGGCTCTAACCATTGACAGCTTCTGTATGGAGAGAGAGCAGACTTCAAATACTGAGGAAACTAAAAACAGACTGTCCCCAGAGGAATCCCCTAAGGGGGATGTGAGCTGCTCCTCAATACATAAGACCCTCATAGAGGAAATCAAAAAGGCTCTCACAAGAGAGCTAGAAGAGAAATGGGAAAAGGAAAGGGAAGCTTGGCAAGAGAGCCTGGAGAAGTTATCCAGAGTGGATAAAGAGATCAAATCATTGAGAAATAAAATTAGTGAATTAGAAAAGGTAAACAATTCCAAGGAAAACAGGATTAGTGAGCTGGAAAAAGAAAACAGCTCTCTAAAAAGTAAAATGGATAAAATGGGAAAAAATTCCATAGAAGATAAAAACTCAATTGGACAATTACAAAAAGATATAAAAAAAGTGAGTGAAGAAAATACATCATTGAAAATTAGACTCAAACAAGTAGAAATGAATGACTCAAGGAGAAACCAAGAGGTAGTCAAGCAAAACCAGAGAAATGAAACAATTGAAAAGAACGTCAAGTACCTTATTAGAAAGACAACAGACCTGGAAAACAGATCGAGGAGAGACAATTTGAGAATAATCGGACTCCCTGAAAAATGTGAGGAAAAAAAGAGCTTGTACACTATTTTCGAGGAAATTATCAAAGAGAACTGCCCAGCCTGGAACATGATATTCCAAAAGGCTAAGGAACTTGGTATGCAGCCAAGAATAACTTACCCAGCAAGAATGAGCATTGTTTTCCAGGGAAGAAGATGGACATTTAACGAAATAAATTAATTCCATCTATTTTTGATGAAAAAACCAGACCTACATAAAATGTTTGATCTTCAAATAAAGAACTCAAGAGATTTCTAAAAAGGTAAAAAGAAATCTTGAGAACTATACTTCTGCCCAAAAAATATGTAAAGAACATACAATTTGTCTTAGAAACTAGAGGTGGAAAGGAAATTATGTCATAAAAAAGTGTAAAGTGGTGGTACTACATCTCATGAAGAGGCAAAGGTAACCTATTATGTCTGAGAAAAAGGAAGGAGGGAGATGACCATAGTGTGTATCAATAGACATATTCGATTTATGGCGAAACTTCTTCCACTTCATTGAAAAGTGAAAGGGAAGGAGTAAGCTAAGGGGAAGGGAATACAGAAATTGTGAGGAAAAAGGGTAAAATAAGGTGAGGAACTTTAAGGTGGGGGAGGGATACTAAAAAGGGAGGGCTGTGAAAAGCAAATGGTGTTCACAAGTTTAATACTGGGTAGGGGGGTAAGAGGGAAGGAAAGGGGAAAAACAGAAGCAGGGGTTAATAGGATGGCAAGCAATATAGAATTAGTCATTCTAACCATAAATGTGAATGGGGCAAACTGCCTCATAAAGAGGAAACAGTTAGCAGACTGGATTAAAAGTCAGAATCCTACAACAGAATCCTGTTGTTTACAGGAAACACACCTAAAACAGGGTGATACATTCCAACTAAAAGTAAAAGGGTGGAGCAGAATCTACTATGCTTCAAGCAAAGCCAAAAAAGCAGGGGTAGCCATCCTCATCTCAGATCAAGCAAAAACAAAAATTGATCTAATTAAAAAAGATAAGGAAGGGCATTATATCCTGCTAAAGGGTAGCATCAATAATGAAGCAGTATCAATATTAAACATATATGCACCAAGTGGTGCAGCATCTAAATTCTTAAAAGAGAAATTAAGAGAGCTGCAAGAAGAAATAGACAACAAAACTATAATAGTGGGAGATCTCAACCTTGTACTTTCAGAATTAGATAAATCAAACCACAAAATAAATAAGAAAGAAGTCAAAGAGATAAATAGAATACTAGAAAAGTTTGATATGATAGATCTTTGGTGAAAGCTAAATGGAGACAGAAAGGAGTATACTTTCTTCTCAGCAGTTCATGGAACCTATACAAAAATTGATCATATACTAGGGCATAAAAACCTCGAAATCAAATGCAGTAAGGCAGAAATAGTAAATGCATCCTTTTCAGACCACAATGCAATCAAAATTACATTTAATAAAAAGCCAGGGGAAAATAGACCAAAAAATAATTGGAAACTAAATAATCTTATACTAAAGAATGATTGGGTAAAACAGCAAATTATGTCTTCATAACTTCACCCAGGAAAATGACAATAATGAGACATCATACCAAAATGTGTGGGATACAGCCAAAGCCGTAATAAGGGGAATTTTTATATCTCTACAGGCCTACTTGCATAAAATAGAGAAAGAGAGGGCCAACAAATTGGGCTTACAACTAAAATTACTAGAAAAGGAACAAATTAAAAACCTCTAGACAAACACAAAACTTGAAATTCAAAAAATAAAAGGTGAGATTAATAAAATTGAAAGTAAAAAAAAAACTATTGAATTAGTTAATAAAACTAAGAGTTGGTTCTATGAAAAAAACCAACAAAATAGACAAACCCTTAGTAAACCTGATTAAAAAAAGGAAAGAGAAAAAGGAAATTGTTAGTCTTGAAAATGAAAAGGGAGAACTCATCACTAATGAAGAGGAATTAGAACAATAGTTAGGAGCTACTTTGCTCAACTTTATGCCAATAAATTCGATAACTTAAATGAAGTGGAAGAATACCTTCAAAAATATAGCTTTCCCAGATTAACAGAGGAAGAAGTAAGTAGTCTAAATAGTCCCATCTCAGAAAAAGAAATAGAACAAGCTATTAACCAACTTTCTAAGAAAAAAATCCCCAGGACTAGATGGATTTACATATGAATTCTACCAAACATTTAAAGAACAACTAACTCCAATGCTATATAAACTATTTGAAAAAATAGGGATTGAAGGAGTCCTACCAAATTCCTTTTATGACACAGACATGGTACTGATACCTAAACCAGGTAGGATCGAAAACTGAGAAAGAAAACTATAGACCAATTTCCTTAATGAACATTGATGCTAAAATCTTAAATAAGATATTAGCAAAAAGACTTCAGAAAATCATCCCCAGGATAATACACTATGACCAAGTGGGATTTATACCAGGAATACAAGGCTGGTTTAATATTAGGAAAACTATTAGTATAATTGACCATATTAATAATCAAATTAATAAAAACCATATGATCATCTCAATAGATGCAGAAAAAGCATTTGATAAAATCCAACATCCATTCCTACTAAAAACGCTTGAGAGTATAGGAATAAATGGACTATTCCTTAAAATAATAATGAGCATATATTTAAAACCTTCAGTAAACATCATATGTAATGGCGATAAACTGGAACCTTTCCCTGTAAGATCAGGAGTGAAACAAGGTTGCCCACTATCACCATTACTAGAAACTCTAGCCTCAAGGAATTAGAGTAGGAAATGAGGAAATCAAATTATCACTCTTTGCAGATGATGTGATGGTATACTTAGAGAATCCCAAAGACTCTGCTAAAAAGCTATTAGAAATAATTCAGAACTTTAGCAAAGTTGCAGGATACAAAATAAATCCACATAAATCCTCAGCATTTTTATACATTACCAACACAATCCAACAGCAACAGATACAAAGAGAAATTCCATTCAAAATAACTGTCGATAGTATAAAATATTTGGGAATATATCTACCAAAGGAGAGTCAGAAATTATATGAGCAAATTTACAAAACACTTGCCACTAAAATAAAGTCAGATTTAAACAATTGGAAAGACATTCAGTGCTCTTGGATAGGCCGAGCGAATATAATTAAGATTACAATACTCCCTAAAGTAATCTATTTATTTAATGCTATACCAATCAGACTCCCAAGAAACTATTTTAATGACCTAGAAAAAATAACAACAAAATTCATATGGAAGAATAAAAGGTCGAGAATTTCAAGGGAATTAATGAAAAAAAAAAAAAGTCAGATGAAGGTGGTCTAGTTGTACCTGATCTAGAACAGTATTATAAAGCAACAGTCACCCAAACCATTTGGTATTGGCTAAGAAATAGATTAGTTGATCAGTGGCATAGGTTAGGTTCACAGGGCAAGATAGTGAATAAAAATAGCAATCTAGTGTTTGACAAACCCAACTTTTGGGATAAGAATTCATTATTTGACAAAAACTGCTGGGAAAACTGGAAATTAGTATGGCAGAAACTAGGCATGGACCCACATTTAACACCACATACTAAGATAAGATCAAAATGGGTCCAAGATTTAGGCATAAAGAACAAAATCATAAATAAATTGGAGGAACATGGGATGGTTTACCTCTCAGACTTGTGGAGGAGGAAGGAGTTTGTGTCCAAGGGAGAACTAGAGACCGTTATTGATCACAAAATAGAAAATTTTGATTACACCAAATTAAAAAGTTTCTGCACAAACAAAACTAATGCAAACAAGATTAGAAGGGAAGTAACAAATTGGGAAAACATTTTTACAGGTCAAGGTTCTGATAAAGGCCTCATCTCCAAAATATACAGAGAATTGACTTCAATTTATAAGAAATCAAGCCATTCTCCAATTGATAAATGGTCAAAGGATATGAATAGACAATTTTCAGACGATGAAATTAAAACTATTTCCACTCATATGAAAGAGTGTTCCAAATCACTACTGATCAGAGAAATGCAAATTAAGACAACTTTGAGATATCATTACACACCTGTCAGATTGGCTAAGATGACAGGAACAAATAATGATGAATGTTGGAGGGGCTGTGGGAAAACTGGGACACTGATGCATTGTTGGTGGAGTTGTGAAAGAATCCAACCATTCTGGAGAGCAATCTAGAATTATGCCCCAAAAGTTCTCAAAATGTGCATACCCTTTGATCCAGCAGTGCTACTACTGGGCTTATACCCCAAGGAACTACTAGAGAAGGGAAAGGGTCCTGTATGTGCCAAAATGTTTGTGATAGTCCTTTTCATAGTGGCTAGAAACTGGAAAATGAATGGATTTCCATCAATTGGAGAATGGTTGGGTAAATTATGGTATATGAATGTTATGGAATATTATTGTTCTGTAAGAAATGACTAACTGGAGGAATACAGAGAGGCTTGGAGAGACTTAATATCAACTGATGCTGAGTGAAAAGAGTAGAACTAGGGGATCATTATACACTTCAACAATGATACTGTATGAGGATGTATTCTGATGGAAGTGCATATCTTCAACAAAGAGAAGAGCTAATCTAATTCCAATTGATCAATGATGGACAGAATCAGCTATCTTCAGAAAAGGAACACTGGGAAATGAGTGTAAAACTGTGAGCATTGTTTTGTTTGTTTGTTTGTTTGTTTCTCTTCCCAGATTATTTTTACCTTGCGAATACAATCCTTCCTTTGCAACAACAACAACAAAATTCGTTTCTGCACTTATATATTGTACCTAGGATATACTATAAGATATTTAATATGTATGGGAATGCCTGCCATCTAGTGGAGGGGGTGGAGGGAAGGAGGGGAACAACTTGGAACGGAAGGGAGTACAAGGGATAATGTTGTAAAAAAAAAAAAATTTACCTATGCATATGTACTGTCAAAGAAAATGTTATAATTATAAAAATTAATAAAAAAAAGAAAATAACAGTAGTATAAGGAATATGTATAGAGACCTAGTTATTTGTGTATATGTCATATCTCCAACTGGATTATAAGATCTTTAGGGAGAAGGAACATGTTAGATTTATTTTTTCATCTCCCCCAGCACCTAGCACAGGGTCTTGCTTTATAATAGGAAATTAATAATTTTTTAAATGTATAAACTGATGAACAAGTCCTCTAATCTCAAAGAAGTTGGTATTTATTTTCTGCCTTGTTTAACATAATCTGAGGGGCATGTGAAGCTATGGAACTGCAAGTGTTATTAGTCTGAAGAAAATACTGTCTGAGCAAGGGATGTCCATAGTTGATGGCAGTAAGGACAGAGATGCTCAGATTACTCCACAAAGATACTCCTAACAGGGAGGTAACCAGACAATCAGTGTTTAGTCACAGGCATACTAAGAGTCAAGGCAAGCAAAGAAACTTCTGCCCATAGTTCTTCAGACAATATCTACCATCCTTTAAATGTATTTATCACTTCTACTTCATATTCATAAGCAATGTTATTTAGGTCATACCCATAGTAGCTGATGATTTCCCCTACTTTCTTCAATTTAAATCTAAATTTTCTAATAAAAATTTCATCATCTAAGACAAGTTAGCTCCAAGTTGACTGTTCAGAGCTTCTCCGTCTTTGGCTACAAATATATATAAACTTGATTTCAATATCTACCATCTGGTGATGTCCAGCTTTAGAGTTGCCTTTTGGGGTTATTGAAAAAAAAAAGTATTTGCTATAACTAGGAATTTCTCTTGAAAAAATTATCCCTTTTTTTGTACACTAAGATCAAATTTTCCTGTTATTCCAATTATCTTTTGATTTTCTACTCTGGCATTTCAAGCCCCTATGGTGAATAAAACATCTGTGTGTGTGTGTGTGTGTGTGTGTGTGTGTGTGTGTGTGTGTGTGTGTGTATATATGTGAGTTCTAAAAAGATATAATAAGTTTTCATAGAACATCAGCTTTGGACTCTGGCATCAGTACTTGGAGCATAGATTATTATGATATTGAATAGTTTGGCTTGGATTCAAACAGATATCATTTGTTCATTTTTGAAATTATATCCCAATATTGTTTTTCTCATCTTTTTCATGACTATGAGGGTGACTCCATTTTTATAAAGGATTCTTGACCATAGTAGTAAATGTAATGATCACATGAATTTCCCCATTATCATCCATTTACATTTACTGACATCCAATAGTTAATATTTGTTTTTTTCCATATCTTCTTTAACAACATCTAGCTCACCTTAGGTCATAGATCTTACATCCCAGGTGCCTATGCAATACTGATTTTTTTTAACCTTAGGATTCAGACCTTTATCAGAGAAGTTTGCAATAAAGATTTTTTTCTCTAAAAATTTCCCTTTTAATTTTACCTACATTGATTTTTTTCCCCACAAAAGCTTTTCCATTTTATGTAATCCAAATTCTACTTATCTGCCATGATCCTTAAAATTCTTCGGTCAAGAACTCTTTTCCTCTCCCATTTTTAAAGTATCAGTTTTCAGAATTAAAAAAAAAAAAAAAAAGACTTTCTGATTACTCGAAAAAAAAAAAAAACAAAACAATTTTCAACACTGAAAAAAAATTTTTTGAGATCCAAATTTTTTTCCTTTCTCTTTTCCTCTCATTAAGAAGGCAAGGGGGCAGCTAGGTGGTGCAGTGGATAGAGCACCAGCCTTGAATTCAGGAGGACCCCAGTTCAAATGTGGTCTCAGACACTTAACACTTCCTAGCTGTGTGACCCTGGGCAAGTCACTTAACCCCAGCCTCAGGGGAAAAAAAAAGAAGAAGGCAAGTAATTAGATGTTATAGACATGCCATCATATAAAACAAATTTCCATATTAATGATGTTATGAAAGAAAATCACTATTAATACCTCTTCTCCCTTCCCCCATCAAAAAAACAAAACAAAACAAAAGTTTAAAAAATTATGCCTTGGTGTATATACAAACTCTGAGTTCTCTCTCTGGAGATGGATGGGTAGCATTTTTCATCATAAATGCTTCAGAATTGTCTTGGATCATTGCAATGCTCAGAATAGCTAACTAATTCATAATTCAGCATTACACAATATTGCTGCTACTGTGTAAATTGTTCTCCTTGTTCTGCTTACTTCATTTTGCATCAGTTCATGTAAGTACATGTTGTTTCAGGTGTTTCTGAGAGTGTCCTGCTTATCATTTCTTATAATAGAAAAATAGTATTCCCTTACAATCATAAACCAAAACTGGATCAGCCATTCTCCAACTGATGGTCATTCCCTCAATTCCAATTCTTTGCTATCATTAAAAGAGATGTTATAAATATTTTTGTGTGTATATATATATATATATATGTATATATATATATACACACATGTCTTTTTTCTTTTTGTTTTTTATCTCTTGGGATACAGATCTAGTAATGTTATTATTTGGGCAAAAGCAATTTATGATTTTATAACCCTTTGATCATGGTTCCTAGTTGTTCTCCAAAATGGTTGAATCTTCATCAATAATACATTAGTGTTCTAATTTTTCTATGTTCCTGCAACATTTGTCATTTTCCTCTTCTGTGTTACAGACATGCCATCATATAAACAAATTTCCATATTAATAATGTTATTGAAAAAATCACTATCAATACCTCTCTCCCTTCTATTAGCCAATCTGACAAGTGTGACATAGTAGCTCAAGAATTGTTCTAACTTACATTTCTCTCATCAATAGTGATTTAGAGAATTTTTTTCATAGATTATAGATACCTTTGATTACTTTATCTGAAAATTGCCTGTTCATATCCTTTGATCATTTGTCAATTAGTGAATAGCTCTTATTTTTTATAATTTTAATTCAGTTCTCTACATATTTGAGAAATGAGGCCTTTATCAGAGATTCTTGCTGTAATTTTTTTTTTTTTATTTACGATTACTACCTATTTTTCTTCTGCTCAAGGTATCTACCTAGCTAACTAGGCCCCAGACCTTTTTAAAAATATGATAATCAAGATATTCGCAGAGAAGATGGAGACAATGAAGGCTGATACTTTCACCGCCTCTTTTTGAGACAATAGAGGTGTAATTTAGGAGTTCTACTATTCTAAACCAACAGGATAGTTTGGGAGAACTAGCTTCCTTGATTATGATTGATATAATTAATGGGCTCCTCCCTGATAATAAAAGAGAATAAGCTGGTTTCAGAATGCAACATTTGGGGTCATTTTTATTTTATTTTGTTTTATTTTTGTAAAAAGAATGACAGGAAATTAGGAAAGTAAGCTCTATTACACTCCTTTTATTCTTTTTTTGGTTAGGTTGTTCTGGGGGAAGAAAAAGAGGAAAAAAAAGAAGCAAAAGTCATCCTGGTAAAAGAGATCTGGCAGAAGGAATATCATTTTTGACAACTTCAAAGGGTAAAGACATAATCAGCTACTTTCAGTTCTTTTGCCTTCCCATTCCCAAATCCCAGATGAAGAGGAAGTAAATGCATTCTATAGTTCCTTGTCTATGGCACTATAGCCAGACTCTGGCATATTTCATTGATTCTGCTGCTCATTGTAACTTCAATGACAGTACAAGACCAGGATAAATATCAATCAATGAGAGTTTAATGAGGTATTGCCAAAACCCAAAGCTACATGCCCCAGGCCCTGAAGTTTGCTGTAAAGGAATAAAACCAAGCCAGTAAAGATATGCACATTTATAAAGAGGTACACTTGATTCACATCCAAGAAAAGGTGAATGTACTACTTCTTTTCCCTTCTCCCCACTTAAAATTCTTTTATTTATCACTTATAATACTGCTAATCAAATAGGGATGGAGAACAATTTTCTTGTTGAAGACACACATTAACTGAGATATATGTTATTTTTTAAACCAACATTTTACTGCAATTAGTTTAGGAATTAAAGGGTAGGGAGAAAAAAGTCAATTCATTGCAAAATTAAGAATATGCAGAGAAAATCAGGTGTGGAGTTGGTTGAGGGAAAATAGAGAAGGAGGGAACAGGGGAGGAGTGTTCCACACCTTTTAATAAATGCTTTGATGTTACACAATACCTTTTGCGGAGGTTAGATTGCTGTAGACACAACCCCAATGCAGCATCCCTGCCACATTTTTGTTTCTCCCAAGAGGGCATGGCTCACCTGCCAACATTGTCTAGTGGCACTCACCCTTTGTTCTCCTTTCTCTCCACCCAGGTAGACTTGTCCAGGGTCACACAGCAGTATGAATGAGAGGCAGAACTTGAACCTAGGGCTTCCTCAACTTGGAGACCAGTCCTTTATCCATTATATCACACTGCCTATTCTGGAAAAATACTAATATCATAGAAGCATCACTTAAATGGAAAGGGTCCAGGATTTCAAGTCAGAAGAGAGCTGAGTTTGAATCCCATTTCTAAAGCTTACCAATTTCATAAACGAGAGCAAGTTATCCTCTTTATTTAATACTAGTGTCTACCTTTTCTTGATTATTTCCAGTTTTTACCTGTAAATATCTTTTTCATATAGGGCTGTTTATCTCCCCTGTTCAACTCAGAGATCCTTGAACAAAAGAGATTTGGGGAGATCTTTCTTTGTATCCTCAGAACTTAATACACTGCCTTGTCCAAAGGAGATATTTAATAAATATTTATTGAGCAACTGACTAACCTCTCTGACTTTTTGTTTCCCCATTGCAAAAATGAAGCTAATAATAATGAGATAATAATATCCATCATATTTAACCTCAGAGTGGTTGTGAAATCAAATGACATAATGTATATAAAGTGCTTGGTAGACCTCAGAAAGCTATATAAATATAAACTATTCATAGCAATAGTTGGAAGGAAAGTTGGAGGTCATTTTGACCAAGATCTACCAGAAATATAAATACATTCTACAATATCTTTGAAAGTGATCATTCCTCTATCTTCTTGAATATTTCCAAAAAGAGGATCTCACTACCTAATACAACAGCCCATTTTATTTTGTATTGCTCTAATTTTTAGAAAAGGGCAGCTAGGTGGCTCAGTGGATACACTTCTAACCCTAGAGTCAGGACCACCTGAATACAAATGTAGTCTCAAACATTTACTAGCCATGTGGTTCTGGGCAAGTCACTTTACCTTTGCCTTAGTTCTTCATTTGCGAAATAAACTGAAGAAGGAAAAAGGCAAATCATTTCAGTATATTTGCTAAGAAAACTTCAAATGAGATCACAGTCAGACATGAATGAAACAATGCAACAACAATAAATTATTAGGAAATTCTTCCTTATTTTAAGTCAATCTGTGTCCTTGGAATTTCCATTCATAAATATTCATTTACATTCTAACACCAAGAAGAATAATTCCAATCTCCCAATATTTGAATGAACAATTGTGTCCAATTTAAACCTTCTCTGCTTCAGAATAAGCATTTCCAATTTATTTAACTGATCCTCATGAGACATAGCTTCTTTTCCATTCACCATCCTGGTTTCATTTTTCTGGGTAGTTCCAATTTCACAGAATTAAAAAATTAAAAATTGAAAGAAATCTCAAATGCAATCTTCTCCAACCCATATTAAAAATAAACAAAAGCTTCTCCATATGACACCTAAAACATGTGGTAGTCACAATATAACTCAATATTTGAAATATATTCAAACCAGATAGATCATGCTGGGATTGTTACCTTCTTTTGTTGTAGATACTGTGACTTCTCTAAATACAGCTCCAGATGATATGAACTTTTTTTTAAGCTGTCATAATAAACTGTTAATTTGAAATTGACCCAAATTCCCAGGGCATTTTCCATAAACTATATTATAACTATATCTTCATTGTGCTATGCTACTGCAAAATGGTCTTTTGAAATTAAGTATTTGAATTTACTATTGGCCATCACATCCACAAACAGCTTAAGACACAGGACAATACGAGATCCCTTGCAGTTACTTCTGCTATGTAAAGAGCTTTTGAATTAGGTCAAGGAGATGAAATTTTCTAAGGTCTAGCATGGCAGGCCATTGAGGACATGTACATTCAATGTTTCTCTTAGATGTGTCGATAAGCATGCAGGTATAAGTACTAAATAAAAGGTTCTATATGTAGGGACATAAAAATAAAGGGCTGCACATAGCCTTAACCTTAGAAGAGAGTTCTACAAAAGGTTCCTCCTCATCAGTAGAAATTATGAGACATTTGTAATGAGGTTAACACAGTATCCAGCATGTAGTAGGTGCTATAAAAATGCTAGGTATCATTTTTGTTTTTTATTATTATTATTATTACATAAAGATATAATAATTAAGATAAAGGGCTTCTTATATCTGTGCACATTTCAGATGGCACAATGGTTCTTCTTCAGTAATTGATGCTTCAAAATTATCTAGAATTTTGTGACTAGAATATCTCCAAAATTCATATTATAGACAGTGTCCCATGAAAATTCTATGCCATGGAATGCCTTTTTTAGAGTAGTTATTCAAATACAATGAGTCAGAAATAGTTTCCATTATTGTGAGAAAATAATGGTAAAAATTGATATCTATCAAAGCCTAAAGTCTGTAGTACACCCATCCACCATTTTCCTTCCCTTCTCAAGTTCAATACTTGGTTTATCATATTCCTCTACTTTTCGGATGCAGCCCTTATACTACAGAATTTTAATATTCATATGGATACAACCTCAAATTCCCTAAGTTCCTAATTACTCAGCCTTTTTAAATTCATGACCCACTCTTTTCCTCCACTTCAGTTATACATAGGGATGATCACACATTAGATCTCACCATCAAATTCGAATGTTCCACTTTCCCTAATTAGAAACTCTGATATTTTCTATCTGATCATAAGCTTCTGTCATCTCTTTCTATGCTTTACCCTTCATTTTCATCAAGATTTCCATTCCCTTCTTCCCTTAGTACTTTCTCAAGCCATTACTTCTCTTTTTGATTTTACATTTCTTTTCCACACTCAACCTAAAAGCCATTTCAACACTACATTAAATTGTAAGCAACTTGAAGGGTCAGTCTTTTTTTTTCTTCTTCTCTTGTCTCCCTAGCATTTAGCAAGTGTTTGGTACATAGTAGACCTTGATAAATATGTATATTATATTGCATTACATTTTATATTATAATGCCCAGGACTCTCATCTGCATTGCCCACTTCTATGGCTGCTCATCTCTTGATAAAACTGCTATTCAGAAAGTCAGGAAGTCTCATAATTGTGTTGATTGTACTTCCATGAGAAATTCATATTATCCAACTTGTACCTGGATATCATTTCAGCAAGATGGTCTTTTTATTCCAGGACTCAGAACAATGTTTGACATAAAATATTTGCTCAATAAATGTTGATTGATTATTTCTCCCTAACTGATTTCCTTTTTCACTCCCCATAAAAGCTATTCCAAACCCTTTATCTTTCTTCTTCAAACCTCCTATACCTCCCCCTTCTCATTTCCTCTTTCTGACTTTACTGGGAAAAATAAGTGCTGTGGGGATTTGTATTATGTTCTAGGTTCTAGTGGCTCTCCCTTAACAGTGGGAGCTAGGATGGAGTACTTGATAGATGCTCTATTACATAGGACAAATTGGAAATGATCAACAGAGAAAAAAGGCAGTCAAATTAAAAGATATAAGGAAAGTGATCTTTCAGACGGTGGGATTTTAAGAGGGATATGAAAGAAATAGGGGAGACCAGGAGGTCGAGATGAGAAGGAAGAGATGCCTAGAATTCAGGGAGTAAAAATATCTAGAGTTGGAAGATGGGGAGTCTTATTTAAGGAACAGAAAGGAACTATGTCACTAGATTACACTATGGGGAGTGGGGGGACAGTTTATAAAGAGATTTGAAGTCCAAATTTGATATTTGATCCTGGAAGTGATAAGGAGCCATTGGAATTTCTTAAGTATGGGTGGTAGGTGAAGGGAGTGCACAGTGTGACATTGTTCAAAACTGACAGGTGACACAATGGATAAAGCATCAGCCCTGGAGTCAGGAGGACCAGAATTCAAATCCATCCTCATATACTTGATACTTAAAAGCTATGTGATCTTAGGCAAATCTCTTACTCTGACTGCCTCACCAAAAAAAAAAAAATTAATAATAATAAGAAGAAGAATTTTGATAACTTGTGAGGAGAATAACTTGGGTTGGAGATGGACTTCCACAGTTTATGCAGGAGTAGGGAAACTAAAGTGATGAGTTTATACTGTAAAACTGGCATTCTCTGTGTTCTACTGACCCTCCCATCAAAGAGCTTTGGATTTGAAAAGAAAGCCTCCTTTCATTTCTGTGGTAAGCCATGATACATTTTTGTATGGGAGCATTGTAAATGCAAAATTGACATCGGCCAGGAGTCCTCATTGCTTTACTAAGAGCCTGGGAATTCCTGGGTGAGAAAGCAGAATCCATGTGACCCAGAAACTTTGCTGATACATACCTTTTAATGACTTTGCAAGCCTACTCAAGGTGTCAGATTACACTCTCAAGGTTGGCGTTAGTGTGATATAGAAGAAATTAATCCTTTGGGTATGTGGAAGAATAAGCAATAGGTATGTTCCTGACAGAAGAGTTTTTCCTGTGATTCAATACAGTGTCACAGCATGATCATGAGAAGCAGTCTGTGAAAATTGTTGTTTGTGAAGGCATGCTGGGAGTTTGAAGTCCCAGAGGTTTTATGAAAGAGAAGTAAGAACAAAGTAAAAGTAAAAATATTATGTTGTAACATCTAAGAAATGTTCAAAGTTTATATTGATACCACATAATCTAGTCTATAGTATTAAAAAAATCCTCCTATGCTCTTTATCTTTGTGTTAAATTTAAATTCTTGAACAATAACTAATGGAAATGATGAGAAATTGACTTTCGCTAATCCTAGAGGTTCATCATTGGTCAAGTCAGGAGGATGGCAAATCTTACTGTGGCCCTTTTGGTATTATAGAATGATAGGATCATAAATTTAAAACCAGCAAAAGTCTTAGAGGTCAAATGAGGAAAATGGGATTCAGAAAGGTGAATGTATTTGCTTATGATCACAAAGCTAGCATCTAAAGCAAAATATGAACAAAGACTTTTTTAACTCTAGGTGCTATTTATGGATAACACTTTATCCAAGATATTATGATGCTTCTTAGTCTATCAAAGCAGAACAACACTTCTTTTCCAGGCCTTCTATTGGTTGCTTCAAGATAGGAAAAAACATCAATAATTCTTCACTGGATAGAAACTTGGTTGTCTTGATGCAGTTGTCCTGATCCTTTGTAATAATTGTTTTCTTTTTTTCAATGTTGACTAACTATTCTTTAATAACATATTTTTAAAATCAGTAATCAACATCAAGTACATTGGCCTATAGTTTGGAGACTCAATATTCTTTCTTTTTGAAAATCAGAACAATATTATTTGTCCATCCTTAAAGCACTATTATTACTATTCTTTCTCTGAGAGACTCAGATGATTCTCCCAGATTTACTATACAGCCACATAAATCTCTTTAAGTCATTCCTTTCCCCCCCTTTTCATTGGAATACTTCCTTTTTGTATCTTTAGAACTTAACTCTTGAGCACTTCCCATTACTCTTTGGATGATTTTGCCTGGAGAATTTTATACTTCCTCTAATGCTTTTGACATATTTCTCCAAAAAATATAGTTTCTTATATATATCATCATGCTTGAATTTCCTCTCCTTTCTGACAAACCCTAAGAAAGAGTAGCTTCTTACTATCAAGAATTCACATCATTTTCTTGGAGAGACTTACATGAACTGATGCTGAGTGAAATGAGCAGAACCAGAAGATCGCTGTACACTTCAACGATGATACTGTATGAAGATGTATTCTGATGGAAGTGGAAATCTTCAACATAAAGAAGATCCAACTCACTTCCAGTTGATCAATGATGGGCAGAAACAACTACACCAAGAGAAGGAACACTGGGAAATGAATGTAAATTGTTAGCACTACTGTCTATCTACCCAGGTTACTTACACCTTCGGAATCTAATACTTAAAGTGCAACAAGAAAATTGGATTTACACACATATATTGTATCTAGGTTACATTGTAACATATGTGAAATGGAGGGAATGGAGGGAGGGGGGGGGATAATTTGGAAAAATGAATACAAGGGATAATATTATAAAAAAATTACTCATGCATATATACTGTGAAAAAAATTATAAATAATAAAAAAAGAAAAAAAAAAGAATTCACATCATTTTAATCTCCCAAATCAGTTTCTGTTTCTTGGGGAAAATCAGATAGAGTAGAATTTTCTCTTTTTTTCCTTTACCTTCATTTATCTAGAGTTTCAAGAGTGGTAGAACATCATACTTACATATAACTTTTTTTCCTTAATCATTATCAGATTAAAAATTCTCTTTGTTACCATATGACTGTCATGCTTGGACAGACCACTTATAAAAAGTCCGGAAATAATCATGTATATTGTCCCATTAAAAACAACCCAACTTGGAGAAATATATGTGTTTGAAAATTGGTTTTGAATAGACATTTTCCCCTGATTGTTAATTGGTTTTGAAAGGAACATTTTTGACTCTTTAAATTCAGAGACTTTTGCACTAAATAGAGATGTCTTTTGATTTCAAATTTATGACAATATGGGAGAATTCCCATGAAAAAAGAGATATTTTAATCTAACAGTCCTATGCATACATCTAGCAGAACTGAAAAATCACAATTCAGAAACCAGTGGACCAGACAAAACAACAATTAATAGACTCTTTGTCTAATCAACCCTTCTCTGATGGTATGCATACTTTACAAAGAAGTAAAAGAGAACTCAGCAGGGCGTCTTTCCCTGTAGTCACCTCTCCTGTCTCTGAGGTCCCTAAATTGCTCTCAATTTTCTTTAGGATGCTGTAGAGTCTGGAGTTCCCCAACAAGGGAACTCTTAACTTTCTCCCCCACTTCCCAAGTAAGGAGCTCCACCAAAGGAGCAAACTGAAGAAAGAGGTGAGGAGCTCCAATATAATTATACAATCCATTTAATCTATGAGTTACTTACATAAGGATTTTTTCTGGGGCAGTTGCACATGAATCAATGGGTCTATCTGTAAAGACCCCACAAACCCCAGGATATTTGTAGAAATCACACAAAAGGAGGAGCTATAGAGTGAAATGCCTACATTGATGCAGTTTGGCTAATGTTTTGGTTTACTGCTTGGGAACGAGGCTTGATTTCCTGGACCAGAACCAAGTCACTGTAGGTAGTCAGATGTCCAGACATTCAAGGTCATGTTCTGGTTAATTTGAGAACATTTTCAGGCACATACAACGTTATTTTCTGGACACCGTGTCCATATAATATATTTCACCCCCTCAGGCATGGCTTTCATCCAATTATATTCCAATAGTGACCTCCCCCAATTTCACCTCCCCACCCCAGCCCAGTTACAGTTTTCACCAGTTAGGATCCCAAAGATGCCTAGTTGGTTTTTCTATAATTCTACACAGTTCTGGAAAGAACTTTCCTTTTCTCTCGTGTTAAATCATGTTCCCAACCCTTGCCCCTATTTTCAGAGGGTTCTTCCCTCATAAATTATAACCATCTCCTGAACTGATACATTAACTTTAAGTAAATGTTTATAATTTTAAAATGACTAAAACCATTTTCTTGTTGCCAAAGACACAAGAGGTAAATAGAATATCTTCTCTATTCCTATTCCAAGAGATATAGAAGAAAGGATAGAACATTTCTCATCTCCTGCACAGTGCCCTGCTATGCAATAATGCAATAATCTACATAGTGCTGGTAATAAGGACAGAACCCCCAAGTGGGAAGTTGTTCCCTCCTTCTCAGCCATCAGCCATGTTGAGGCCACAAAGGTGGTCTCAAAAGATAGTTTATAGAGTCTCTGCTCAATAGATGAAAAATACTATATATGCAAGAGGCTGCTCTTTTTGATCTCCCCTCCCCACCCCACTCCAGCTAAGGACAATTCCAATGTGATAATCAAGTATAGTAATAGTTGTTTTTAATAGAAGAACCTCTCAGTTTACTAAGTGGTGCACTGGCTGTGAAATCAGAAGGACCTGAGTTCAAATTTGACTCAAAGGTTTACTAGTGACTCTGGGCAAGTCATTTAACCTCAAATGACTCAAGAAAATAAAAGAATGGAACTGAGCATTTGGAAGAGAATAGTACCTACTCTGCATGGTTGTTGTTAGGAATAAATGAAATAACATTTGGAAAATGCTTGGCAAATTTTAGAGAGCTATAAAATTGCCAGCTATCCCTATTGATTTGCTTCTTTTCACATAAGGCAATTATTTTGTTTTCTTCCACAGTACATCAACTGGTCCTTCGAGGTATTCACTCTACCCTGCTTATACCAATACAGTCTCATGAACTGGAGCTGTAGTGATACCTAGACATGTTCCAGGTCACTCTGACTGCTTCAATAACACCAACTCTTTTTTAAAATGAGAGAAAAAGAACAATAATGAATTTGTAATTTACAACCATTTTGGTTCATTTCTTCTTAATTTTTTAAACCCTATTTTCAGAGGGTTTTTCCTTCATAAGTTACAACCATCTCCTGAACTGGTCACATTAACTTTAAGTGAATGTTTATATCTTTAAAATGACTAAAACCATTTTCTTATCTTGTTAATGTGCACAAAAGTACTCTAACCCACTCCAATGGACTCAAGATGGCCCTTTTTCCAACAAAGAAAATATACTATATACCCTCTGTTTGACCTCCTGCTCTCACTAAGTTAGATCCTTGCTCATTCTTGAGACATATCCTTAGCTAAGTTTTCTTTCAAGATATATCCCTGGCCTTCTACTAGTGCTTATAACACCTCCCTAACCCTTTGCCTTTGTTGACAGCATCTTCTGAATCAACCCCCCTAACTAGATCTGATTCAGTGAACAGTATCCCCAGGCAGCCAGGATATCCATAATACAAAACAAAATATTGTTTTATCCCAAATTGACTGTGAATATTAGTAACAATGACAACGAACGTTCCTCTAGAGTTTGAGCAGTTCAATCTGGGGACAATAAGATAATAAAAGGTGAGAAGAGGAGATGAGTGGCTGGACCGCAAATTAGCTTGTCTCTTAAGAGGAAAAGAGAGAACACAATAGCTGTTGCTTAGGAAGAAAGCATGAGAGAGTGGGATAAAGTAAGGATTTTATTCACTAGGCAAAAGGGAACATTAAAAAAAATCTCACACTGCCAGTTAAAACAAAATTCTGGTACAGAGACAAAAATAGAATGAGAGGGAATCTTCCCACTCACTCTACACTTTACTGTTTTCATGCCCAAATTCACTAGGTCACATCCCCTCTCTCCATCTCCTATGCTATAGCTCTCTCATTACTCAGGTCAGCTCAATACTACCTACTTCTCAAATATCTCCCATATTATCACAATTCTTTTTTCTCTAATCCTCTCCCCCTTAATACAAAGCAATTGGTACTGTGTGGGAGAGGAGTGAGATCTTCCCTTAGCCACACCTGCATTACTCTCATATGACACCCTCATTTCCCAAGCTGGGACTGGCTTTTTGCTTCTTTATTTTTGCCTCTGTATGACTACTTTCAGGGAATTGGGAAGAATAAAGAGGAATAGAATTAAGGAAGAAAGAGAAATGGTGTTAACTTACTCATTTTAGGAAGGGCTGTCATTATTTAACTCACATTAAGCATCATTTATATACCAGGCCTTCTGCATTTAGTTTTTTGTAATGTTTTGTAATGTCCCTCCAGCTTCAATCTCCAATAGAATGGATGCTCCTTGAGGGCAGGAGCAACTTATATTTTCTTTATTCCATGACTAGCAGCTAGTTCCCCACAACCTGCCTGCATCATGGTATGCATGTTTCATATGTTCTTATTGACTTGAATTAAATTCAAGTTTAATGGAAGTTTCATGATGTGTGCCTCACTCATTCATCTCTATCTAGAATTATAGATGTCAGGAAAGAGAACACCAATGCTGTGGACTTAGATTCAGGAAGGCTTGAATTTAAATTTTTCTTCAGATATTAACTAGTGACCTGAAACAATTCACCTATTTATCCTCTCTATAGACAGTATCCTTATCTATGAAAGGGAACAACAAAAGTACCTATTTCAGGTTTGTCATAAGGATACAATGAGATGTAATATATATCAAGTGCTTTGCAAATGTAAGTTATTATTGCATAAGGAAGTAGTTTCCTGTGGTTAAAGAGTTGGACTTATTAACTCAATAAATTCACTTGCCTCTTAAAAGGAGATCAGATGCCCAAAGTCTGTCAACTGTAGCAGAGGTCTTAAAATTCAGAAAGTATGGTTTTGCTCCTAACTCTCAGAGGAAGCCACAGGACAGACTATAGCTAGACTATGTCTAGAAAAGTTATTTTGTGACTTGACTAGACAAGAAATGATACAAAAGATGTATGCTTTCTCCTTTGACACTCCTCTTTCTTCAGGTAGATTGAATAGGAATTTACAACAATGCTCCTCTGTTTTCCCTCTTTATCTTTTCTCCCTTTTTTTCTGGGGCTTTCATTAGAAATAATAGTTTTATTGTTGTTGTTTTCTCTTCTTTGGTTAAAACTACAAATGATACTTCCCAACCTCCCTCCCTGGGATCTGGAGGGTCATATGCCCAGATCTATCCAAAAGAGACCTAGGAGGTATTGATTTGTAACTTAATTCAACCAAATTTGCAAGAATATCTGTGTGTCTGTAACCTTTCAGATTATTTTAAGAATTAGATCCACAATTTATGGGAGTCATTTTGACTGGTTTTTATGTTTATATCAGACTAAAAATTCCCCCTAATATAATTATTCTTGAAATCATTTTAAAATAGTTTTCTTCTTCCTTTCAAGGCAGGAATTCATAACCTTTCTTTTATATGAATGGGTCCTTTTGGTAACTTGGTGAAGCCAAGTTGAATCCCTTCTCAGGATACTTTAAATGATCAAGTAAAATGCATAGGATTACAGAGGAAACTAATTATGTTGAAATATAATTATCAAAACATTTTTAGACACTAACCCTAAATTAAGCCTGCTCCAAATAGAGTTTCTTGATTAGGGTTTAACCCACTATATCCCATCCCTCTCTGCTTAAAAGGTCTCAAGAGTTGCTGACTAGGAAAAGGATAAAGGCATCAGTGGTACTCTTAAATTCCTTCTTGGATTGATCTAACTAACAATCCCCTGAGGTCATTCCAAAACAGACTTTTCTAGAGGTAAAACTAGTGCTGGCTTAAGAAACCCAAGTGCTTCTTAGAAGACAGACCTTCACGGGAAACCAAAGGTATTCAGCATTTCAGATCCCAAGTCTAGGCTCCTATGCCCACTCTCCAGCCAATGGGGAAAGCCAGAAAGATCCCTTACCAACCTACTCAGTCGACCTAGTGAATTTTTCTTGAGGTATTTGGAGAAGTAGCTGAGAGAGGGCAGATAATCTTTGTTTTCTTTCTTCTTTAATATATGTTCCTAGGTGTATGTGGTCCTGGATCTGAGTTATTTTCAGTCAGAAACATCAGAGTACTGTCCCTAAAAAAGTCAAGGATAGAGATGTTGGGATTACTTCACAAAACTATTAATAGAGTGGTCCCCCAAAACGGTCAGGGCACAATGATAACAGCAGACAAAGCAAGCAGAAGTCTGAGGGGAAATTTAAGGCCCCTGGATAAAAACAAGCACATTGTTGCCAAAGGACCGAGTGAAGAAATGGATCCAAATTTCATATAGTTTGGCAGAAAAAGTCACAGTGAAAAAAACTCAACTAACCTTTACTATAAAAGCAGATGGTGTATATGGAATCAATACAGGGCTTGCATATGAAAACAGGTAAGTGAATGTACCTAAGTGGAAAATATGAATGAGAAAGCAGCAAGTTGAAGGCTCCCTCCAAATCTGTGTGGTAGTTGTCCGCTGTAAGTATGGGCATGAGTGGAGAGAAGGCAAGGAAAGAATACGACATTAGAACAGGAAGCAGACATTTGATGAATAAAAGGGGTAGGGTAAGGATTGGAGCTGTGATTTCACTGGTTTGGGGAATTCCTGGATGGGGAAATGTGTCCAGTAGATGGACATATCCTCTCCAAATTATAGCCTTAGAGAATGGCTTAAAGTTTTTTATTTTCAAAACATTTGCATAGATATTTTTCAACATTCACCTTGCAAAACCTTGTGTTCCAAATTTTTCCCTCTCATTCCCCTCCCCCGTCCCCTAGAGGGTAGTAATCCAAAATATGTTAAACATGTATAATTCTTCTATACATATTTCACAATTATCATGATGCACAAGAAAAATCAGATCCAAAAGGAAAAAGTGAGAAAGAAAACAAAATGCAAGCAAACAACAAAAAAGTGAAAATACTATGTTGTGATCCATACTCAATCCCCACAGTCCTCTCTTTGGGTGCAGATAGCTTTCTTCAGCACAAGATTATTGGAACTGGCCTGACTCACTTCACTGTTGAAAAGAGTCCATCAGAATTGATCATCATATTATTTGAGCAAACTTTATGTATTGGACCCTATAATTTACAGTGGAGGTTACAAAATTATGACTTATCCGTAAGTATTTGATTTGTCTAGCTACTTATATATTTCTAGGCCTAGGATCATATAAAAATTTCTTGAGCAAAAAAAGGATCATGAGCGGAAAAAAGTTTAAGATACCTAGGCCTAGAGCATTGAAAAAATAAATGTCTTCCTGAGGGTCACAGCTGACAATATATTTCATAGGAAAGTATTGAATCCAGATCTCTAGGAACAATGTGCCACAGCTAGCAAAAAGGGAAGGAATTATAAGTAGAAGAGTATACCACACTATTAAACATATACTCTACCACAAAAAAAGGAGGAAGAAAACCCTATGGTCCTGTTGGTTGTTAGAATAACATAAAACTGATTTTTATTTCAGTACATGGCTGATCTTTTCCTTTGTTTATCTGCAATTTATCCACAGATTATAGGAGAAGCATAATTTCTGAAAGAGGGAAAAAGATTTTGCTAGAGGCAGATTATAATAATAGTATTTACATAACAATTTAAGATTTGCAAAGTATTTTATAAATATTATCTCACTTGATTTTTGCAATAAACCTGGAAGGTAAGTACTAGTATTATTCCCATTTTTCAAATCGAGAAACTTGAGGTACAGAAGTATAAAATGACTTGCCTAGTTCTGATATGAACTCATCTTTCTGACCTTCCAGGTCAGAGTACTCTATCCAGTGCTTGGCTTTGTTTCATATCTTGAGACTAAATTAAAAAACATAATGTCTCAGCAATAAATCACTAAGGAAGAAACTAAAAGAAATTATTCCAATCATGAGAATTGATATATAACTCAATAATTAAATAAAATGTCTTTAATTGAAATCATTCTGGAATTCATTTTAATGAAGCATTTTGATAAGGATGTGACCTTTTCTATATAGTTCAATGTCACCATGGTAAACAACATGCCATATGTTGTGTTATCCTTCATCATAAATAATTCGGTCAGAGAGCCAAAAAATCTACAAGTGCTTGAGATAGTGAAAGGAGGCAGTCTTCCTTTATATCACATGAATCAAACTAGGACAACTGAGGTAAGATACAAAAGTGGCTACAAATTTACAAGGCAGTTATTTAGGATTCATTATGTAATAATGCAGGAATCATAGATAACATTTATCTTCAACTGCACAAGTCAAAGAACTGATAGCAGACAAAGCAAAAAATCTGGAGGATGAAGAGAATAGTTTGGGCTATGATTATTTAATTTTACAAAGAGGCAGCCATATAACACTGCCCAGAAGGTCAAGAAGTTTCGTATTTCATTTTTATGAATGCTCACTCTCACTACTGAAGTTGTATATATTTGTAGGATGGAGTTCCATAATTTTAAGGGAAGGCTATTCTATTGAAAATTTTCTTACTGTACTATTTTATTTGCATTTTCTTTGAAATATGACTGAAGAAAAAGACAGTATTTTAGTGGGTACTTGTAAGCTAAATTCTGAGTGAATGCAGATCCAAAGAATAAGTTAAACATGTGAAAACTATGATGAAAATCCACCATCAAGACTCAAATGGCCAACAAATGGAAGATATTGGACATTTTTCAAAAAAATTTCAGGGCATCTCTCCTGTTCAGTCAGCACCCATTATACCTAACACTATCCATGGATGTTCATCAGTATCCAATGCTGATCCAATAATCTAGTAATCCAATCCTCAGACATGATATAACTATAAGCTGCATTCATAGAACAACACAGAATATGGCATAATAATGGTTGTTTACAATGATGCCATTGAAGAAGAATGAAGCTATATTATCATTAGTATACTTCATTAAAATATACTCTAGAAAGATTTCTATTAAACCAGTTTTATTTTTTAAAAACAGAAGTATTTAATCAAATATACAGTTGTCATAATGAGAATACTTCCTTTTCTAATGATTTCTTAATACTAACACACTCATCACCAACAACTTCCTTGAATTCAAGTTGATGTCTTAGAATCAAATCTCATTACAATCAAATCTCTAAGAGGGAGGGGTTTATTTTTCAGGATAGACTGTCAAACTAAAAGTAGGGAAGAAAAAAAAATTCATGATATTCTATCCTTTTTCTAGCTACAGGGGCTGATCTTGGAATCATTTCACTTATGTTTCATTTCCCCATGATCCAGTGCCATTTTTGCTCCATACTTCAAATTGCTTGTTCTTCCAATGTCAAATTAGCCATGCTAGTAGTCAGCTGTAAAATCTTGAGGCCTAGTGGAAAGGAGATTAACACAAATTATCAATGAATTAAATTTTCACTGATTTATCTATCACAAAGTTTTCATCTACCATGACATTCTTTTGTAGAGGGAATTTTATTCAGGTATAGGTTGTACAAGATGTCCTCTGTGAAGTCTTTTAACTCTGAGATTCTGTGGTCATCCTTTAATAACCCTGGTAACAATTTCATCAGGTACCAGTTCCCCAGTAAATTAAAAAAAATTGCTAGCAGTTATATGTGCCAGACATTGTGCTAAGTACTGGAAGTATAAAAACAAGCAAGAGAATCCCTCACATTCTATTAGATATGTGAATGCTCATATTCAAAATTTAACAATTAACTCTTAAATGAGTTCTGCCTGGAGGAGATTCATGCATAATGATGCTTCCTGGTGGACTGGAAAGAATATTGATTCTCTAGGTGGGATCCAGGCAAAAATCCCTCCTCTGCTCCTACCTATATAACCTTGAGCAAGTCACTAAACTATTAGGTCATTGTTTTACTTATCTGTAAAATTATGATTTTCTAGTATGAACACATGTGTACAGCAGAACTATCAACTGCTTTGTTCCAGATAGTCTTCATCTCAGGAGAATTAGCATAGAATGGCAGAAAGAAATTGGGGGTTGTGAGACCTAAATTCAAATAAAAATAAAAATAACCTTACCTTCTGGGAAAGAAGGGGAGAATAAATTGAGGGAAATTCAGGCTGAATAAGGACACTGAATGATCTTTAAAAGGTTTTTTGAAAGCTATATTATAAAGTAGTAATTAACAAAATTATCTGGTAAGAAATATATCAGAGAAACAGAGTAGACATATAATTAAGAGGAGCAAATAAATATTGTTAACTTGGCATTTGACCAAATGTAAAGACTTTAGATTTGGGATAAGAATTCATTATTTGATTTAAAAATTGTTGGGAAAACTGGAAAGCAGTATGGCAGGAATTGGGCAAAGACCAATATCTTATACTATTTACCAAGCTAAGGTCAAAATGGATATATGACTTAAATACAAAGAGAGATATTACAAGAAAATTTGAAGAACATAGAACATGTTACTTATCAGACTTATAGATAGGGGACAATTTATAAATAAGAGATAGAAAGCAGAGTGAGGAGTAAAATGGATAATTTTGATTATATTACGTTTAAAATGTTTTATACAAATAAAACAAATGTATCTGAGAGCAAAAGTAAAGCAGATAAGTGGAGGGAAAATTTATAGAGATTGTCAAACAAAGGTTTCATATCCCAAATATGTGAAGAATTTCATTAAATATATAAGAATATGAGTCATTCTCCAATGATAAATGTTCAAAAATATGAATAGGCACTTTTCCAATAAAAAATCAAAACAATTTATAGTTATATGAAAAATGCAATAAATCATTATTGATTACACAAATGCAAATTAAAACAACCTTGAGATATCATCTTACACCTATCAGATTGGCTAAAATGATTAAAGAGAGAAGTGACAAATGTTGAAGAGGAGGTGGAAAAATTGGGACCCTAATTCTTTATTGGTGGAATTCTGAACGGATCCAATCATTTTGAAGAGTAATGTGGAATTATGCCTAGAGAGTTTATTAAATTGCCTATATCCTTTGATCAAGCAATACCACTACTAGATTTATTTCTAAAGATGATTAAGAGAAAAGGAAAAGTACCTATATATTCTTAAAATATTTATAGCAGCTCTTTTTGTGGTGGCAAAAAAACTAGAAATTGTAGAGATGTCCATCAATTGGGCAATAGCTAAACAAGTTGTGATATATGATTGTGTTGAAATATTATTGTGCTGTAAGAAATGATAAGCTCAATGATCTAAGTTATTTTGATTCATAAATACCCAAATTAACTACACATAACATAGGAAGACCCAGAGAAAGTACTGAAGTTCTCATCCAGAGAACTGAATCCAGAGAAAGAATTAATAAATAGAAGTATGCATAGGATGATTTTATATATCCATACATATTTGCATCTAATGGTCACAATTTTTATAGCAGGAGAGAGTGAGGCAAAAAGGAAAAGAAATTTACATCATAACTTATTATATACTTAAAAGGAAGAGCAAGTTATACTTAATAGATTTGCAGTTTTATATGCAATCTTTTTAAATTTTACTATGTTATGAAAATGCTTGTTTTATTACATAAATTAAAAGTTAATTTTTTTAAAAAAGGAAAAAGAGAACAGAGAGGTATTAAAAAAACAGCAAATGTGGTTCTTGATTGTCAAAAGAAAAGGTCTAGGGTGGGAAGGAAAATAAAGTCAGCAAAATACAGACCAAGCTGCTTGGTTTCAATATCAATTTGGTCATTACATTGATCAAAATACTTAAGTCTTTGAAAGGCAGTCCTTTGAAAGGAATATATTCATATTCCCTGTCCACAAGGAGCTCAATGGAGGAAGACAACATATGAATAAGTATACATAGAAGATATATATGCATAAATACATGGGTAAATATATCAGATTGGGTAATATGACAAAAGAAAATAAAAAATGTTGGAAGATATATGGAAAACTAAAGTACTGTTGACTGACCCAGACATTCTGGAAAGCAGAAAGTCCTCAAAGGGCTCTAAAATTGTGCATATCCATTGATTTAGCAATACTACTATTAGATCTTTAGCTCAAAGAAATAAATAAAAGGTAGGAAGGACTTTTTCTACAAAAATATTTGTAGGAGCTCTTTTTGTGATAGCTTAGAATTGGAAATCAAAGAAATACCCATTAATTGGGGAATGGGTTGAACAAGTTGTAGCATAACATTATAGAGGATTATTATTGTTCTGTAACAAATAACGAGCAGAATGCTTTTAGAAAAAAATTGGAAAGACATGCATGAACTGATACAGAATAAAGACAACAGAACCAAAATATTGTTACATATTAATAGCAATTTTGCACATGAAGAACTATGAATGACTAATCTATTTTCAATATACAATGATCCAAGATAATCTCAAAGGACACATGATAAAAATACTATCTACCTCCAAGGAAAGAATTGACATAAACTAAATACAGATTTAAACTTAGTATTTTTCACTTTCTTTTTTTTTTCAGTTTTCTTGTACAATATTACTAATATAAATTTTACAAGATTACCCATATATAACCCATATCAGACTGCTTTCCATCGCTGGGAGTGGTGATCAGGGGATAAAGGGAAAGACAGAATTTGGAATTCAAAACTTTAAAAAAGAGTGCTAAAATAGTTTTTTAAAATAAGTAATTGGTGGAGGGGAATTATTTTTTTAAAGAAAGAAGAGGAATAAAATCAGAAAACTGTTTTACTTCTATTTCAGTAAGTCAATAAACATTTATTAAGCATCTGCTATGTGTCAAACACTGTGCTTCACATCGGCATTTCAGACAAAATTCTACAATGTTTTATTAGGGATATAGTTACTGAACCTGTAGAAAAGGAAGTCATGACCACAAAAAGCCAGACTGATTCAATGAAGCACAAGTTATTCCACTTTAATGTTATTTCCTCTTTTGATAGATTTAAAACTGGGGAAATCAGAAAAAACTATAAACAGTTTAAATTCATTTTAACAATGTTTCATCAAGCATCTCATGCTACTATTGTAGAGAAAATGGAAAGATGTGATACAGACAAGAATACAGATTTAGACCCAGTTAAAGAACTGAACTGGAATAGTCATTAATGGTTTGATTTCTACATGACAGAAAGTCTCTAGTAGAATGCCTCAGGGGGAACGCCGGATGGTACTTGGCTGTATATTTTTTCAACATTTTTTTTTAAATCTAGTTACATTATGTCAGTCTGCAAATGACACAGAATTAGAAGGGGCAGCTAACACATTGAATAACAGAGCAAGTATCTAAAAAAATCTTGGCAGTCAAAAGAATCATAAAACTGTGCATACCTTTGTTCCAACAGTGTCTCTACTAGCTCTGTATCCCAAAGAGAACATAAAAAAGGGAAAAGGACCCACATGTGCAAAAATGTTTGTAGCAGTCATTTTTGTTGCAGCAAGGAATTGAAAACTGAGTGGATTCCCATCAGTTGGAGAATGGTTGAATAAGTTATGGTATATGAATGTAATGGAATAGTATTCTATAAAAAATAAAGAGCAGGCTGATTTCTGAAAGCCTGGATTTACAGAAACTGATACTAAGTAAAATGAGTAGAACCAAGACAACATTGTACACAGCAACAGCAAGATTATGTGATGTCAGCTGTGATAGAATTGGCTGTTTTCACCAATGAGGTGATTCAGGCCAATTCCAATAGACTTGTGATGGGGAGGGCCATCCAGAAAGAGAACTGTGGATACTGAATATGGACCAAAGCAAAGTATTTTCACCTTTGTTGTTGTTGTTTGCTTGTTTGCTTTATTTTTTTTAATTTTTTCCCCTTTTTTGATCTGATTTTTCTTGTGTAGCATTAGGAATAAGGAAATATGTTTAGAAGAATCGCACACATTTAACCTATATCAGATTGTTTGCAGTACTGAGGAGGGGAAAAGGGAGGAAAGGAAAAAAGTTTGGAACACAAGGCTGTACAGAGGTGAATGTTGAAAACTATCTGCACACATTTGGAAAAGTAAAATACTATTTTAAAAAAATAATAAAATTTAACATTGAAAAAATCTTGGCAAACCAGAACATTAAGACAGTCAAGACATGATAGCTGTCTTCAAGTATTTGGTACTAGATTAACAAACATTTATTAAATGCTTAAAATGTGTGAATCATTGTGCTAAATTCTGGAATGTGTTCATATTCCTTGCTGTCAAGAAATTCACAAGAAAAACAATAAACATATATACATATATATGCATGTATATATGTATATATATGTGTATATATATGTATACATATACATATATATATAAAGATATATTTTTGTTGTTGAGTTGTTTTAGTCATATCTGATTCTTCATGAGCCCATTTGGGGTTTTCTTGACAAATACACTCCCTTTACTAGATCATTTTGCAGATGAGAAAATTGAGGCAAATGTTGGAGGTCTTTGAACAGAGAATGGACGACCACTTGTCAGTATGTTATAGTGGAAACTCATTGGGTGACCAAAGATGGGGGAGAGGAAGAAGTTGCTTGAGTTAAATGCTTACTGGGATTCTCTCTGACTTTAAAACTCTATGATGTTGTGATTTGTATTACCTATTTTGGTTGCTGAGATAAAATCATTTTGTAATCCTTAAAACACTAGGTCAGTGTGAGTAGTCATCATTGTTATCATTGTGATTTTTATAGAAGTAATCTGATTGTATTAAGGATTTTTAAAAATTTGTTTTTCTGCTGCCATGTCACACTGCTGACTCATGTTGATATTTCAGTATGTTAAAAAAAAATGCTAACTTTTTCACAAGAACTGTTGTCTAGCAACACCTCCCCCAATATGTATTTGGAAAGTTATTTTTTTAAGTATAGGACATTTATCCCTATTAATGTTTATTTTATCAGATTCTGCCTGTGGAAATCTCTTGTCATTTGCAATCTATCATTAAATATGTTCTCTATTCTTCCTATCTTTTTCCATCTTCAAATTTACTAATTATGTTATCTGTGTCTTCAAGTCACTGATAAAAGAATAAATTGGAACTAAGGAAAGATACTTGAAGAAATTCTGCTAGGGATTTCCCATTGAGTTGACATATGTTTTTAAAGACTTCTTTTTGAGAACAGGTCCATCAACAATTAATTATGTCTAGATTTTAGCCTGTCATTTGATAAGTATTCTTATACATGTGATGTGTAGGTTAGGTGAAAATTCATGGTTTCTTCATTCAACTAGCCTTGCCCTCATTTGCCAATCTATCAATCCTCTCAAATTTAAAAAAAAAAAAAAAAAGTTAGTTTGTTAAGTCATTTGGGCTTTTACTGCTCACCATTTTCTTTTGTAAAAATATGTTTTGAAATTTTGCCATGAATCAAAAAAAAAAAAACTCATCAACTTTTAGTATTCAGACTGTTGTTGTTGAGTCATTTCAATTGTTTCTGACTCTTTGTCTGAAATACTGGAGTGGTTTGCCATTTCCTTTTCCAGTTCATTTTACAGATAAGGAAACTGAGATGAACTGAGTTAAGTGATTTGCCCAGAATCTCATATGTTTCAGGCTAGGAGCTCTTTCTATTATATCACCTAACTATCCATATATTCCTTTAAAAAACAAATCAGAAAAATTATGTTCTCTAGTACAATATCACTTTTGTACTCCATAATTGTTTAGGTATTATTAGAAGTTATTCTACAATCATACCTTACCTAGGATGATAGCTGAGCCTACTGAAATTAGCATGTCAGTGATACATATAGAATGTACCTAGTAAAATTTTGTCAGATTGTAAAACATTGAGGGTTCATATTTTCTTACCAACTCCTTGCTTTATTTGGTTTCATCTTTTTGTTAACCATTTGATCCTTTTCATTCTAAAGATTATTCATTTAGTGGAGGAAATGAAAGGAATTGACTATTCCTTTGCCACTTTGTGACAAATTGACACACTTCACATCTAAATACATTTCATCTATACATGGCCATGTTCTCCCAGCACACCCTAGAGGGAAAATGGACTGGTAGGCATGGCTCATGGTTTAAAAATTCTTGCCTAGAAGCTTATGAGACTGGAACATACATGTCCAGGGCAAATCAAGTAATCTGGTGTGAGCTAGGCCTCTCAGAGTGAAGAAGGCATTTTAAGAAGGAAAAAAGCATTAATTATTTATGCATTAGTCACTCTGATAAGTACTTTACAAATATCCCATTTGATCTTTACAATAGTCCTGGGAAATTATTATTATTAGAATCACCATCATCATCATCATCATCATCATCATCATCATCATCATCATCATCATCATCATCATTTCAGTGTTGAGGAAACTTAGTCAGAGAAAACTTAGGCAAAGTAACCAGTTCTTTCATGTCTTGGATTGGAATGAGCCTTAGAATTTTTGAGATAGAGTAAAATCTTAGAATTTCATAATTTTAAGAGCCTCTATGGGTATTTTAGTCCTACCCTGTCATTTATATTAGTGGCCTACCTAAAGTAATATAGCTAGCTGAAAGAGTTAAAATCAAAATATAAATGTTTTAGTTTCTAATATGATATTCTTTTCACTACCACAGTAGCTGTCATAGAACTGCATATTCTCCTCAATATTTTGCCTATTTGAGTACCATAGAAGGTTTAGGTCACAAGTGAGAAGGTATTTTTGGAACATCCAGGATCCTGCTGTGGTTGTGGCCTGGATGAGGTATTAGAGTATTTCTGCGGTTTTGGAAAATTAAGAATCCCTATTGGGATAAAAATTGAAGAGCTCTAGACTTTGCCCTTGAGAGTGAGACAGATTTCCTGTAGCAGAATTAGCTCATTAATAAGTGTCCCTCAATTAAATAAGACATGTGTATTCAGCATCTACTATAGATATATAAACAAAAAAAATGAAATAGGTTCTAAGAGGCTTATAATCTATCAAAGGAAACATCATGTTTATTAGAATATGTTAAAATATAAAAAAATAAATTTATTAACACAATATAATGGGAAAGGGGAATAGAAAGTGAGGAATATAGTTGCCATCTGGGTGGATCAAGAAAAGCCTTATTTATTTAGATAAGGTAGAGCTTCAGTCAGACTTTGAAGGATATTTAGGTCTCTAAAGGATGGGGATAGAAAAAAGGATATTTTCCATGGTTGGAAGATAGCTTGGACAACAGGAAGTAGCAGATGGAGCATCATATCTTAGGCAAAGCAAGAAGGTCAATATGTCTGCAGTATAAATGGAGAAAAGTATCTTAAGAAATAAGCATTTTAAATCACCTACCACATGCCAACTACTGTGCTATCAAATGGAGCTATAAAAACAATAAAACAATCCTTATCCTCAAAGAATGTTTGGAGGAAGCAATAAAGACATATGTAATTATATAAATAATAAATATAAGGAGAATTTACACAAAGTTGGAGACTATAATAAATCTGGAAAGATAGATTGGAGCAAAGTTGAGAAAAGTTAGGAATGTCAATCAGAGGAGTGTAACCTAGAGGTAATCTACTGATGTCTATTTAGTAAGATGAGTGAGATAATCAGACTTAAAACTTAAGGAAAGCATAACTTTGGCAGCTGTGCAAAAAAGAGATTGGGGAAGGAATAACCTGGAAACAAAAAGACCAATTAGGAATCTATTGCTGTAGTCCAAATGAAAAGTGCTAAGAATTGTAGTGGTGGCTGTAAAGATACAAATGAGAGAAATATAGAAATTAGAATGGATAAGACTTAGCAGCAGACAGAATATGTGGACTGAGAGAGAGCAAAGTTGTGAACCTGGATGACATTAAGGGCACTATTCCTTAATAGAAATAAAGAAATTTGGAAATGAGTTTGGGGACAGAGATGATGCATTCTATTTCAGTCACATTGAGTTTGAGATAATATAGGACATGTAGGTTGAAATGGACAATTAACTGTCAGTGATGTGGGGACTGGAGGTCAGGAAAGAGGTATACCAGATTTTGGAGTTGTATAGATATATAAATTTGGGTCATTGATAAGGTCAAGAGGCAAAAGAAGAGGATATATAGTAGAGTCATGGGATATATCTAAGTTTACAAATATAAGCTTAGATGCTAGAACAAAATTCATATGCTATCCAGGTTATTTATTGATCGCCTCCCTATTGAATGAATGAACCCATCCTGGGGCTAACTATTGCTAAAAGGAAGTCAGATGTGACAGTCATAAATGATGTGGCAGCAGATATATGCTACCACTCACTGAAGCAGAGCAAGAGAGATTGAGGTCACTTCCCAAAGGCTCTGCTGGAGCAGTAACTACACACTAGGCACAGGAAAGCAACAAGGAATAAAAAACATTATCAAGCCAAATACAGGGCTGTAACCAGATGGGATGATATGATCTGAGAGTAATAAACCAAGGGAACAGCTCCCAGACTAGACCAATAATCAGAGGAAACAGTAGGCGAACAGAAGAAAAGGGGAGGGGGGGTCATGCTATTTGTTATCAGAGGTCAGGGAAAGCTGTATAGGATTCCACATAGAAAAACTGAAAGAAGGCACCAAAACCAGGAGACTGAGAAAATCTTGACCCTAAAGTGAAAGTCAGCTCTATCTTGACAAGTGTTTCTTGTTAGGGGGCAGTAATTCAGACTTTCCAACTAAAAGCAGGAAAGTGATATCCTAACTGAAATCTGACTTTTAAGATGCTCTAATAAAAGTAATTAATGGATCCTCTGATCCCAATTTACCATCCAACATGGAGTTTAGTACCTCTAATATGCCCTTGGAAGCAGTCCTGTGCTTATTTTTCTCAGAAGGTAAAACTTGCCAAGTTTAAATGTGCTAGCTGAAAAAGAGAACTCCTAAAATGACAAATGTTGGAAAAACTGAGGGAAAATAGGCACATGAACACTTTTTGGTGGAGCTGTGAATTGGTTTGTCATTTTGGAAAATAACTGAATACATTACTCCCAAAGTTAAAAAAAAAATGTGCATATCTTCCTTTGATCCAGAAATACCACTAGTAGGCCTGTGCCCTGAAGAAAAAAATTGGATAAAATATTTATCATTTAATGATGACAAAAAAAACCTAATTATTAAAGAGATATCCCTTAATTTAGGGATGGATGTATAAAATATGGTAGGCATAGGAATGTAAGGGAACTCCCTATTAAATTAGAAGAAAATGATTTAAGAGTTGATTTTAGAGAAACCTGGGAAAACTTGTATGAACTTGTATGATGTAAATAAAGTGATCAGAACCAAGAAAACAATTAATGTAATAACAGTTTTATAAAAACAACCAACTTTAAATGAATTAAGAACTCTGATTAGCAAAATGAGCAACTCTGATCCCAGAATATATATGAGGAAACATGGTCTTCATTATGTTTTATATATATATATACATGTATATACATATATACATATATATGTATATATGTATGTATGTATATGTATATATATATATGTTATATATGTACAATACATATAATATCAATTATACTAAATTAGTTTTTAGCTGGAAAATTTATATGAACTGATGATAAAGTAAATGAGTACAGAATCAGGAGTACAGTGTACACAGTAATAGCAACATTGTGCAATGATTAGCTTTAAATGACATGACTTTTCTCAACAATACATTGATCTAAAATAATTCCAAATGATTCATGATGGAAAATGATATCCATTTCTAAAAAAGAATTGAGTATTTGAATGAAGATCAAAGCATGTCATTTTTCACTTTATTTTGTGTGTATGTGTATGGTTTGTTTTTTTTTTTTTTTTTTTTTTTGGTCTGTTTCTTGACCATCCCAATTATGGAAAAAGAAATTATAAATGCTCAAATAACACCTTGACTGCTATTCTACATGTCATTAAGATAGATAACCTTCTTAAATATAAATTAGCTCTATGATACAATTCACACTGCCACCAAGCAAACTGTATTATTTGTGAACTACCCAAGTATCATAAGATTCTCTATTCCTGTGCCCTCCTGACTTCTGTAGCAACCATAGATGAAAGACTACCTCATAGAATTATAGATCACAGTAATTAAAATGACTGGCATTTATGTAGTACTTTAAGGTTTGCAAGCAAAGTACTTTAATAGGTTATTATCACAAAAATACATTGAAGTAGGTGTTATCCCCATTTTATAGATGAGGAAACGTAAGATTGAGAAAGGTTACAAGACCTACTTGAGGTCACAAAGCTAATAAGTTTTTAAGGTTTCAACTCAGGTCTTTCTAACTCCAAGGCCAGTTTTCTATCTACTAAAGCATATAGCCGCCTCTAAATAAATCTCAAAATTTTTCTCAACTGGATAAAAAAGAGATCAAAAATAGTTGAGATGATGAATAGATTGCTAATTAATGGAAGCAGACATTTTGGTGAGTGTGAGTCCATTCATGTGGCTATCTCTATAATGTGGTTCTGACACTTTTGTGTCTAAATTAACTATAAGACTTCTCTGGGAGTATTAGGTGGCACCACAGTGCATGGAGTTCAGAGTCAGGAAGCCTTCTCTTCCTGAGTTTAAATCTGATTTCAGACAATTACCTAGATGTGTGAACCTGGATAAGTCACTTAACCTTGTTTGCCTCATAGTTTCCTCATCTGTAAAATAACAACATACTTTTCAGGGTTGTTTTGAGAATAAAATGAAATAGTAATTGTAAAAGTCACTGTTGCTGACATATAGCAAGTATTATATAAAAGTTATTTTTATTACTGTAATTGTTATTATGTATTTAAACAACATATTCTTAACAATGAAAAGCTATTTTTTTTTTGCATCATCTGGACTGATTGACTCCAAGCCTCTTAGCAAATAGTACCTGTGTTGTTCTAAGAACTGTGGAAGTTTTTCCTATAGGACTTAACAATTCTGCAGATTTGTTATAAAAGATGCTTATGTATTTTATGTTCATTTAAAACTATAGGGGGAATGTTATTATCTAATTCACAACTATTATTTATGGATCCTATATTACCTCATTAATGCTGAGATTGATGTACCATTAACAACCTGTTATTGATTCTTTACAATGACCCTTCAAAAATTCCAAAGAATAAAAAGGTATGTGATCAGAACCATATAGGAAATGGTTCAAGTTAGTAAAAAGATCATTCTGTGGTTGGGTTGTTTTTAAACAACTAGTTCATTTCTGAAGGTGAATTGTTATTGTTGCTATTTGAATTTAGATTTAAATCCTCCTTCAATATCTCATCTTGGCAGAAGAATAACTTGACTCTCAGACTGTCTCAGAGGAGATCAAGCTCTGGAAGGTCTAGTCATGCTTAAAAAAAAAAACAAACCCAAAAACTCTGTCTTTTGGCCCAGAGTCTGTTGTCCAAGGACTAGCCCACCTGAGCTCAGAATGCTTCATTCTTAGATGGGTTCCAGGCTGATAATATTTGTAGTCCCAGTAATTTTCCAATGCCATCTACTAAATTGTAGTGGGAGTTAAGTAGGGGGTGAAATGTGCTTCGGTGAACAAATGACTCACATAGAGAAAAATCACAGATCTTTGATATCAATTAAAATAATGGGTTCCAGAACTAAACACAGTATCCCAGACAAGTAAGGCCTAAAAGGTAATAGCCCAGAGGAAAGATTCCATTTTTAATTACTTTTTTAGCAGCTCAGGATCACATTTGCCTTGCTGGTTATAGCAACACATGGCTGACTCTTATTGAATTTGCAGTTCATTAAAATCCTCAAAACTCTCTCAGACAATCTGCTGTCTAACCATACTTCCCCTTATACTTGGGAAATTTATTTCCATGAGACCAAGTGTAGAACTCTAGATTTATCTCCAGAATATTATCTAACTAGATTTATCCCAAAGTGCTAATGGCCTATTAGGATATGTTTGGATCCTAATTCTGTCATTCAATTTGTTAATTATCCCTCCAAAATTAGCTTCTCTGCTTAAGTACAGCTAACTAATGAATCAGCATTCCCCACTTCCCTGACCTGCTTTTCTTAATATCTGCCAAAGGGCTTTTTCTTTTCTCTTCCTGCTTTCCCCAAATAATTTTTCTTTTCTTTTCTTTTTTCTTTTTTTTTTTTTTTTTTTTTTTGGCATTTTGCAGTTGCAGACATACTTCTTTTGTATGGCCTCTTCAGCCAGGGCTATGGAATTGTTTTCCCTTTTATTCATCCCACTTCCCAATATCTCTCACACCTGAGTAAAACAGAATAAAGAGAACATTTTTTTTTTTTTTGGGTGGGGAAGGAACTACTCACAGGGGGTGGAAGATGGGAGTCCTCAAGTTGGTCTTTGAAGAAAAATGGAAATCTTACAAGACAGAATACAAAGCCCCAGAAGATTGAGATATAATGTTGCATGTGGTGGGAGAACAGCAGCACAGCTTGAACATAGGGCATATAAAAAGGGTTGTATGTCGGACAGTCAGCTTTGAAGTGAAGTGCAAGCCAGATTGCAAAGGCCAAATGAATGGGACGTCTGAATTTAGGGCAGCTGATATTTGCTCTCCATCCTGTTCACAGAGGCTTGTTCTCTGCATGAAGCTCTTGGCCCATCTGTGTTAACTATAACCAGAGGGAGGCAAGAGCCTGCCTTTGACTCATGCAGACACAGATACTGGGACTAATTTACCAAAGATTCTGGCAAAATGATAATAGGCAATAGTCACAAGGGCATAAAAATATCAGATGTAACTGAATGACAAAGAATAACATAAAAATACTGGACAAGGGAATAGCTAACAAGAAGTACTTGTAAGTCATAGAACAAAGAGATCTCAGAGGAAAGAAATGATGTTTCATTTAAAAATGGCCAGCAAAGGGAGTACCAGTAAGCAGGAGACTCAGGTCACCTTCATGAATTCTAAGCTAAGTTCTAGTCCGAGAATTATCTTTGCAGTTACTTCCTTTGGATGTGGTCAATCAGAGCATAGTGGATTTAGAGGCTGTCTAGTTCAGGAGTTCTTAATATTATATGTATGCTATATTGTATATTTATAGCATATGTTAGTGAGAAAGAGAGAAAAAGACACAGAGAAACTGGGGGGAAGGGAGATTATTTCAATATAATTGGGGTAGTGAGCAGACAGGATACCAGGCTGGAATTAAGAAGAACTGAATTCAAATCCAACTTCAGACGCTTACCAGCTGTGTGATCTGGGGCAAATCTAATTGCCTCAGTTTACTCATCTGTAAAAATGGGGATAATGACCACATTTACCTTTTGGTGTAATTGTGAGGAATAAATAAGATAATAATCAAAGTTCTTGGCAGAATGGCTGGCACATAGTAATCGCCATATAAATGTTAGCTAGTATATTCTTTTATAATATTGTGTCTTTTATTTTATGCATTTAAATTTTTTATTCTGAAGAGAGATTCGTAGACTTTATTGGACTGCCTAGGGGATTTGTTACACAAACAAGGCTGAGAAAACTCTATCTCGTTCAGATTCCTCATTTTACAATTAGGAAAATAAGATCACACAGGGCCTAAGTGACAGAGGTATTATGTGAACCCCTATCTCCCAGGACTGCAAAGTCAGAATCCTTTCCACTGCTCCACTTTGTCTCCAGAGTCTCCAAGTGAGAGCAAGAAGGAAATAAATCTGCTTGGAAAATGAGAGCAAGGTGGTTAGAAAGATGAAAGCTTCATACTACTCTGGTAAACACTGTGGGTATGGCTGGAAAGTCAAGGGAGAGAAACATTAGAGAAACAAACACAGCTGGTAGAAAAAGGAGGATTTGGAATAGAAGGAAAGTATCATTTAATCATCTTATTAAAAATCCACTGCAGTTTGACATATTTTGATTATCATCTTGATTTTTAGCATCATGCTGTTGGTATATAATTTAAAGGTGCTTTATAAACCTTGAAAGAATTATAAATGCTAGTCAGTAATGCTAGTAGTAGTGGTGGTGGTAGTAATAGTAGTAGTAGTAATAATAATAATAATTAAGTAGTGGGCAGATTGTAGCAGAATCCTGGCTTTCTCCAGACTAGTATATTATTTGGATCTGAAGATATGGTGGGTGCTTGGCACAAAATAGAACAATCCATTTTTATTAACCCAACCACCACACCAAAAATAGTAGTAAACCTTCAATAAAGAGGGAAAGTGTAGAATAATAACAATAACAGCTGGCTTTATTTATTAAAATGCTTTAAAGTTGGCAAAATTATTTGAACCTTACAACAACCTTATGAAATAAATAGTACTGTTAATGCAGATATTTACAGATAAGAATACAGGTTGAGAGCTATGACGTGATTTGCCAGGGCCATAAATATATAAGATTATAGAATTTCCTGAATTAAAGTCTATTGAGCTTCATCTAAGCATCATGATGCCTCTATTGGTGAATAGAGCCAGTGAGCTTAGCTGTTTATTGGCTACTTAATATATGAATGGGCAAAGAAATATGTTTTCAAATTGATTGTATCATCTTACTGCAGCTTCACTTAAAAAATCATTCCAGTTTCATGGACTTAACTAAGGACAACAGAATCCTTTCCTAAACAATTATAGCTCTTTTCCTGAGGAAGCAGTGTTAATGTTATAATAAATCCCCTTTCTTCCTGTTTCCTTTTTTATATGTATTTACTTAAAATAAATACAAAATAAAAAATCAGAAAAAACATTGTCTTGGAAACAGCATAACATAAAAGAAGATTCAAAATATGTAACAAATTTCCATTTTGTTCCATTTTCCATCATATATGATGATAGGAGGCATATTCAGAAATGTTCATCTTTTTTAACTTCCTTGTAGTTTTTCTTTTATTCTCTGTTGTACACTTTTTACTTTACTTTCCTCCTTTCTTTCCTTCCCCTACCTCTGCCACTTTCAACAAGCAGGCTATAGTTAATCACAAATATATTTATACATATACACATACATATACATAGGCATATACTCATACATACATCTAAAACAATTTTAATATAGCTGACATATAACATAGATTTCTCTCTTTTGATTGAATCTTTTTAAACTTTGACTTTGAGTTCAATGATTTCTACTGACTTTTTTTTCTAATAAATTCTACTTCTGATCATTTTTATTGTATTTGTATAGATCTTTTGTTCCCTATCCTTGCTAAATTGTCTACTTTACTTCTACTTGCTAGCTCCCCCACCCCAAAGATGTCTCACTTATACTCTCCTCCAACTCTTTGCTTCCCCTTTTATCCTATTCCTATTAATCTACACATCTTACCTAATTCCTATTAATTTATACACTCTTTTATACCCCTTTTTATTCTATTGCTTCTCCCTATTATTTCTTTACAAATTTTGGAGGGTTTTATACCCTTCTGGATATATATGCATTATTCCTCCTTTAACTCATTACCTTTATGAGTAGGATTTCAGAACTATCAGCCCTCCTCCCCCATCTATGTATCAGTTCTTACTCTCATAACTCATTCCTCATTTGTACAACATAATGACTGTTTTTACCTTTTAGAAACCCATTAACAGCTCTATTCCAATTTTTCTTTTAACTATCCAATTACTAATGACAATGTTAAACGTACATTTCCACATATAAAAAATACTTTGTCCTTATTGTATCCCTTGAAATTAGTCTTTGGTGCTTATTCTTCTATATCAAATTTTTTATTAAGTTTCAGTTTGCTACAAAATCCCCCAAATCTGGCAGTTCAATAAATGTCCAAATCTTTTCATTCAATATTATATTTGATTTTTTTGGATTTTCAAAATATAGTATTCTAAGACCCATAGTTTTTTTTTTTTTTTTAATTGAAGTTACTTATTGGTCTTACGTGATTCAGATTATGATCCCAGAGTACTTGAATTATTGTTCTTCTTCTTTGTAAAATTTTCTTTTTGATCTGGCTGTTTCAAAATTTAGTAATAATGTTTCTGTAGATTTCCTTATAAGATCTCTTTCAATTGGTGATCAGTGATTTTTTTTTTCTATTTCTACTTTCCTCTCTTGTTCTAATACTTCAGGACAATATTCTTTAATTATTCTTGTATTATTATATCAAGATTCTTATTGTATTAGATAGTCCAATTATTCTTATGTTTTCTCTTCTTGATCTGGTTTTTAGATCTGTTGTTTTTCTTATGAGATGTTTCATATTCTCTTCTATTTTTAAATTTTCTATATTTTGTTTTATTATTTCTTGGTCTCTTATAATTTCACTGGCTTTCCCTTGCTCAATTCTAATTTTCTTCTTTAAGACTCTGGATCTCCTTTTCTAGTTGCTACTTGGTTATCTTTTTTTTTTTTAATAATCTTGTTTTTCTTAGGTTGTTCTTATTTTTTTTTAGTTTTTCCTCAGTATCTTTCATTTGGTTTTTTAAGTATTTTTTAAGATCTTCTATGAATTTTTTTTTTTGTGCAGGTAAGCATTTAACATTATTCTTTGGGGTAGGAGAAGCTTTTTTACTTCAATATTCTCCTTTGAAGATGAATCCTGGTCTTCCTTATTTCCATTAAAAAACTTTCTCTGGTTGGGTTTTTATTTTTTTCTTGCTCCTTTGTTTTTCTTCTTTTTTTAAAAAAAAATAAGAGCTTGTTAATGTGGTAACTTTTTATTTTGTGATGGTTCAGGGCACAGTGCTCTGGTCTCAGGACCTCCTTCACCTCTCTCCTCTGGCATGGAACCCCAAACCCATTCCTGTAAGTGCCCTCATCAGCTTATCTGCTTCACTGCTTCCTCCTTCACCCAAGGTGTGATGGTTTCCACTCAAATAGGGCAGAGTGAGTAGCACAGCTGGGCCTGATGTTCTTTACAGCAGAGGTTTCCTAAATCTTTCTTGACTCAGATACTAACTCCCCTGGGAAGGGAGAGGTCCTGTGGCTGAGGTTCAGGCTACTTCCCAATCTAGGTAGCCACAGGGCTCCCAACTTGTGTCACTGGACACAAGAGGCCAAATCTAGTCTCTTTCTTTGGATATTCTTTCTTTGTCCCAGGAGGACTTCTGTTCTGCCCCAACTCCTATTTGTTTTTAATTGTTCTATGTTTCCAATAGGGCACAATTTTGTCTTCTTTGTGGGGGAAATCAGGAGAGATTTAAATTTTCTTATCTACTCTGCCATATTTCCAGCATCCTCTTTCTGTTTCCTTTTTGATTCAAACTATAAACCCAGGATATTTATCAGAACAGATAACTGGTATTGCTAAAGCATCATTTTTTTTTAAAGGTGAACTATCACCAAGAAATTATGCTGATATGACAGTCATGATACAATTTTTTTATTTTGCTTTTGCCTGGAATTGTGTTTAAAGGTAAGCTTTAAAGTATAGAATTGTAGCCCGGTGATGAAATTTGAAGAAGCATCATCTTTTGTGGTGAAGAATTATGGAGGTTTTAGAATAAGTCTTAAAATCCTAGCAACAGAATACTTGTGAGGCTGAAGAGTGGGTGACAGTTGACAAAAACTGGTGTTTTCTATTTTAGTGAGACAGAAATCATACATTTTGGGTTTTGTATTATCATGCTAAGTATAGCAATTGGCTCATATTAGACAGACCAATTGATTTATATACAATTGACAAATCATAGGATTTAGAAACCAAAAGGATTTTAGAGATCATCTAGGACAAATCCATCAATTTACAGAAGTTTAAAAGAAATGAGTTGACTTACCAATGATCACATAGATAGCAGAGAGAATACTGATAGCAACAGAGAAGAAAATAACTTTCTGAAGGATGAAAGAATTAGTTGGGTGAAGCTGCTTTTTGTTCTTGTTGTTTAGTCATTTCCAACTCTTCTTGATCCATTTTGGGTTTTCTTGGAAAAGTAACTGGAGTGATTTTCCATTTCCTTCTCCAGGTCATTTTACAGATGAAGAAACTGAGGCAAACAAGGTTAAATGACTCGCCAGGGTCACTCAACTAATAAGTATCTGAGGCTGGATTTGAATTCAGGGAGGTGAATCTTCCCGACTCCAGGTTCTATCCAGTCCCCCCTCTCCCTCCACCCTCTCCACCCACCAGCTATCTCATAAGATTATTAATTTTACTTCATGATAATGCTATACTTTTTAGGAATTTCTAAAACTTTCTATATTTTTCATTTCATCATTATGAAAATGTTAAGTGACCAAAGGCAAGTAGACATTAAGGATATTTTTCAAGAAAGTGAGTTTTAAGATATTTTCTGTGATTGGTATCTATTGATTTATACCATCTTTTATAGACATATCCATAGAACAATGCTGTAAATATATTTCAAAATAATGACTTTGAATCATTCAGAAAAGATTCAGGGGGGCGGAGCCAAGATGGCAGAGAAGAAACACACAACTCAGTGAACGTCCTCACTCCCTCACAACCAATTAGATAAATTAAGTCTCAAAATTAGCTCAGGACTGATAGATACCACAAGGACTGGAAGCACGACTTACCAGCTGAAGAGAATCTGGAGTTTCAACGGGAAAGGTCAGTTCTCAGGGGAGGAGTGGGAAGGACCAGCACAGACGGTGGGGTGGGGGCACACTGCGCCCATTGCGCTGGGAAGGGCTCTGGGATCAGAGAAGCCACTGAGGTAGAGGAATCTGGCACAGGCTGTTAGCTCTTCTCTGCTAATTATTTAGCAGTTCAGAGGAGAAAGCCAAAATATTTTAAAACTCAAATTAGATTTTCCCCAACCCGGGGGGGTGACTCAGCAGAGAATCGGCACCAGGGGGTGTGGCCTCAGCTACCACCTGAGAATAGTTAAGAGACTGACAAGTGGGTGGATACGGCCCAAGGCAACACACACTGCCTAGCTTAGCTGGAGGGAGTGGAACTCAGCTCCAGGAAGTCCCAGAGAAGCGGAACCTTTGAACTAGGGACCGCGGTTTCTGGCAGACACTTCCAGTTTGAGCGCAGGGGCTTCTCACGTCACCTGCTGCAGACATCCACTCCCCACCGGGACACATAGGCTGGGCTTCGTGCTGTCTTCACTATTCTACGCCCTCGAAGCACAGTAGTGCTAATCACCTCTGAGGCACCTCCAGGGAGGGGGTGGGGAACTCTCTCCCAGAGCTCTATCTTAGCTCCGGCGCAGGGGCCGCTGCATCCATCCAGTCTGGGAGGAAGCTGGTAAAGAAGTAAATAATTTCCTACCCCAGAGACAGACCCCAAAAGAATTTTTTAAGTATGAGCAAAAAAGCTAGAAAAACCATAGATTCCTTCTATACAGAGAAAGAGCGGGTATCCAACCCCGAGGAAGTTGACAGCAGAGAATCAACAGACAACAACCTAAAGGGGAACGATTCCTGCCCCCCATCACATAACTCTCTCCTAGAAGAAGCTCTTAAAAAATTGAGGGAGATCGAAGAAAAATGGGGAAAAGAAAGGGAAGTTATGATAGAGAATAACAACGTCCTGAAATTGGAGTTGGAAAAAATAAAGAATTCACAGGAGATGCAGGGAAACAAAATTAGTGAATTAGAAAAGGTTAAAAAAACACAGGAAAGTAGGATTTCTGAATTGGAAAAGATAAAAAAGTCTCAAGAAAATAGAATTTCTGAATTGGAAAAAGAAAATAATTCTCAAAAGAAAAAAATTAGGGAAATGGAAAAAAACTCAATAGAGCAAAATAATTCATTTAAAAACGAAATTGGGCATTTACAAAAAGAACTAAAAACTGTGAAAGAAGAAAATAACTCCTTAAAAGTCAGGATGGAACAAATAGAAATGAATGATTCACAGAGAACCCAAGAATCAGTCAAACAAAACAAAAAAAATGAGAAGCTGGAGAACAACGTCAAATACTTACTGGGAAAATCTATAGACCTGGAAAATAGATCTAGGAGAGATAATCTGCGGATTATTGGACTTCCAGAAAACTATGACCAAAAAAAGAGCCTAGATTCTATTTTACAGGAAATTATCAAAGAGAACTGTCCAGAGATAATAGAAACAGAAGGGAAAGTAGATGTGGAAAGAATTCATCGAACTCCTTCTGAAATAGACCCTAAAAAAAGAACACCACGGAATATTGTGGCTAAGCTGCAGAATTACCACACAAAGGAGAAAATCCTGCAAGCAGCTAGAAAAAAACAATTTAAATACCAAGGTGCCACAATAAGGGTCACACAAGATCTGGCTGCCTCCACATTAAAAGATAGAAGGGCCTGGAACCTGATATTCCGTAAGGCAAAAGATCAAGGACTGCAACCACGAATGAACTACCCAGCTAAGTTTAGCATCTTTTTCCATGGAAGAAGATGGTCATTCAATGAAACAGAGGAATTCTATATGTTTCTAAGAAAAAAACCAGACTTAAACAAAAAATTTGATCTACATCCACAAGACTGAAGAGAAACAGAAAAAGGTACACAGAACCCTTGAGAACTGTAACTCTGTTGTGGGTATATAAAAAATACTCAAGGATAATTTGATTTTACTGATATAAAAGAAAAAAAGGGGGGTGTGGTAAAGGGAAGGAGGTCGGTTCAGAAAAAGGGGAAGGAGTGATAAAAAGAGGGAAACTACATCCCAGGAAGAGACATAGAAAATACACCATATCTGAGGGAACTTAGTGAGGGGGAGAATCATTGTGTGAATCTTACTCTCATCAGAAGAGGCTCAAAGAGTAAATAATTAACATATTTGTTTTTCAGAGAATTTTCTCTCACCTCATTAAAAGGGGGGAGAGGAAAAGGGGAAAGGAAAAGGAGAATAAGTGAAGGGACTTGGAGGGAGGGGGGAGGGATCCTAAAAAAAAAAAAAAAAAAAAGAGGGAGGGTTGCGCGTCACAAGGGGGGGTCTGTAAATTAAATATCGGGGAGGGGGATCAGGGGGGTCAAGGGAAAAAAGTATAATCTGGGGATAATACGATGGCAGGAAACACAGAATTAGTAATTTTAACTGTAAATGTAAATGGGATGAACGATCCCATCAAACGGAGACGGATAGCAGATTGGATCAAAAAGCAGAACCCTACAATATGTTGCCTACAGGAAACACACTTAAAGCAGGGAGATACATACAGAGTAAAGGTAAAAGGTTGGAACAGAGCCTATTATGCTTCAGGTAAAGCCAAAAAAGCAGGGGTAGCTATCCTTATCTCAGATCAAGCAAAAGCAGAAGTAGATCTCGTTAAAAAAGATAAGGAAGGAAACTATATCCTGCTGAAAGGTAGCATAAATAATGAAGCCATATCAATACTAAACATATATGCACCAAGTGGTATAGCATCTAACTTTCTAAAGGAAAAGTTAAGAGAACTGCAAGAAGAAATAGACAGTAAAACTATAATAGTGGGAGATCTCAACCTTGCACTCTCAGATTTAGACAAATCAAACCACAAAACAAACAAGAAAGAAATTAAAAAAGTAAATAGAACATTAGAAAAACTAGGTATGATAGACCTTTGGAGAAAACTGAATGGCAATAGGAAGGAATATACTTTCTTCTCAGCAGTTCATGGATCCTATACAAAAATTGACCATATATTAGGACATAAAGATCTCAAAATTAAATGTAGGAAGGCAGAAATAATAAATGCCTTCTTCTCAGATCACAATGCCATAAAAGCTACATTCAGTAAAAAGTTAGGGGTAAATAGACCAAAAAGTAATTGGAAACTGAATAATCTCATCTTAAAGAATGACTGGGTGAAAGAGCAAATTATAGAAACAATTAACAATTTCACCCAAGATAATGATAATGATGAGACATCATATCAAAATCTTTGGGATGCAGCTAAAGCAGTAATAAGGGGAAATTTTATATCTTTAGAGGCTTATTTGAAGAAAATTGAGAAAGAGAAGATTAACGAATTGGGCTTACAACTTAAAAGGCTAGAAAAAGACCAAATTATAAACCCCCAACCAAAAATTAAACTCGAAATACAAAAATTAAAAGGAGAAATCAATAAAATTGAAAGTAAAAAAACTATTGAATTAATAAATAAAACCAAGAGTTGGTTTTATGAAAAAGCCAATAAAATAGATAAACCTTTGGTAAATTTGATCAAAAAAAAGAAAGAGGAAAATCAAATTGATAGTCTTACAAATGAAAAGGGGGATCTTTCCACCAATGAAGAGGAAATTAGAGAAATAATAAGGAGTTACTTTGCCCAACTTTATGCCAATAAATTTGATAACTTAAGTGAAATGGATGACTTTCTCCAAAAATATAGGCTCCCTAGATTAACAGAGGAGGAGATAAATTGCTTAAATAGTCCCATTTCAGAAAAAGAAATAGAACAAGCTATTAATCAACTCCCCAGGAAAAAATCCCCAGGGCCAGATGGATTCACATGTGAATTCTACCAAACATTTAAAGAACAATTAGCCCCAATGTTATATAAATTATTTGAAAAAATAGGGGATGAAGGAGTCCTACCAAACTCCTTTTATGACACAGACATGGTACTGATACCTAAACCTGGTAGATCGAAAACTGAGAAAGAAAATTATAGACCAATCTCCTTAATGAATATTGATGCTAAAATCTTAAATAAGATATTAGCAAAAAGACTTCAGAAAATCATCTCCAAGATAATACACTATGATCAAGTAGGATTTATTCCAGGAATGCAGGGCTGGTTTAATATTAGGAAAACTATTAATATAATTGACCATATTAATAATCAAATTAATAAGAACCATATGATCATCTCAATAGATGCAGAAAAAGCATTTGACAAAATCCAACATCCATTCCTACTAAAAACTCTTGAGAGTATAGGAATAAATGGATTATTCCTTAGAATAATCAGGAGTATATATTTAAGACCGTCAGTAAGCATAATATGCAATAGAAATAAACTGCAACCTTTCCCAGTAAGATCAGGAGTGAAACAAGGTTGCCCACTATCACCATTACTATTCAATATAGTACTAGAAACGCTAGCCTCGGCAATAAGAGCCGAGAAAGAGATTCAAGGAATTAGAGTAGGAAATGAGGAAATTAAACTATCACTTTTTGCAGATGGCATGATGGTATACTTAGAGAACCCCAAAGACTCTGCTAAAAAGCTACTAGAAATAATTCAAAATTTCAGCAAAGTGGCAGGATACAAAATAAATCCACATAAATCCTCGGCATTTTTATATATCACTAACAAAATGCAACAGCAAGAGATACAAAGAGAAATTCCATTCCAAACAAATGTTGATAGTATAAAATATTTGGGAATCCATCTACCAAAGAAAAGTCAGGAATTATATGAGAAAAATTACAAAACACTTGCCACAAAAATAAAATCAGATTTAAATAATTGGAAAGACATTCAGTGCTCTTGGATAGGCCGAGCGAATATAATAAAGATGACAATACTCCCCAAACTAATCTACTTATTTAGTGCTATACCAATCAGACTCCCAAGAAACTATTTTAATGACCTAGAAAAAATAACAACAAAATTCATATGGAAGAATAAAAGGTCAAGAATTGCAAGGGAACTAATGAAAAAAAACTCAGAGGAAGGTGGTCTAAGTGTACCTGATCTAAAGCTATATTATATAGCAGCAGTCACCAAAACCATTTGGTATTGGCTACGAAATAGACCGGTAGATCAGTGGAACAGATTAGATACAAAGGACAAAAAAGGGTACATCTATAGCAATCTAATCTTTGACAAACCCAAAGATTCCAACATTAGGGATAAAAATTCATTATTCGGAAAAAACTGTTGGGAAAACTGGAAATTAGTATGGCAGAAATTAGATATGGATCCACACTTAACACCATATACCAAGATAAGATCAAAATGGGTCCATGATTTAGGCATAAAGAGGGAGATAATAAATAGATTAGAGGAACAGAGGATAATCTACCTCTCAGACTTGTGGAGGAGGAAGGAATTTATGACCAGAGGAGAACTAGAGATCATTATTGATCACAAAATAGAAGATTTTGATTACATCAAACTAAAAAGTTTCTGTACAAATAATACTAATGCAAACAAGATTAGAAGGGAAGTAACAAATTGGGAAAATATTTTTAAAAACAAAGGTTCGGACAAAGGTCTCATTTCCAAAATATATAGAGAACTGACCATAATTTATAAGAAACCGAACCATTCTCCAATTGATAAATGGTCAAAGGATATGAACAGACAATTCTCAGAGGAAGAAATTGAAACTATATCCACTCACATGAAAGAGTGTTCCAAATCACTACTGATCAGAGAAATGCAAATTAAGACCACTCTGAGATACCACTACACACCTGTCAGATTGGCTAAGATGACAGGAACAAATAATGACAAATGTTGGAGGGGATGTGGGGAAATTGGGACACTAATACATTGCTGGTGGAGTTGCGAAAGAATCCAGCCATTCTGGAGAGCAATCTGGAATTATGCCCAAAAAGTTATCAAACTGTGCATACCCTTTGACCCAGCAGCGCTACTACTGGGATTATATCCCAAAGAAATACTAAAGAGCGGAAAGAGACATATATGTGCCAAAATGTTTGTGGCAGCTCTTTTTGTTGTAGCTAGAAACTGGAAGATGAATGGATGTCCATCAGTTGGAGAATGGTTGGGTAAATTGTGGTATATGAAGGTTATGGAATATTATTGCTCGGTAAGAAATGACCAGCAGGAGGAATATAGAGAGGCCTGGAGAGACTTAAATCAACTGATGCTGAGTGAAATGAGCAGAACCAGAAGATCACTGTACACTTCAACAACAATACTGTATGAGGATGTATTCTGATGGAAGTGGAAATCTTCAACATAAAGAAGATACAACTCACTTCCAGTTGATCAATGATGGACAGAGGTAGCTACACCCAGAGAAGAAACACTGGGAGGGGAATGAAAATTGTTAGCACTAATATCTGTCTGCCCAGGTTGCATGTACCTTCGGATTCTAATGTTTATTGTGCAACAAGAAAATGATATTCGCACACATGTATTGTACTTAGACTATATTGTAACACATGTAAAATGTATGGTATTGCCTGTCGTCGGGGGAAGGGAATAGAGGGAGAGGGGGTAATTTGGAAAAATGAATACAAGAGATAATATTATAAAATATATATATATATAATAAAAAAAAAAAAAAGAAAAGATTCAGCTATGGTATACTGTATTGAAGTATGAAAGTGTGTTTTAAAAAGAAAAATGGTTTAAAAAATTTTTAAAGCAAGCAGAATGATAGTGGAGATTATACTAGGTGTAAAGTTGGAGGACTTGGGTATTGATCTCACTTCTGAAGAATATTGTCAGATGTCCACAAGCAATCCCTTAGGCTTTCTTGGTCTTATGTCCTTCATCTATAGATATTTGGGGTTGCATTAGATAGCCTCTGAGGTCCCCTCCAGTCCTTGTTCTATGATCTTATTCAAACTACTGGGAGGACCTTGGAAAAGTCATTTCTTCCAGCCTTGGGTTCCTTTTCAGTAAAATAATGATGTTGGACTCAATGTCTTCTGGTATTTCTTTCATTTGGAGAGTTCTGAAAAGTTCCATTAACTTGAATATCTCCTTTCTCAATGTTTTTTTTTTCAATAATTAATACTCTTTAGCAAAGTTATTCCACTCTCTAATTGCTCGATATAATCAAGTCTCTAGGTATCAATTCTATATAAGGATAAGGTCTAGCTATAGAGGAAGAAGAAGAAAGGTCACTCATATTTCTATTCCTTCCTGAGATTGAAGTTGTTGAGCCTGGTTCTGACATTCTAGTCAATAATCAATGTATATGCAGATTTGCTGTTTTTTTTTTGTTTGTTTGTTTTTTGTTTTTTTCATTTCCACACAATCCCAATGGCTTTCTTGGTCAACATTTCTATTATTATTATTATTATTGTCATCTCCTATCACAAGCTTAATTAAAGCTCAAAGTATGATTAAAGTCTTCACAAAAACCGAGAATGTAAAACCTTCCTGAAATGCTCTCCCTCCTCAACTCTTTTACTCATTTCCCTGGCTCACTTTAAGTCTCAAATAAAACTCCTGTTTTGCAGTGAGCATATTTCAACCCTTCTTAATTGTAGTGCCCTTCTTGTTAATTGCTTTCTGTTTATCCCATTTAAAACTTGCTTTGCATATATTTATTTATAAGTTCCTTTAAGGCAGAAAGCATCTTTGCCAATTTTGGGAATTCTAATACAGTGTAATGCCTGACACACAGTAGATGTTTATTAAATGTTGATTAATTTCTACTAGTGGGGAATCTGGGATTGGCAAACTGTTTGAGAGTGAAATACTTTGCAGTGAGTGGGATTTGGTACTCAACCCTAAATGATTGATTTTTCCCCTTAATTTTGATTGTTTTAAAGGGAAAGAAGAATGTTGGAGGAATTTAAGTGATCCCAAAGCACAAGAGCTCTTTTATTATATTTGGAACTAGCCTTGAGGAAGTTTGTGAAAGGTTTGAGGAGGCTGGGACAGCAGCAGCCATAAATCTCCATAGCACCTTATCCCATTTGCCAATATCCCCACTTTGGCCCAATCCCAGTAGAAGAGATTATTCTAGCTCTGTGTTTCTTTGGCTGTGGGACTGTGAAATTCTGGCAGACAGCACTGTTTCTACAGCCTTCCTGGCCAAACTGGCCAGTTTAGTAAGAGCCAAGAATATCTTGATAAATTACCAGACTGTCTTAAAGAAAAAAGACATTAAAGATATTATAGGCACTAAAATTTGCCATGAATAACTACAACCAGACAAGTAACCATGAAAGTGATCAAGGTCATAAAAGACCAGAAGGTCTGTCTATAGTTCCCTTTTCTATATCCCCTTATATACATTAAGATAGGAAGGATCTTTTTTTATTATGGTTATTGACTTCTCTATCCTAAACTCCCTCCCACACACTCCCACAAATCAACTGAGAATTGTATACAAATAAAAGAACTTAATGAATTTCATTTGGGGTTTACTAAGAGAGAATAAAAATATAAAGTTCAGTTAATTTGATTTTTAAATTAAGAACTCACAAAATAAATCAAGCTGAGAGTTGGGATGGTCTGTACCTAGAGAGCCAGTTCCCTACTCTTTTACTAAAGAGAAGTTATAGGACTATATGGCCTCTGGATAGGCATTACTTCATACCTAGTAGATTGGCTAATAGGACAGAAAAGGAGAATGACAAATTTTTCATAGAATGTGGGGAATGTGAGACATTAATGTTCTATTGGTAAAGTTGTGGATGGATCCACAGCTATTCAGAACATGGCCAAAGGGCACAAAACCATGCATTCCCTTTGATCTAGCAGGGCCACTACCAGTGATGATGTAAGAACAGTAATTCTTTGCCAAAGATAATGGGCATTGTGATTTCTTCATATGACCAAACCCTAACATTTAATGCTGAACCCCAAATACAATATTTGGGACCTAAATTGCCTATGTAAGTCACATCATTTGGTGAATTAGCAATTATTGTCCTAAATCTCATTAATGGTATCTGAATATAGATTGAAGCATGTTTTTTTAACTTTATTTTTCTTAAAGTGGTTTGATTTTTTTGGGATGTTTTTTGGTCTATAATTTCTCGCATATGACCAATATAGAAATATGTCTTGAAAGACTACACATGTATAATCTATATTGTACTAATTGCCTTCTCAATGAGATAGATGTGAAAGGAATAAGGGAGAGAATTTGGAGCTCAAAGTTTTAAAAATTAATGTTAAAATTGTTTTTAAATGTAATTGAAAAAAAATAAAATTATTAAAAACCTCCGATCCTTTTCTCTGGATCCAGAATGATGTCTATCATCATATGACCTCATTAAGGTATTTTTTCCCCTAAAGTCTAAGGTAGACTCTATTTTGTTCATAACCAGCACATTCCCCACCTCAGCACAATATATTAATATTTCTATTACTGTCTCCTCTTCACCCAAATTCTCCTCATGCTATAAGATTCATATTTATGACTTTCTTACAATTTTATATATATCATTACTCTGTCATCCCTTTTATTAAAAGTATTTTTGCTTTGTTTTGTTTGCACACAATAGCTATTAATTGAAAAAAAAATTGAAGAGACTGTTTTCTGTGTAAATTTTGTAGAAAAGGACCCATTGAGCACCCCTGAGACACATACCACACCAATATTTCTTCATAAGACTTAACAATTTAGTGTATTTAGCTTTTTTACTATAAAATATGTCTAAAGACCTTTCATTGACAAAGCTACAATAGGATATTTTTAGTCCAGCATCTATTTCTTTAGCTTGTTTAAACTTTAGCTATTAAGTTTATATGAGTACTTTCCCCTTGGGTTTATACTAATTATCCTAGTTGGTTAGAATTAAATAAAGCATAGCTGTTTCCTTTAATCTGCCTCTCCTTTCTAAGAAATACAATTTGGCCTAGAAAGCAAGTCAAGAATTTATCAGATATTTTGCTTTTCTAAAAGATTTATAGCATTTATCTATAGAGTTGAAACCTCTCCCCTTGCCTCCCCATATAATGTCTATATTTTATTTTTCTAACATCTTTTTTTTAATATAATTTTTATTTACCAGATATATGCATGGGTAATTTTACAGTTTGGCAATTGCCAAACCATTTGTCCTAATTTTTCCCCTCCTTCCCCCACCCCCATGGCAAGTTGACCAATACATGTTAAATATGTCTAACATCTTTTAAATTGGTAGGAAAAAAAAAAAAAACATTGCCCACATTTTCTATCTGGCCAAGCAACTTGTAGAATACTGGTACATTTTAGAATCATAGATCCAGAGATTAAAATACTCTTAGAGGCTATGTAGTCTAAGACCTTCACTTTACAGATGAGGAAGCTAAGGTACAAAAAAAGTCAAGTGTCTTGCCCAGGATCACACTAGTAAACTGTGGAGTTGGAATTTGAATATAGACTATTTTGTTCATAACCAGCACATTCCCCACCTCAGCACAATATATTAATATTTCTATTACTGTCTCCTCTTTACCCAAATTCTCCTCATGCTATCAGATTCATATTTATGACTTTCTTACAATCTTATATATATTATTACTCTGTCATCCCTTATTAAAAGTATTTTTGCTTTGTTTTGTTTGCACACAATAGCTATTAATTGAAAAAAAACTATTCAAGAGACTGTTTTCTGTGTAAATTTTGTAGAAAAGGACCCATTGAGCACCCCTGAGACATATGCCACACCAATATTTCTCCATAAGACTTAACAATTTGGTGTATTTAGCTTTTTTTACTATAAAATATGTCTAAAGACCTTTCATTGACAAAGCTACAATAGGATATTTTTATTTTCAACATTACTATGCAATTTCTCATGGACAGATCATAAGTAGTTTTATCTATATCTATATCTATATCTATCTCTCTCTATATATATATGTGCATATATATATATAAATACTCAAGATTGGCCTTATCATTTGCAAAAAGCTGTATTTTGACATTGAAAACTGACCCTTGTAAGAAAAATCAGAGGAAAATGGCATGTGACTGAAACCAGAAAGGAGTATTTTTAAATAGATGGTTTCTTCTGATTTTTTTTTTTACTATGAACATGTATTACTAATGTGAAATAGCCTAGTCTCAATCTGGAAATTAACTGATATTTTGCTAAATGATTTTAAGATACTATTCCCATCAGGAGGAGAAAAGAGCTATGTCAGAGACTCACAAAGTGGGAGCATGGGGAGCCTGTAGTTTGTTTCTGTCTCTGAAGGGCTCTGAGGAGAGATTTACTTTTCTCTTTTCTCACATTGTCCCCTCCCTACCTCCCACTCACTTTATACACCCATTTTTAAAAGAAGGCTGTATAATCATCTGCTAAGGAAGTGCTATTCTGGCTTCAGATGGATATATTCAACAGCATCAAATCAAATCTCCCTCATTGTTTTGGGGAGCCCTGTGGGTATCTCTATACACTCAGTCCTGTGACTATAAGGGGACAGAAGATTGGGGACAGAAACACCATCCCCAACAGAATACCTTGATGTACAAAGGTAATTGACTCCACACTACAGAGGAAGAGCCTAAACCCCCTGCAGGGCTGCTGCTCCCACACTCCCCAACTTCAGTTTTGCTGGGAGTAGCAATCTCTAGTAGGCAGAGTTTAGAGCTGTTGCCTCCTTGTCACAAAACAAAAACAATTCCTAGGTGGATTCCTTTTGAGAAAATAAAAGTAAAACCTCAAATTACCAAAATCGGTTGAAGTAAGTGGTAATTTGCAAAGACTACCTCTAATTAGTAGGTAATTCAAACCCAAGCTCCAGAGAAGAAAGTCACTTTAGCAAAATCACATGGTCTCATTTTAATAGGTGCCTAAGAGTGGATTTTTTATCTTTCTCTTTTTCCCTCAACAAAGTATTCTTTTTCCTTCTAATAGCTGAGCCTGTGCCCCTTTGAAGTGGCTACTGTTCCTTAGTTAAACCAGGATATCTTCCTGAAAATAAACTATAACAATTCTCAAGTATGCTTCCACATACATCTTAAGCCATAGAAGCACTGGTTCCTCATCAAAAGATCAATAACATGGGACACTAATACACAATCAGTAGAACTGTGAACCAATCCAACCATTTTGGAGAGCAATCTGGTATTATGACCAAAGAATTATAAAACTGTGTATACTCTTTTGACTCGGCAATACCATTTTTAGGTTTGTTTCCCAAAGTGAGCAGGGAAAAGGAAAATAATCTTTATGTTCTAAAATACTTAGAGCAGTTCTTTTTGTGGTAGCAAAGAACTAGAAACTGGGGGGATTCTCATCAATTGGGGAATGGCTAAACAAATTGGGGTATATGGCTCTGATGTACTGTGCTATAAGTAATGAACTTTTTTTTTTAGAAAAAAAATATGGAAAAACCTACATGAAATAAAGAGTAAAATGACAAAATCTAAGAGAAAATTGTATGGAATAACAATATTATTCAAAGCATAACTGTAAGCAACCAGGTTATTTTGAGAAATACTCAGATCATCTGCAAAGGATTTATGAATTAATCTCCAGAAAAAGAATTGATAAGTATGTATGTGTGTGTGAAATTGGTGGCCTTCTCTAATGTAAAAAGAGAAAGAGGGGATAGTGCACAGCAGAAAACAAAACAAAACAAAAAGACACTATCAAAAGGAAGCACAGAAAAGTAGGGTAGTTTTGAAAATGATACTTTTTACATAGTTTTTCCAAAATAAAGCAATGGAAATTCATGGTTTCATGTTAAATATTCTTTTTTTGTGTTGTACTATGTGAGTGGAATTTTTTGTCTTTTTGTATTTAAGTTCCAAATGATTATTTTATTAAAAATTCTTTGTTTAAAATTATAAACTTAATCATCAATAAACACAAATATTTCAATACAAAAAGGGAAACTAGATCAATAATGAAGGTAATATTAATAACAGACCCATTTATCTTATTTCTCAACACTGATTTATCCCCATCATGCTATATAAGATAATTATGTAATTTCTTCTGATGAATCTAGAATACTCCTTTCCAATTAAAAAACAAAAGTTATAATCCCTTCCCATGAAAGCTCTAGGCATCATGTTCATGTTTCCATTTAGACAGATTTCTGGATTCCTGCCTACACTTCAGATATCCATCATCTAACTGAGTCCACAAACATTTATTAAGCTCTTGTATTTTGTAGGCACACTGCTAAGTGCAGAGGATGAAAAGAAAGGTTATAAAATAATACTCACATTCTAGGACTGCATTCTAACAGGTAAATAAATAGATACATGAATGAGCTATATAGAGGAAGTAATCGGAAGACAGTAAACAAAGTCCTTGGCCTATTGTCTGTTTTTATATAGTCCACAAACTAAGAATGTTTTTTAAAACACAAGAAAATTTTATTTTAAAATGCAAAAATTATTCTTACATCAGACTATACAAAAACAGGTAGCTGGGTCAGATTGTTTTTTATTAAAGTTTTTATTTTAAAAACAAATGCATGGATAATTTTCAACATGCATTCTTGAAAAACCTTATATTCCAAAATTTTCCCTCCCTTCCCCTTACCCCCACCCCTAGATGAAAGTAATCCAATATATATTAAACATGTGCAATTCCTCTATACATATTTCCACAAATATCATGTTGCACAAGAAAGATCAGATCAAAAAGGAAACAAAATGCAAGCAAACAACAAAATGAGTGAAAATACTATGTTGTGATTCACATTCAGTCCCCACATTCCTCTCTCTGGATGCAGATGACTCTCTTCATCACAAAACCATTAGAATTGGCCTGAATCATCTCATTGTTGAAAAAAGCCACGCCCATCAGAACTGATCATCATATAATTTTGCTGTTGCCATGTATAATGATCCCCTGGTTCTGCTCACTTCACTTAGCATCAGTTCATGTAAGTCTCTCCAAGACTCTCTGAAATCATCTTCCTGATTATTTTTATAGAACAACAATATTCCATAACATTCAAATACCATAATGTATTTAGCCATTCTCCAAATGATGGGCATCCACTTGGTTTCCAGTTTCTTGTGCCTACAAAAAGGGCTGCCACAAACATTTTTGCACATGTGGGGCCCTTTTCCTTCTGTGATTTCTTTAGGATGGATACAAGCCCAATAAAACACTGATAGATCAAAGGGTATGCATAGTTTGATAACCATTTAGGCAAAATTCCAAATTGCTCTCCAGAATGGTTGAATCAGTTCACAACTCCACCAACAATGTATTAATGTCCTAGTTTTCCCACATCCCCTCCAATATTCATCATTATCTTTTCCTATCATCTTAGCCAATCTGAGAGGTATGTATTGGTACCTCAGAGATGTCTTAATTTGCATTTATCTGATTTATAATGATCTAGAGTACCTTTTCATGACTAGAAATGGCTTTAATTTTATCTGAAAATTGTCTGTTCATATCCTTTGTCAATTTATCAATTGTAGAAGGGCTTGAATTCTTATGTATTTGAGTCAGTTCACTATATATTTTAGAAATGAGACCTTTATCAGAACGAATGTAATTTTCCCCCCGTTTACTACTTCCCTTCTAATTTTGTCTGCTTTGATTTTGTTTGTAAAAAAAAAACAAACAAAAAAAACTTTTTAATTTAATATAATCAAAATTATCCATTTTGTACTCAATAATGTACTCCAATTCTTTTTTGGCCACAAATTTCTTTCTTCTTCACAGATCTGAGAGGTAAACTATCCTATGTTCTTCTGATTTGTTTATAATATCACTCTTTTTTTTCATTTTAATAGTTTTTATTTACCAGATATATGCATGGGTAATTTTACAACATTGACAATTGCCAAACCTTTTGTTCTAATTTTTCCCCTCCTCCCCCCCCCCAGATGGCAGGTTGACCAATACATGTTAAATATGTTAAGAGTATAATGTCACTCTTTATGTCTAAATTAGGAACCCATTTTGACCTTGTCTTGGTATAGGGTGTTAGGTATAGGTCAATGCCATACTAATTTCCAATTTTTCCAGCACTTTTTGTCAAATAGTGAGTTCTTATCCCAAAAGCTGGGGTGTTTGGGTTTGTCAAATTCTAGATTACTATAGTCATTGATTATTTTGTCCTGTGAATTTAATCCATTCCACTGATTAATTACTTTATTTCTTAGCCAGTATTAAATAGTTTTGATGACTGCTGCTTTACAATATAGTTTTAGGTATGGAACAGCTAGGTCATCTTCATTTGCATTTTTCATTAATTAGCTGAGTCATATTTAGCCCACAGTTTACCAACCTTTGCCATAAATTATTAGGGTCTACTTATGTCTAGGAAAAAGCATCTAGAATATATGTCTCTGTAAATAGAATGCTCAGCCTGGAATCAGTAAAACATCTTCCTGAGTTTAAATCCAAGTTCAAATATTTACTAGGTGTGTGACCCTTGGCAAGTCACATAACCCTGTTTGCTTCAGTTTCCTTATCTATAAAATGATCTAGAAAAGGAAATGGCAAACACTCCATTCATAAAGAACACCCCAAATGAGATCACAAAGACTCAGACATAACTGAAAAATGACCAAACAACAACATGTTTAGGAAAATGCAGTGGCATGTAGATTATATGGTAGTTATTCTATTAGGTTACAGTTTTATTCCTTTTTTTTTTTACTTCTTTGGTCATGAGTAAAAATACTTAAGCAGTCAAGACATACTTATGAGATGAATTCCATTATGTCTTGTTCTCATGATCATGTCTATTGAATAGAGGTTGTGTGGTCCAATGAAAAGAATGTTGGATTTTCAGTAGAAAAACTTAACTTCAAAACAGGGTTCTGACACTTAATGCCTAAGTGAACTCAAGTCATCTTTTAACCTCCCTGAGTTTCAATTCCCTCATCTGTAAAATGAGAAGATTATGTTAAGAGGACCTGTCAGTTCTCTTCCATTTGTAAGTCTCTGATCTTATAATTTAATGAATGGAAATGCAACAAGGGCAGAGGAAAGAAGACAGAATTTACCTATGGACTGGGGCCAAAAGTCAACAAGAATTTAATTGAACAAATCTACACAACCCAAAAAACCCTAGACTAATAATTTAAGTATTTCTACACTCAAAAAGAATAGTGAGGAAAGACTGAGATTTCTCAGCTTTCTGAGAACTATAGATAGCTTACTGTCTTCACCAACTACTCTCTCCTTCTTGATGGAATACATAACTGATTCTTATTAATTAATAATTTCCATTAATAACACAATTGCTTCATAAGCTAAATGTTTATTTAAAAGATCAGTTTTTAGAGAATAGCTCAAATTCAGCAGAATAATGCCTATTACTTGATATATTTTATAAACTGGTTCAATCCAATCTTACAAGTATTTATTAAGTGTATAATGTACCACACTAAACTTTAACTGTTGAAATGGAAGAGTACCTCAGGGGACTAAATGCCATTAATTTTTTTCTTTGTTGCATGGGTTTCTATAACCAAAAAAACTGGAAATGAATCTTTCACTTTTGAGTTAGACTCAGTCTATCTCCAAGATCATATGTGAGAGTAGGCTTTACTTTTCCAGCAAGGTAGGACTTACTAGATCTTATGTTCCCCCCAATAAAGGGGTCACTTTCATGACCCCTCAAAGCACTAGGATGGAACTCTGTTAATTGTAGTAGTCTGGAATTAAAGGAGGTACAGAGATATGTATAAGTGCAAGCTATAAGACAAAACAGAAAAATTATCAAGGAACACTAACACATTTCTGCTGAA